>NW_016107395.1:4205003-4342797 GCF_001604975.1 Cebus imitator
AAAAAAAAAAAAAAAAAAAAAAAAAAAAAAAAAAAAAAAAAAAAAAAAAAAAAAAAAAAAAAAAAAAAAAAAATAGGCACATAGACAACTAGAACAGAATATAAAACCCAGAAGTAAACTCAAATACTTGCAGCCAACTGATCTTTGACAAAGGAAAAAAAAAACCATAAAGTAGGGAAGGTACACCCCATTCAACAAATGGTGCTGGGATAACTAGCTAGCCATAAGTAGGGAAACAAAACTGGATCCTCATCTCTCACCTTGCACAAAAATCAACTCAAGATAGATCAAGGACTTAAATCTAAGAACTGAAACTATAAAAATTCTAAAAGATAACATTGGAAAAACCCTTCTAGACATTGATTTAGGCAAGGATTTCATGATCAAGAACCCAAAAGCAAATGGAAAAAAAATAAAGATAAATAACTGGGACTTAATTAAACTAAAGAGCTTTTGCACAGCAAAGGAACAGTCAGCAGAGGAAACAGACAACCCACAGAGTGGGAGAAAACCTTCACAATCTATACATCTGATAAAGGACTAATATCTGAATCTACAACAAACTCAAACAAATTGGCAAGAAGAAAACAAACAATCCCATCAAAAAGTGGGCTAATGAAAAGACAATTCTCAAAACAAGGTATACAAATGGCCAACAAACATATGAAAAAATACTCAACATCACTAACGATCAGGGAAATGAAAATCAAAACCACAATGTGATACTGCCTTACAATTGCAAGAATGGCCATAATCAAAAAATCAAAAAATAATAGATGTTGGTGTGGATACGGTGAAAAGGGAACACTTCTACACTGCTGGTGGGAATGTAAACTAGTACAACCACTATGGAAGCCAGTGTGGAGGTTCCTTAAAGACCTAAAAGTAGAACTACTATTTGATCCAGTAATCCCACTACAGGAAAATATGTCATTATACAAAAAAGTTACCTGCACAAGCATGTTTATAGCAGCAAAATTTACAACTGCAAAATTGTGGAAACCAACCCAAATGCCCATCAATCAACGAGTGGATAAAGAAACTGTGGTATAATTATACACGATGAAACACTACTCAGGCATAAAAAGGAATAAATTAAAGGCATTTGCAGTGACCCGGATGAGATGGGAGACTATTATTCTAAGTTAAATAACTCAGGAATGGAAAACCAAACATCGTATGATCTCATTCATAAGTGAGAGCTAAGCTATTAGGAAGGAAAGGCATAAGAATAACACGATGGACTCTGGGGACTCAGGGGAAAAGGGTGGGAAGGCAGTAAGGGATAAAAGAGTACAAATTGGGTGCAGCATATACTGCTCGGGGTGATAGGTGCACCAAAATCTCACAAATCACCACTAAAGAACTTACTCATGTAACCAAACAGCACCTGTTTCCCAATAACCTATGGAAATAAAAAAATCAAAAAATAAAAAATAAAAACAAACAACAACAAATGAAAATGTGAGACAAATTCAAGTTGAGAGGCAGACTGCAAATAACCTGACCAGTACTCTTCAAGACTGTTAAGGTCATCAAAAACAAGGAAAATCTTGGAAGTTATCACAGGTAACAAGAGACTAAGAGACATGACAACTAAATGTAATGTGATGACTTGGATGAAATACTAGATCTGAAAAAAGGCATTATGGAAAATGTAGTGAAATCCAAATAAAAAATGGAGTTTAGTTAATAGAAATGCACTACACCAATGTTGGTTTTTTTGTTGAGACAATACATACCATGGTAATGTAAAATGTTAACAATACTGGAAACTGATTGATACAAAGAAGTAAAACTAACAGTCTTTTCAACTGCTCTGGAAATCTAAACCTATTCTGAAACATTTAAATGTTTATTTAAATTAGAAAAATACTCTCAAACTATGAAATAGCATTGATTTTATGGAGTGGGATATATTATCTTTTCCAAAAATAAGAAAAAAATTACAACCAAAGGAAAAAAGATTTTGTAATTTTGAAATGTTCCAGATCTTATATAGTAAACTTACATTGCTGTAAAAATGAAAGTAGTATAAAAAAAAGTTTTCTTTAGAGAAAAATCTTAGGGCTGAACAACAGATTCCACAACCCTAAATTTCTCTCCTTGGATCAAACAAGACAATTTCATTGTGGAAGTATAAGTCCAACGGAAGAGCTCCTGCCACCTTTGTTGTTATCTCCTGCCTCTCGTGCTCCTTCACCTTCCCTCTCCCACTCCACCTCCTTCTTCTCCTCCTCATTGGAGAGGATCTTTGCTCTTTCTGTTCTTCCCACCCAGAACATTTTCCTCCAATACTTTTATGGCTCACTCCTCTAATTCCTTAAGTTCTCTGTTTAGATGTCTCTTATCAAAGAAGTCTTTCCTGTTCAACTTACATAAAAAGGCAACCAACCTCCATCATCACTGTTTTTCTGGCCGGCTTTCTTAGTGTCCAGTGTGTTAATCCACCATGTGAAATATTATACTTTTTAAAAATTTTCTATTTCTCTGACCAGCATGGAAGCTTCATGAAAGTAGGTGTCTTGTTTGTTGTATTCACAGCTGAATCCCCAGTACCTGGCACAGCATGGCAACAAGGTAGGCACTCAATACGGTTTGTTCAATGAAGCTAAAATCTTCTCCTCTGAAACCTGTGTCTACTATTCCTATCCTGCTACCTGTTGTACAAAGATAGGAACCTGACCTGTCTGCCACACCACAGCCTACATAAATTACACCCTCAGCTTCCTATTTGTCTCACTCTTTGCTCAGGCTCTATACTCTATGCACCGGATATTCACCATCTGCACAGACTTCCTTGTTTGCCATGCTCTGTATGCTGGGAAGCTAGGTCCTGTGGTCTGATTCTTCCAGGCTCCCTTGCTGACTTACTCCTAGCTAGGTTGATCAAAGGGTAAGAGGAGAGAAAAGTTAGGGCATTTCTTTTCTATGTATCCCTGTTTTATATCTAGATTTTCCCATGACTAGTTTCCATCAGGTGGGCTCTTCAGAGTACAGGTCTCTCTGGGCTTTGATAATGCTTTTTCCTCCTTCCTGTTAGTCAAGAGCTTAGGATGGACATGCCTGCATGCTGTTACCTGCCTCTGGGTGCCCCTTGTTTACTCTCCCAATCCGGCCCACATGTCTGTGAGTAGATCCTTTTAAAAAATCTATTTGTACCATATAGGGTGAAATTTTTTTTAAGCTATGGCCCAGAATGATATATTAGGGCAGTGATTCTTCTCAAATTTTAGTATACATGATAATGACCTAGAGGGCTTTTCAAAATATGGATTGCTGAGAGCCACCTGCTATCCTGAATTTCTGTTTTAGAAGATCTGGAGTGGGGCCCAAATCTACGTTGCTAACAGGTTCCCGGGGTGGGGGGGGGGTGCTGATTTGGTTATTCCAGTGAACACAGTGATTATCACTGCCCTACAGGATATCCTTTCATGATTCTAACTGGTATATACTGGACGTTATAAGTGAAAACTTTCCAGAAATATGAAAAATTGATATGTGAGTGTTGGAGGAGAGTGACAATGGGCTCAGGGAAAATCATGTCTGTTAACCTTGTTAAGATGAATGAAGCTAAAAATCTTCATTTTTCTGATCGCTTCATCTTTCTTATCCCTACCACTGACAGTCACAGAGTACTAGGTATACATAATAACAGCTAAAATTTGTTGAACACTCATGATGCATCTGTTACCCCTCTAAGCACTTTGACGTGGTATTCTTGTATTTAAACGTAACAATAACTCCATCAAGCAGCTATGTCGTTATTTCCATTTTAAACATGAGTAAAGGGGACACAGCATGGTAAAATGACATGTTTTCCCCAAGATGGCAACACTAATCAGTGGTAGAACTATGATTTACCCAAGGCAATCTGACTCCAATGGATGTACTTATCCACTAATCTGAAAAAGAGGTGCTGAACACTTTGGTCATTATCCTCTAGGTAACCTACATTGCAGAGTGAATCATCACCTGAGGTTTTATTCTTAGTGTTCCCTGATGATCTTAAAGCCCACACTCATAAAATTTTCACCTCTCTTTTTATATGAAGTCACTGTAGTCCTAGTGGTATTTTCTAATTAACTCAACATGCAACTAATTTAAGAACTTGAATGCAACAAACTGATTTCAAATCTCAAATGTGAATAAAGAAAATAGTTTTTCTTGTAGTTTCTCCAGGTGCTATAAATTCTAAGGATCTTTCTCATCCACTTCTTGAACTAGAAATTGAAGTATCTTCTCTTTTGTGATGCATTTAAGTTCAATTTCTCTATATAAATGCAATTTGAAGTATTAATAATTGAAAAATAATGTGCAAAAGCCAATCATGAGAATGTGAAGGGCTGCCTGTGTGTGTACATACATGTGTGTGTTTGTGTGTGCATGTGTGAACTTATAAATACACACACATAGACCCTATTTTTATGCAACCCAAACCCTATTGAGCATTATCCTAATAACTCTTCTGGGATATCCCTGTCTTTTCTACTTCATTGCTGGAAAAAGATTAAGCATTTTCTAGATTTCTGTCAGTATATTCAAGTTTCTGTGCTTGGCTAGCAATATCCTTAGCAATATCCTAACAGAGTTTAACCTACAAATTTAGAACAAAAAGAGTTTTAATACAGGAAATTATTTTGTTGTACAATATAAGCAGACAGTTTGCCTTCAGAAATTCAGAAATGCAGCTTTTAGAGGGAGGTCAGCATCATTGGTCTTGGCTACCTACAATACACAAAGAAATAAATCATTTCATAGGGAAAAACATGAAAAAAGACTCTTATCTCATACCATACACAAAAATGAATTCCAGGTGAACTAAAGACTAAAATGTAAAAAAAAAAAAATTATCAAAGTGTTGGAAGATAATGTATCATAATGTCAGATTTGTGAAGTATTTCTTTAACCACATTTTTTAAACCAGATGTTTAAAAATGCGCAAAACATAAATATGATCACATTGACGTTTAAGAACTTTCTCTTTATCAAATGAAATACTGAAGAAAGTTAAAAGTCAAGCCACAAACTGTTTTGTAGTTTTGCAAACTACTTAACAAAAAGATGAACAAATCCTGAACAGACATTTCACAGCAGAGGAAATAAAAATGACTAATAATCATATTAAAACATGCTCAAAATCATTAGTAGGCATTGAAATGCAAATTAGAAGCACAAAAAGCTGTCATTTCACCAAATGATTAAAAACTTAAAAGTCCTTCCTCTCTCTTCCTGCTGAAGGGGAAGAAGGTGGCTCCGGCCCCTGCTGTTGTGAAGAAGCAGGAGACTAAGAAAGTGGTGAATCCCCTGTTTGAGAAAAGGCCTAAGAATTTTGGCATTGGACAGGACATCCAGCCCAAAAGAGACCTCACCCGCTTTGTGAAATGGCCCCGCTATATCAGGTTGCAGCGGCAGAGAGCCATCCTCTATAAGCGGCTGAAAGTGCCTCCCACAATTAACCGGTTCACCCAGGCCCTGGACCGCCAACTCAGCTACTTAAGCTGGCCCACAAGTACAGACCAGAGACAAAGCAAGATAAGAAGCAGAGCTTGTTGTCCCAGGCCAAGAAGAAAGCGGCTGGCAAGCGGGATGTCCCCACTAAGAGACCACCCGTCCTTCGAGCAGGAGTTAACACCGTCACCGCACTGGTGGAGAACAAGAAAGCTCAGCTGGTGGTGATTGCACACGACGTGGATCCCATTGAGCTGGCTGTCTTCTTGCCTGCCCTGTGTCGAGTCCCTTACTGCATTATCAAGGGGAAGGCAAGACTGGGATGTCTAGTCCATAGGAAGACCTGCACCACTGTCGCCTTCACACAGGTTAACTGGGAAGACAAAGGTGCTTTGGCTACGCTGGTGGAAGCTAACCGTACCAATTACAATGACAGATATGATGAGATCTGCCGTCACTGTGGAGGCAATGCCTTGGGTCCCAAGTCTGTGGCTCACATCGCTAAGCTCGAAAAGGCAAAGGCTAAAGAACTTGCCATGAAACTGGGTTAAATGTACACTGTTGAGTTTTCTGTACATAAAAATAATTAAAACAACACAAATTTTCCTTCAGCCAATAAAAGAAAAAAAGAAAACTTAAACATCTGACAATAACAAGAGTTGCTAATCATCTTACTAGAGTTGAAGATGATTCAGTCACTTTCATTCCAGCCATTCCACTTCTAGCATATGCTACAGAGAAGTGTATATTTAAGGAGAGTTGTCTAAAATAGATCAAAATGAGAAACAATGCAAATGTTAAACAATCTACTGAGAGCTATCCATGGAATGTAATACTACATAACATAAAAAATAATCAAAACACAGCTACAAAATTCAACAGGGATATATCTCATAAACTTAAAGTTGAATGACCAAACCCATTACAGAAAAAAATACAAAGTATACCTTCATTTATATAAAGTCCAAGAACATGCAAAACTAAACAATTGAAAAGCCATACAAGTTGTTCACTATGCAACTCCAGGGCTGCCCTTCAGAAAGAGTAGATATTTTGGAATATCCACTCATGACAAAACTACACAGACAAAATAATAACAAACATAAAGAAAGTGGTTACATCTGGTGGAGAAAAGGAGGGATAGGATTGGAGTCACAGCGGAGGGGGAACTCTTCAAAGCAACTGGTGATCTCCTTTTTCCTGAGCTGGAAGGTAGGTATGTGATTTTTTGGTTTTATTCTTTAAATTTTACAGAAATTTTATCAATATTATCTTGTATGTATTCAATATTAAATTACAAAATTTCAAAGGACTCACTGGTTCCACTTCCTCACCTGCATAACCTGGCCTCTGCTATTTCTTCACTACCATCTGAATTCTCTTTCTTGTATGCAAACGTTTCTCTGCTTATAGTTCTCCAATGGTTGTCCATCCTCTACAGGAGTGTATGTAAATTGTAAGTGGCATACGAGGCTCTGCATCAAGACATAGTCATTAAGATATTATTACTTTTCCAGTTTATCCTATCCAAATTTGAACTTATGCACAGACTATTAAACTTCAGGATAGAGAATCAGTACAACCTAACCCAGAATTCTTCTTTGGAATCTGTACACAATCAGGTATAATCAGCAGTAATTGTCCACTCAGTGGAATAATACATAATGCATGTATTCAGATTCTGATGAAACATCACCTTTCTTCCGCATTTCTTACTTCCTTTTTTTTTTTTTTTTTTGAGTTGGAATCTCATTCTGTCACCCTGGTTGGAGTGCAGTGGTGGGACCTCGGCTAACTGCAACCTCCACCTCCAGGGTTCAAGCAATTCTCTTGCCTCAGCCTCCCAAGTAGCTGGGACTACAGGTGCCCACCACTACACCCAGCTAATTTTTTTATTTTTAGTAGAGATGGGGTTTCACCATATGGACAGACTGGCCTCGAGCTCCTGACCTTGTGATCCACCCACCTCGGCCTCCCAAAGTGCCGGGATTACAGGTGTAAGCAACCATGCCTGGCCCATTTCTTGCTTCTAAACCAAGTTTTGTTCTTATTTATTATTATTTTTTTGAGACCAAGTCGTGCTCTGTTGCCAGTCTGGAGTGCAGTGGTGCCACCTTGGCTCACTGCAACTTCCATCTCCCAGGTTCAAGCGATTCTCCTGTCTCAGCCTCCTGAGTAGCTAAGAGTACAGATGCATGCCACCACGTCCAGCTAATTTTTGTATTTTTAGTACAACCAGGGTTTCACCATGTTGGCCAGGATGGTCTCGATCTCCTCATTTTGTGATCTGCCTGCCTCGGTCTCCCAAAGTGTTAGGATTATAGGCGTGAGCCAGTGCGCCTGACGTTGTTCTAATTTTTAAAAGAAATAAGTGGCCCGGCGCAGTGGCTCACCCCTGTAATCCCAGCACTTTGGGAGGCCAAGGGGGATGGATCACATGAGGTCAGGAGTTTGAGACCAGCCTGGCCAACATGGTGAAAGGCCATCTCTACTAAAAATACAAAAAATTAGCTGGGCATGGTGGCAGATGCCTATAGTCTCAGCTACTTGGGAGGCTGAGGCAGGAGAATTGCTTCAACTCAGCAGGCGGAGGTTGCAGTCAGCCAAGATTGCACCACTCTACTCCAGCCTGGGCAACAATAGCAAAACACCGTCTCGAAAAAAAAAAAAAAAAAAGGTGATCTGTATCCAATAAAGATAAATTAGAAATTACAAGGAGGAAAAAATACCAATAATCCCATCATTTGCTTCCAACTTTTGTTAATATTTTATTGCACTTCTTCTCTGGTTTTTGCGTGTGTGTGTCATTATGTGTGTATTTTTTTATCATATCACGTAGTTTATACATTTTTTTATTCTTGGGTTTTAAATTTATTTTTATTTCAAAAGCATTTTACTATTTAAAAATTTTTATTTTAATAGTTTCATAGCAGTCTTAATTTAAATGTACTACAACTTATTTTGGCAGTCCTCTACTATTACCTCTTATAATGATTATACAAAATTGGGCCTAGAAGAAGGGGAAGAGGCAGAGTGGTGACCCAAATGCAAGGGAGAAAGAAGTTTAGAGGAACAGAGTTTCACTAATTATGAAGACAGAGAGAAAACTGTTCTGAACAGAGGACCAGGAAGCTGGATGGAAGAAACTCACCAACCAAGTGGTCCTAGAAAAACAACTGCCCCCACCTGCAGGTCAACAGTCCTAGGTACTTTAAGCCAAAGTGACTAAGAAGTAGGGACTTAGATCTGCTGGAGATTGGGTGGAAATGATGGGGCAATGATCAGTGAGCTTCTTGTCCTTGACCTGGACAAAACTTAACTTTTTCCTGAGAGTGGGACAGCCAACCACTGTCACCATTATAAGTTTCATTTGTGTGTGTGTGCGCACGCTCACATGTGTTTCCTCAGGGGTAAAAGTAATGGGCATTTTAACAGGCTGAACTATATCACCAAAATGCTCCCCAGCAAAGTGGTAACAATTTACTTTCCAATTATGAGTATCACACTTTTGATGCCTATTCATAAATTGTTTGGAACTATTTTAACTACTACTTGAGATATTTTAGGAAAATAATAATTTTAAGCCAACTTATATCAACATAAATTTAAAGGAAATCTGTTGAATAATGAGAAAAAAATGATTTTTTTCTTCTATGTCAGATTACAGACAGGTTTTCATTAAACTGGGATGACTTCACTTGCCAAAGACATTTAATATGTCAAATGCAGCTATATGTTCTAAATATAAGTATACTACCATGTGCATGAGTTAAGGAACATTGTATTGTGTAAGCTGAAAGAACATTTAAAATATGTGGTTAAATTTCAGATAATTCATGTTGTAGACATGTTCATATTTTAATGACTAAGAAATAGGGAAATACATAACCTGGTGTTTGGGGTATAATCAGTGTGATGGCATACCTAAGCCATATGGAAATCTGGTCCTATCTCCAAAAGAGTATATTTAAATTCATTGGTAACTCTTCACAAAGTCTTCGTTAGGGAGGAAGAGGCAGAAACTACACAGAGGGAACAGGATGCCAGGAAACTCATCATTCTAATATTAAAGGAAGCACTGTGTGCACGACGTCTTGGTGGCTCACTTATGGACTGTAAATAGATTATGAGTGGATTAGCATTTCTATTGAGCATATCTTTATTCTGTTTGTTATGATTTTTGGCATTACTTTTGACTTTTAAATATATTTTATTGAAATATTATGTTGATTATTGAAATTTTTTATCTACTCCTTAAGTTTTGCATTAATGGCAAGACACTTAAATTACTCCCGGCTCAGTAGGCATGTCCTGGCTACTTTTTTCTCCCTTCTTTGTCCAGAAGCTTAGCAAACTCATGTGGCTACTGAAAGAATTTTCTACTGTGTCTTCCAAGCCAGACCTTTCCCCTATGGGCTCTTTTTTATGCTTGAAAAACCTTTCCTCTTATCTCACAAACATCAAAAGAACTCTTAAATACATTCTATTTCTAGGTGTTCTTCTCCCACCTAGTTGCAGACAATATAATAGACAACATATTGCACATGAATGTTGAAGGGTAATTATATTACTATTGCTAGGGTAAACCTATGTGTTACAAAGAATCTACCTATAGATAAAATCTCTTCCTATTTTGACAAAAATATGTATGCTTCTAGTGGTATGAAGATAGCTGTGAACAAGACGTGTAAGATTCCCATTCTCATAGGATTTACCTTACGGAAGATGTATACGTATAAAGATTTAATCAGGATTGATGACATTTCATACAGTTTAGCAAATAATGAAGAAGGATTAACAACAAAAATACTGGTAACATAGGACCTAAAAACAATCTTGAAAAGATGGGCTTGTCTGATCTAGATAAGATGGCAGGAAAGGCGATAAAG
This sequence comes from Cebus imitator, assembly GCF_001604975.1. NCBI lineage: Eukaryota > Metazoa > Chordata > Mammalia > Primates > Cebidae > Cebus > Cebus imitator. Next base: position 4,215,344 of record NW_016107395.1, read on the forward strand.
GTAAATTGTTGATTTTGAGTTTTAATGGTAACTACAGAGAAGGGGCTACAGCTTAGTCATAATTCATACACTTTGCTTCATAGAAACAGTATGAATTGACAGTTTGAAATGGTCCCACCCTTAATTCAGATAATATGTAATATGAAGATGGGTGTTTCCAGGGTTGTTTATGATCTTAATGCTTAAGACACAAGAAGCCAGGTATTAAAATGGGTGCTGATACAAAATAACCTTTACATATGCTTCCAATACTGGATATTTTAAAAATGAAATTGCTATATCATGAAAATAAAGTGGTTTCTAGTGCTAATAATGTACTTCCTCTTCTTGTATTACCACCCCAAATATTAATATTAATAAAAACATAATGCTTAAAGATCATCTTATTAAATGACCTGGCGAAAATCAGGACAGGTAATAATAATTCTACATAGATAAGAAAATCCAGGCTATGAGGGCTTAAGTAACTTCTCCAAACTCACACAACTTACTAAATTAGTGGAGCCGTTACAGGAAAGCAATCCTGATCCAGACCCCAAGAGAGGGTTCTGAGACCTCACATAAGAAAGAATTCAGGGTGAGTCCATAGAGTAAAGTGAAAGCAAGTTTATTAAGAAAGTAAAGGAATAAAAGAATGGCTACTTCATAGGCAGGGCAGTGGCATGGACTGTTTGACCAAGAATATTTACAGTTATTTCTTGATTATACGCTAAACAAATGGTTAATTATTCATGAGTTTTCTGGGAAAGGGGTGGGCAATTCCCAGAACTGACGGTTCCTCCCCTTTTTAGGCCATATACAGTAATACCTGACATAGTCATGGCATTTGTAAACTGTCATGGTACTGGTGGGGGTGTCTTTTAACATGCTAATGCATTATAATTAGCATATAATGAGTAGTCAGGATGACTACAGGTCACTTTCATCACCATCTTGGTTTTTGTGGGTTTGGGCTGGCTTCTCTACCACAACCTGTTTTATCAGCAAGATCTTTGTGACCTGTATCTTGTGTTGACCTCCTACCTCATCCTGTGACTAAGGATGTCTAAACTCCTGTGAATGCAACCCAGTAGGTCTCGGCCTTCTTTTATCCAGACTCTGTTCGAGATGGAGTCATTGGTTTAAACACCTCTGACAGAGCCAAGAACATAACCTAAACAACCTGATTCCAGAGTTCTTTACCCTTAACCACTATACTTTTCGGTATTGACACGCTCCTTCTTGCCCATGTTCTTTGCTCTCTTTCCCTGAACCATCAAGACATACGTCCTGAAATCTTAAAAACATAATCTCTACTCTTTTTTTTTTGGGACAGAGTTTTGCTCTTGTCACCCAGGCTGGAGTGTAATGGCGCCATCTTGGCTCACTGCAACCTCCACCTGCTGGGTTCAAGTGATTCTGCTGCCTCAGCCTCCCAAGTAGCTAGAATTACAGGTGCCCACCACCATGCCTGGCTAATTTTTGTATTTTTAGTATAGATGAGGTTTCTCCATGTTGGCCAGGCTGGTCTCGAACTTCTAACCTCTGGTCATAGGTAGATAATAGACAAATGGTTTCATTCTTTTGAGTTTCTGATTAGCCTCACCAATGAAGGCAGTCAGGTATGCATTTACCTCAGTGACCAGAAGGGTGGCTTTGAATATAATGGGAGTCAGATTTGTCCTAAGCAGTTCCCAGCTTGACTTTTCCCTTTAGCCTAGTGATTTTGGGGTCCCAAGACTTATTTTTCTCTCACATCTTGCTAATCTGTTTTTTATTACCAGAAAGATATTACTGCACCCCACCACTTACCCAAAGTTAGCCTTTGGATCAGGGGTTTCCTTAGTATCATTGCTTTGTGGTTAGCAGAAAGATGTTACCAGAAAGGGGTCCTGATCCAGACCCCCAAGAGAACGTTCTTAGATCTTGCACAAGAAAGAATTCAGGGCGAGTCCACAGTGCAAAACAAAAGCAAGTTAATTAAGAAAGTAAAATGGTGAAAGAACACTGGAGCAGGGTATCCTGAAGTAAGAGGAGGGACATGTCCACCCTAGGTTTATATCTAGAGTAAAAAAAGATCATGGGGAGATGAGCTCTGCTATAGGGTTTGGGATAAAGGATTAATTTTCTTAATGACTATATTTTGCAAGAATCAATATTATTATATCTTTAAAGCAAAATTATGACTGCTTCTGTTCTCAAGATAGGGGGATATTGGGACACTCCTAATTCTGGGTTTGTTTAGTAAACATTATCAATCTCTTCCCTTAATCACAGACATCTAAAGGCCAGGAATACCTAACTTTCTGCAAATGTAGCCCAGCAAATTCTGGCCTCATTTTCCCAGCCCTCATTCAAGATGGAGTCACTCTGGTTCGAATGCCTCTGACACCCTGGTCACCTTGGACATATTTCATCAGGACCTCCTGAGGCTGTTTCAAGGCATGAATCCTCAACCACGGTAAAATAAACTCTTTAAATTAACTGATACCTGTCTCAGATATTCAGGGTTCACAAAGAGAAAAACAAGCAAGTTTTTTAAACATATATATGCAGAAACATATGAGAGAAAACCCAGATAAATGAGTCAATTTCTAGCACAGGTCTCAAAGAAAGGGTTTAAAATTCATGCTTAGATTTCATTTGCTGAAACACAAAGAAAGAAGGGTGTGGGGGAAACCCACAAAAACCCATCTATGGACAGATGGCCAGGAAAAGCACAAAGGTAATATTTGTTATGCAGATTTAAGTCTAATCCTTCTCCATTTTTTCATTCCTCTCTTCCTGGTGCAGAGAAAGGGAGACATTCTTACAAGCACAATTTCCTTTATAGATGTCAATTTCTCTCACAAAAGGGTAACTTTTCAAAGTTAGTCCTGTGCCTGCAGTTTCTCAAAATAGCCAGCTCAAAATAATCAATGTGCTAAAGAGGTATAATTTGGGGTCTCCTGCAGTCATGTTTAGGCGTAATGTGGAGGACCAATAGTACAATGTAGAGCAAACACACAGTACCTCTGTTTCCACTGCCCAGATGTGCTTATCAATTTCTTCTCAAACTTATCATATCAACTTCATTTGTTATTGAAGAAGGTAATTTAGCTAAAATAACCTAAAATGATAAAGAATGAGTTTAAAAAGAAAAGCAAGCTTTAAAATTATGTAAACTAAGCTTTAAAAAAAAACTGAGAAGTGTGAGCTGTTGAATTAGATGGGTCTGAGATTGTGGTGAAGTATGTGAGCAAGAGGTGAGAAAGGCATTAACAGTCTAGAAAAAAAAATCTGTATTCATACTGCTTAGTAAATGTAGCTCTAGTTTCACATTAAGTAAACCAAAAATGGAAATCATAGATGGTAAATAATGGGAAGGGTTTATTAAAAACAAAAACAAAAACTGGGGATCATAATTAGGAAACCACTTTTGTAGAAAAGGACTTGGTACTACATCAAAAACTGGCAGTAGTTCCTGTAATTTTCATTTATTATTTAAGATAATTTATTTATGTAACTACCTTTAAAACCAAGAGTCATTACAAATTCTAATGGTTGGTGATAAAGGTATTTATGTTCTAGAGACATCCGAATTTCAACAGGAATTTCTGGAGACAGAAAAGTAAGGACTTTTCTCATGGAAGAATTTTAAAACTAGGGAAAAGGAATGGGACCATTTTAGGTCAGGAGCTTTTTGTCACACTGAAACACAATGAGCACACATTCACAGAGTTATGAATCTGAATGCTCTAGAAGATATTCAGTGTGACAACAAGAGAGTGATCATTCCCTGTGGGAGGCCACCCCTGTTTATCTCATAGGGTCCCAGCAAATGTACTCTCTCTGTACTGAGAGAGTACAGAGTTGTATCAGTGCAGTAGGTCCCAGCAACCAGAGGTCAGGCTAGATGTTTGAAAGACAGCATATTTTATCCAAAACACACCCTTTCTCTTGATTTCCTTCTGGGTTAAATCTGCTTAACTGAATACAACACAAGCTAGAAATGTTTCAAAATGTCAAATTGTTATTAAAATGTATTCAAGTGGAATATTCATAAGAAAATATGCTCTTTAATTAACATCATATTGGGTGAATATTTCCTATCCTAAATTTTTCTACCCCTTTCTAATATCTCTAACTGAATTATGGTATGCATGAATACATGGCAGGAAAAAAAGGATAAAACTTTTTCTAATCTTTTATTTCTCAAAGATTCAATTCCCTGTATTTCCCATCATTATCTACTTCATAGCAGAATATTTCAATATCTATGCTTCTTGTTAAAAGTTATAGGAAGATTAATGTACACTCAAAGAGAACATGGCCTACAAGGCTCTTTCAAATGTTCAGCTGAATTAACACTTGAAATTCTACTAGAAAAGTAAAAATGTATGTGGGAGGAAAGACAAGTAGGTAGAATATCTGTTAAGCTAGAAAATCACTTGACAATTGAAATATTATAGTTGGAGAAAAGGAATCAATCCACATTCAGAAAGAGGAGATTTTAGGTGTTATTTCTCAAGCTTCCTTTAGTATAAGGTAGAAAAATAATACAGTATAGAAAAGAAAATTGATCAATATGTGAGTGTCATTAATATAGATTGCTTTTAAAGTGGAAAAGAGTTTGTGAATCTGAATGTTCTCCATTAGACAATATTCAGTGTGACATCGAAGACTTTATCCTGCATTGTACATTGGCAAAGTCTAGGTTATAAAAGTGAAAAAAGTAGACGGAGCTAAGGATATGATTCTTCTGACACAAGTTCCAACATGATTGTGCTGCTGGTCAGAGGCAATGTACTTGTGGTAGCCAGAATTAAAAGGACAGTTGGAGGGGGCATTTTATCTATATAATCAAAAGATACACAAAAGCTAAATTTGAGACCAATATTTACTAAAAATCAGCAGGTAGTTAATGTTGAACCATACGAAACCTAGTAAAATAATATATAGTCATACTGAGCCTATACAGTTATTTTAGAGTTATTAATTCCTGAAACATCAAATATATACATATCCAGATACAAATTGAGATAGGAGTTTGTTAGGACTTGGGTCACAAAGTTTGTTAGGACTTGTTTTCTCAAGAACAGGTCACATTGATAAAACAAACTGTGGTAAAGAAAGTAGCAGAAACCAGCCAGAATCAAGATGGTGATGAAAACAATGTCTAGCTGTCCTCCCTTCTCATTATACTCTAATTATAATGCATTAGCATGCCAATAGAAACACCCAAAAGTACCATTACAGTTTACAGATGCTGTGGCAATTCCCAGAAATAAAGCTAGATACTCTGAAAAGGGCAGGAACCCTTGGTTTGGGGAACTCCCTACCCCTTTCCTGAAAAACTCATAATTGACCCCTTGTTTAGCATATGATCAAAAATAATTAAAAAATAGCCAACTAGCAGTCCTTAGGGCAACTCTGCATATGAGATAGCCACCATTTTATTCCTTTACTTTTTAATAGACTTGCTTTCACTTTACTCTTGAATTATTTCCTGCTTGAATCCAAGAACCCACATTTTTGGGGCTTATCCTGGGACAAAACTCTAATTTTGGAGTTTGTCCGGTGACAAACTGACCTCCCCTCCGCAATTCAAAGCCAAATTAAAATCTATTTAGGATCCACATCTACCATACACCTCCAATTGTGTAATAATTGAAATGCTTCTCTTGAATTTTATCATGCATAATCCAGTTGTCCTGTTCTTTTGTGAACTCTACCAGATTTTAAAAAATGTTGCCAGGCGTGGTGGCTCATGCCTGTAATCCGAACACTTTGGGAGGCCGAGGAGGGTAGATCACTTGACGTCAAGGGTTCGAGACCAGACTGGTCTACACAGTGAAACCCCATCTCTACAAAAAATGCAAAAAATTAGCTGGACATGGTGGTGGGCACCTTAATCGCTGCTACTCGGGAGGATGAGACAGGAGAATAACTTGAACCCAGGAGGCAGAAGTTGCAGTGAGCTGAGATCATGCCACTGCACTCCAGTCTGGGTGACATGAGGGAAACTCCATCTCAAATTAAAGAAAAATTTTAAGAACCACTGATCCAGATGGATTAGATAAAAATCTAATTTGTTTAAAGTGAAGGATCTTCTGTAGCAAAACAGGAAACTAGAATTGGGACTTTGAATTCATAAAACTTCTGTGCAGCAAAAGACTCCAAAAACAAGTAAAAAGATAAATTATAGATTACACAAAACACCTGCAACCTTTGTGACATATATAAGGTTAATAAAACTAATATTAACAATAGACAACTTAGAAAAAGACCCCAAAATAAATGCAAATGCCAACAAATACATTAAAATAGGGGTCCTCAAACCCCAGGCCACAGACTGGTAGCAGTGTGTCACCTATTAGGAACTGGTCCGCATAGCAGGAGGTGGGTGGTGGGTAAGCAAGCATTATTGCCTGCGCTCTGCCTCTGGATCCTTGTCATATCAGCCAAGGCATTAGATTCTCATAGGAGCATGAACCTTATTGTGAACTGTGCATGTGAGGGATCTAGGCTGCATGTTCCTTATGAGAATCTAATGCCCAATGATCTGAGGTGGAACAGTTTCGTCTCCAAACCATCTGCAAGCCCGACCTCAGTCCATGGAAACACTGTCTTCCATAAAACCAGTCCCTAGTGCCAAAAAGGTTGGGGACTGCTGCATTAAAAGATACTCAATCTCACTTGTAGTCTGATAAATAAAAGTTAAAATAATTATCCAATATATTGTTTGGCTGAAATTATATAAAATTTCTTTTAATTGTCAACAGTGTTTGTGAGAATGTAAGAAAATGTGCACTTTATGTAGTGTGGTAGGAATATAAAATGTTAATAATATGTCTAAAAATAAGGGTACATAACCTACATCACAATAGTTCCACTGCTGGGAGTTCAGCCCACAAAATAAAAGCATCAGCACTTAATATGTTTTTTTGTTTTGTTTTGTTTTGTTTTGTGAGACAGAATATCACTTTGTTGCCCAGGCTGGAGTGCGGTAGCACAATCTCAGCTCACTGCAACAACAGCCTCCTGAGTTCAAATGATTCTCCTGCCTCAGCCTCCCAAGTAGCTGAGACTGCACCCACTCTTAAAAATGTTTTTTATAGCATTACTTGTATTGTTAAGTAAATTAATGAAAAGTTAATATAATTAAACTGAATGTCCATCTAGAAAAATGTCTAAACACCTTGTGGTATTTTGATATGCAGCTATCAAAAGAAGTGAGTTAGATTTTTATCTATTGACCTGGAAGACTATCTCCAATGTGTATGAGATTCTGTTTTGATTTAAAACAAATTTGCTCCAAACAACAACAAAAATAAGTGTTTGACATCCATGTAAAATATCCATAGCTTTATGAGCTTTGTGGGAAGCACTGACAATGTCTGCTACTCTGAAGCGAAGAGTAAGGAGGAAAGACTGCAGAAAAACAGAATTATAACAGAGCAATTAACCTGAATCCTTGATTCTTTTCTCCACAGAAAGCAAAAATCTAGAAATAAGCACTAAGGCTAGAGCTTGGCTTAAAGAAGACATGAGTATCTCAGATACACTTATCTTTCTGCTTCACCATTCTGAATGGTGTGTTTGTCCTGATGGCTTATGATGTCTTGCATCTGTGTTCCAGAAAGAGAAGTAAAAGGGTGAGGGTCAAAGAGCCTCCACTTGTGAAATTTGTCTTTTTATTCAGGACAGATTGGCCTCTCCAGGGAGTTAGTAAGAAAAAAGATGGAGAAATGACTGATTTGATTGATCAACTATTTGTATTGTTATAAAATTACAATACATGCCAGTGGGAAATCAATGAACATAACAAAAATTTAAAAAATATGACTCAAAAACTACAATAGGAAGGGTGCAGTGGTTCTTGACTAACTCCAGAGCTTTGGGAGGTCAAGGTGGAAGAATCATTTGAGGTCAGGAGTTCAAGACCAGTCTGCGCAACATAATGAGAACTGTCTCTGCAAAAAACAAATAATAAGTCAGGCATGATGGTGTGTGCATAGAGTCCTAGCTATTCAGGAAGCTGAGGCGAGAGGATTGCTTAAGCCCAGGAGTTTAAGGCTGCAGTGAGCTATGACTGTACCACTGTACTCCAGCCTGAGCAACAACGACAACAAAAAATTTGATTCTTTGATGATTTATCTAAAATTATTTTTATAAAGAATGCAGATTTCTCACTCTCTCCTCACATATATATATATACACATATATATATACACATATATATATATCATATGTATTGTATATATTCCTATTTTTCTATATAGATTCTCTCTTTTCCTCTGTCCTTCTTGATAGACAGACAGACAGATAGATAGATAGACAGACAGACAGGTAGGTAGGTAGATAGATAGATAGATAGATAGATAGATAGATAGATAGAATATAAATATTTGTCTTATTTTTGGCAAAAGTCCCAAAACACTAGGTGCCAATCAGTTCCAAGTAAGGTGCCAGACTCCCCACAAAAGAATTGCAAATGAGTTTTTATATCATGGTTTATGAAACATGGTTTTGTATTTCTTGACTCTCACCTGCCTCAAAAGACATGAGCCTGAAAAAGAATACTGAGAGCCTATGCCAAGGAAACCTCATTATTGAGAGGAAAGAAGAATATTTTTCCCACATCTCAAGCCAGCTAGGAAAAAGGGCCTTCCAATGGCATCTCTTGAAAGAACTTGGTATGGGTCTCCTGGGGACTGGGGACAGAGTGGACTGGTATCACATTCAAAACAAGATGTCAGTGACAGCCTAGTGAGTGGGAGGGAAACTTAAGTAGAGAGACACAGGAAGCCCATTCTAGCCTCTTTGTATAGCAGGCAGCCTGTGTTAAGTAAGAGTGCAGAGAAGATACAACTTTAAAGTTGACAGCATTTTTTTCTTACTGCACTGAACTGCACATGTAATTACTGAACTGAGATGGTTCTATAACTAGAAGATGTACTGAAGATCAACTAGTAAAGTGACAAGATTTGCCCTAGATCTTTTCCAAATGCAGGAAAGAAACAGTTCTTCAGAGCAGGTTTTAATAGGCAGTCTGTAAAAGAAGAAAGCTTGTCTTTGTTAAATAGTATCTCACACATCCTTTCGAGGGTGTACATACATGTAAATATTCTTATACAGCAATAGAACTTTGTAGAAAGATATACAAGGGAATAGTAACAGTAACTGTCCGTGGAGAAGGAAAAGAAGGGATAAGATGGAAGAGGGATCTTCACTGTCCATTCTTTGGACTCTAAATTGTTTACTTTGGGCATTTATTATTTAAGAAAAATTGATTAGGTCACTGGCATTCTGCAACAGCTTTGATTTATCTTTATAAATATCAATTATAAATTATGTAATCATGTTGAAAAGTAGCAAGTTCTGATCAACAGACTACCAATAAAAGGAGCAAGAAAGTTTGAAGATCCTGAATTTGCATTTTCTTTGAAACCTGAAATATTATCTACTTTTTAATCAAACTTATCTAGGGAACTGAAAATCACACAAAAAAATGTTATTGTTACATAGATTTATTTTGTGGTTGAAATTTTCTGTCATGAATACAGCAAACATATAGACTGCCAAAATAAGAGTTTTACTTCTACTCATTTATACTACTACTTAACTACCACCAGTACCAGCAACAATGACAAATGCAGATACTTTTCAAGTTCACAGTAGGATACTTTATAGATTATTTATCCTTGACTTACTCTTACTGAAGATGAACAATTAACCTGAAAGTTCAGTGCTGTGATATAATCATGATACAAAATATCGGTTAGTAAAACACCCCATGTTTTTTCTACAAACTTTTGCAAAGCACTGGGGTACAAAGGTTGCTCTGAAATTATATGAATTAATACATTTTGTGTAGTTTTTTTTCTGTATACATATTACATTTAATTAATGGGAAATTTTCTATAGCATTATGCTATTGATATGAAGCAGAGAAATTGATCCCAATTACTGTTTTAAATTTAATGAATTACTTTTGTCATGATTGTATTTTGTTGTTATTTTGTTATACAGGTTTATAGGTCACTAATGCCTCAGGGTTGTTCATTCACAGTGGAGGATTCTATCTTGATTACCAAAGTTAAAATGCTCTTACTTCTTGGAGTCAAAATAACAGATAAAAATAATTTACTGACATGGCAGTCAACTTTCTCCTTTCATCCACAGAATCTATGTCCTTTTGAGTTGACTTTAATTTTCCTCTGGAATAATGTCAACCTCTGTTTATAAGAATTCCACTGTGATCTCCTCTGTTGTAGGGATTAGCAAATTAATAACCTTGCCTGATCATTGCTAATGTTGTCCTATTATCCCCGTATCACCATGATTTTTTTCAGTTTCCCTCATGTTGCTTATTTCTGGGGGAAAAAAAAATCATGGACTAGTCAAAATAATATACAAGAAATCCTGAAATATTTTCCTTAAACCAAGTGTATATAGATGAATTTCATATTTTCCCAATTTTAATTATTACTGAATTGTGCATACAATCTTAGGATGCTGATTTACCATCTTTCAAGAGGTTTTGCTTCCCTTCAATATCCAAGGTTCTAGGTTACAAAACCACTGGTATAAAAAACATGGGCTTCATGGTCTAAGATCATGGTTTCATGCTGTTCTGGCACCTAGGAGCTTGAGCTAATGCCTTAACATCTTAGGGTCTCCTTTTCTCACCTATAAAATTAGGGCCATATGCCCTGATTTAAAGTGTGTTGCTGAGAGAATTAAAACCAGTGGCAAGTATAAAGTGTTGGTATTCAGTAAACGTTATTTTGCATCATTTTACATATGTACCTCATTAAATCCCCATAGCAAACTTGTAAAGTGGGTATTATTAGTTCCCTAATTAAGAAAAGTGAAAATCGCAGAGCCTGGCTGGATTTCAGTTGAGTTTACTGAGTTTTCAAATCAGGACAGAGACTAGTTTAGGAAACACAAAGAATATACTTCCATGGATGCATATAAGGGGTTACATGCTGAACCTGTGGGAAAATAACATTCATCTTCATTATCACTTTTTCCTATCTAACTATAAACATAAATTACATCAAACATTCAAAATCCTGTCAGATTCTACGCCCTCTTTTATAACAGTTTATAGTTTGCAACACCCCCTTTAATATCTTGAAATAAAATCTTCAGATAACAGACTGAAATCCATAAATTCAAAAACATATTTTATATGATACCCCACTCTAATACAAATAATAAAATTTAAAATGTAATTATTAAAGTAATTTGTAGTTCCAGATCAAATGCTCAGGTTCCCCTATTTGTAGAATCACTGGGATTATGACACCTACCAATGTAGACCTATTGAAGCCTACTTCACCTAAAGCACACAATGGTTTCTCCCTAAGTCCAAGAACTCTACCTCATTTGCTTTTATTTTTTAATTAAAATTTTATTTTAAGATAATTATAGATTAACAAACAAGAATAATACAGCTAAATCTCCTGCACCTTTTGCCCAGTTTCTGAGAACATCTTGTAGAACTATAGTAAAATAATACACCAGGATTGAGATCGATACAATTAAGGTAGAGAACATTTCCATTACCACGACAATCCCTTATGTTGCTCTTTTATAGGAATTTTCACTTCCTTCCCAACCCACTGACTCCTTAATCTCTACCAACTACTAATTTGTGTCCCATTATCTATAATTTTGTTACCTCAGGAATGTTATATGAATGAAATCTTACCATATGTAACCTTTTGGTATTGGCTTTTTGTAAATCCATTGTTATTCTCTGGAGATTTATCCAGGTCTACTGCATGAATTGTAACCACGCAGCTGTTCAAGAACATCTGCTTGTTTGTTTCCAATGTTGGGCTATAATGAATAAGGCTGTATCATGAAGAAGTTTCTGCTTGAAAATAAATTTTCATTTCTCTGGGATAAATGCCCCAAGAGGACAATTGCTGGTCAAAACTTACCAAGTTTTACTTTTATGGATCATGCTTTTGGTATAAACTCTAGGAACTCTTTGCCTAGTCCTATATCCCGCAGATTTGTTTCTCTTACTTTTTGGTAATTATTTTATGCGTACATTGAAATTTGTGACCCTTTTGATTTAATTTTTCCAAAAGGTGTAAGAGATAGAGTATACAGTAGCTGGCATATAATGTAGATACTTAGCTTTCCTATTAGCTGCAAATCAACTATCAGAAACCATTTAAAAACAAACCAAGCACAAAACTGCACCTTTCTTTCCCCAAAATATTATGTTCTCAGTTTTACATAAATTTGTTATATATACAACCTGGTAAGATATCTGCGGTACGTAGGAAATACATGCGAAAGAAACAAAGCTCATAAAGAACCAGCTGCAACTGCCACTACATCTGTAGGTAGAAAATAGTTTCTGTTTCCTTCTCACCTCATCAATTTGATAGTAAAAAAGCTCTGGTAAAAACTACAATTGACTGGGAAAGTTTGATCTTATTCAAACATCAACAGAACTGTCTGATGCCCAACTAAAATTGACCATGACATTCAATACCAAAATACTGTGGTTACAAATATTACCCCACTCATCCAAACCTGTTTCTGAATAAGGTAATTGTGATTGTTGATGAAGTATTCCATTTCACCTTAGCTGTACTGGCTTCCTTGCTCTTCCTCCCAATTTCCAAGTATGCTAGAGGAGGATCAGGGCCTTTACCCAGGCCGGAATCTTCCTCCCTCCCACCAGACGTGTCTCCCACCACATGGCTCTGTCCTTTATCCCCTTCAGGTGTTATTCAAATGCCATCTTCTCGGGAAGGCCTTGTGTGATTAGTTTATTGAAATTATTCCACTCAACTCCTATGTCTAACAATATTTAGTCTCCTTTCCTGCTTCATTTTTCTTCTGGGCTCCTAGCATGTTCTAACGTAAAAAAATGTATATGTGACATATTTGGCTAGATTATTTCATCCATTAGCATGTAAACTCCATGAAGGCCTTTATTTTACTGCAGTATTTTCTGCACCTAGAACACTATTGGTATATGGCAGTCACTTAAATATTTGTTGAATGAATGATGTAGAGTGGGTTCAAAAAGCCATTGGAGAATGTTATGGCTTGATTGGTTTGAACTGTAATACTTTAAATCAAAGATCAATGGAAACATTAATAGGAAAGATCTTAACATCAATTTTCTCCCAGGAGAATTTAAACATAAACACATATAAATAGATAAGCATATGCTTTACAAATTCTCCCATTCCCTTCGCTAAACCTCAACCCACTCTCTCTGCTACCCTCCCCTAAAAAATGAGAGACTAAAGAAAAAGCAAACACACTGTGTTCATGGGCCTTTTTCTCTCATCCGACTGCTCAGATCCTAAATTTTAGAGTGTTTCTTGAATCATCTTTTTCTCATAGCTTCCCATTGTGTCCAGGGCTACTGTCCCTGCAGCCACAATCAGTTCTTGCCTAAAATCTGGCCAATTGTCTTCTAACTGGTTTCCCTGCTTCCAAATTTGACCTGCCACAATCTTTATTTCCAAATCAGCTGCAATGCAATTGACTGGATTGCCTCCTCACTAAATTCATATGGTGAAACCCTAACCCCTAATGTGACTGAAATAGGGACTTTATGGAAGTAACTCAGGTTTAATTAGGTCACAGGGGGAGAGCCCTGGTCTGATAGGGCCCTTATGAGAAGAGACACCAAAGAGGTTGTTTTGTCTCCACCTCATGAGGACACAGGGAGAAGGTGGCTGTCTGCAGGCCAGGAAGAAAGCCCTCACCAGATTCTGACCATATTGGCATGCTCATCTTGGTCTTCTAGCTTCCAGAACTATGAGAAAATAAATATGTGTTGTTTAAGCCACCCGGTATGTAGCATTTTGTTGTGGAAGCCCAAGCCAACTAACATGCTGAGAAATTCTTTTAAAAACCTAAGCACACCATGACAATCTTCTGAGTAGAACCCTCCAATGGCACTCCAGTCTTCTCAGAGTAATAGTCAAGAGTTCTAATAATTGCCTTCAGGAGGCTTTAGTTTCTGGCTCTTTTCTTTTCTAGCCCCATTTCCTAGTAGGTTCCCCACCCATCATTCCTTTCAATCACACTGGCCAATTACTGAGTTCTTGAACCTACCAGGCATGTTTCCATGTCATCGGCCTGTACTAGCTGCTCTTTCTAAAATAGCGTTCATTGATACTGGTATGGTTCAGTCCTCACTTCCTTCAAACCTTTGCTACAAGAATGTCATCTTTTCTATAAGCATTGCAAACAACATTCCTCACCTTCCCCCACCCGCACCAAATACACTGCACTGATGATCTTCACTTCTCCAGCTGTTTTTTTTTTTTTTCCCGGCGCATTAGCTTCTGTTCTTATTTTTATCATTCTACTCCCACCCCTGCCCCACCCACTTGGTTTAAATTGCTTTTTTGTTTTTTTTTTTTTCCCGTGCGCATATCCCCTTCTAACACATCATATAATTTACTAGTATGATTATATTTTATTGTCTGTCTCCCTGTTAGAGTGCAAGCTTTTGTCTGCTTGGGTCACTAAGTACCCTGAGCACTTAGGTCACTGCCTAACATACAAAAGGCACTCAATAAAATTCATTAAGTAAAACTGACTGAAAGGCCAGTAGCCTGGGTTCCAGTCCCAATACTGCCCCTACCATGCTGTGTAACTTCTGCTTTATGTCTTTTTCGTTGTTTTGAATATAAAAGTTTTGGATCATATTAGAAAGAAAATCTTCTTTCCATGGCTCTGACTTGGTCCTTTCTCATCAGTAGGCTGTTTTGCTCATTGCTAGCCTTACCCCACCTTTCCTATGGCCCAGACTACTCCATCCTTCACTAAGTATACTCTTTCCCACAGCCTCCCTCCTTGGTTCATAATATTGATAATCAGTAAGTATTGAATCAATGGAAGTTATTTTGATTCACTCACAAAAAAACATAAAGGCACTTTCTGACAGGATTATGTCCTTTGCTGTTAATTGGTCTCTAGCTCTAATTTCTAATCCTAAAATCTATGCTGTAATACTATAAGAATTTAAAGAATATTGACCTAGGATTTCTATGATACATACTCAAACAGCATATTTATTACTTATTTACAGAAAAAAACTGTCACTTTGACTTCAATAACATTTAGCACCTCTTTTATTCTTTACTATCAGTTTAAAGATCTCAAGTCATTATGTCCTTCTTTTGTTAATAATATCAAAAGGCCATCCTGACCAACATGGTGGAACCTGGTCTCCATTAAAATATACAAAAATTAGCTGGGCATGATGGTGCCACCTGTAGTCCCAGTTACTCGGGAGGCTGAGGCAGGAGAATTGCTTGAACCCTGGAGGTGGAGATTGCAGTGAGCCGAGACTGTGCCACTGCACTCCAGCCTGGCGCCTGGTGACAGAGTCAGACTTTATCTCAAAAATAATAATAATAATAATAATATCAAAAGGATAGTTTAGATCTGCTAGCAATTTCTCACAATACTTCTGCAGTGAAACTTAAGTATTTTATTTCTAAAAGTCAGTTTAATAGACTTGCAATTTCCAAGTTAAACTATACCATCTGTTTGGGTTTTAATGCCCTGAAAAATTATTACAATAAATCCAAATTAATATTATAGTTCCTAATTATAGAAGAGTAAATCAATAAATTAATTACCTGAAATAAGATGATATTTTGGTGATATATTTTTTAGCAGATATTTAGTGAGCATCCATTATGCACAGGTATTGATTTGTTGCTGAATATTAAAAATTAAACCAGTCCCTTATTTATTTATTTTTTGAGACAGTCTTGCTCTGTTGCCCAGGCTAGAGTACAATGGCAGGGTCTCAGCTCACTGCAACCTCGGCCTCCCAAGTTCAAGCTATTCTCCTACCTCAGCCTCCCGAGTACCTGGGATTACACGCACCCACCACCACGTCCAGCTAATTTTTTGTATTTTTAGTAGATATGGCGTTTCACTATGCTGGCCAGGCTGGTCTCAAACTCCTCACCTCAGGCTATCCACCCACCTCAGCCTCCCAAAGTGCTGGGATTACAGGCGTGAGCCACGGCCAGGGCTAGGCCAGGGCTCACAGATTACTAAGAACAACTCATGTTGAATTTATAACAGGTTTTAATACAAGGCAAAATTTAAACACAATTCTTTAATAGTTTTATTTCCCTTTTCTTTCTTTCCCAGTTAAATCCAAGTAAAAATACACCCCCTTTCAAAATAATATCATTAAACAAATTATCTGTATTTAGCACAGATAAATATGTGGAATTATTTTTCCCAAAGATTAGTAGTAGCTCACACACGAGTGATGCTTGCATAATTTTTAAATATAATAAGTATACTGAAAAAACATGCTAGTACTGTATTTTCAAAAGTAAGTTTCTATTCCTAGAACTAAAACACAAAACAAGTGTTGTGAGATACATAAATGAAGACAATACATTTAACCAAAGACTTGCCATTTTCCTGCAGGATGTTCCTGGCAAGGGAGGTTGCCCTAGTCCTACAAACAACCTCCTACATGCAACCTAGGTGGCAGCATCTCCTCCCAGCGGAAGACCTCAACACGCAAGTTCTTCCTTCCACCTACAAACGCTGGAAACCGCGACTGGAGAGGTAATATGATTGGCTAAGCCATGAATGACGCAAGATAACCCACGCCCACCGAGAATTGGCCTTTCCTAGCCAGGCTCAGATCCCTCTTTCCGATTGGTCCCTACGGCAGGAGTGCGGGGACAATTGCTTAAGTTGACCTCTGGGTCCGGAACCGCGGACAAAGATGGCGGCGGCCAAGTGTTGGAGGCCTTTGCTCCGCAATCCGAGGCTTTCATTGCACACCGCGGCTGATGCCGCCACGGCTGCAGAAACAATCTGCCAAGATGTCGCGGCGACCCCTGTCGCGCGTTACCCGCCGATTGTGGCCTCCCTAACAGCCCACAGCAAGGCCGCACGGCAGCGGCGGATCGAGCGCTGGCAGGCAATGGTGCACGCTGCAGAGTCGATAGACGAAAAGCTGAAAATCCTCACCAAGATGCAGTTCATGAAGTACGTGGTTTACCCACAGACCTTCGCGCTGAACGCCGACCGCTGGTACCAGTACTTCACCAAGACCGTGTTCCTGTCGGGTCTGCCGCCGGCCCCCGCGGAGCTCGAGCCCGAGCCCGCGCCCGCGCCCGCATTGGACCTCGCGGCGCTGCGTGCGGCCGCCTGCGACTGCCTGCTGCAGGAGCACTTCTACCTGCGGCGCAAGCGGCGCGTACTCCGCCACCAGGAGAGGGAGGTTATAATTTCGCCCTTCCTCGATCAGCTGGTGGCAACCCTCGTGGGCCTTCTCAGCCCACACAACCCGGTCCTGGCCGCCGCCACCCTCGGTGAGCCTTGGGTCCCCCAGGGCGGAAGGGAGAGGTGGGGATTATACTGCGTTACCCTGCCACAGTTTTACCCCTCTTCATTTCTTTCTCTCTGCTTCATTCATGTTTTCCTAGTTCTTTCGCTCCTGTTTGGGTGGCCTGGTTTCGTTACAGTCACTGCCTTAAGAATCTGGAGACTAGGTACTTGCGGCTGTGCTAACACCAACCAACCAGCTCTTAAGCCCATTTTATTCTACTAAGACTGTTACTTAACTTGCCTATATCATAGGTTTTAATACAAGGCAAAATTTAAACACATTCTTTAATAGTTGTATTTCCCTTTTTGTCTTCCCCAGTTAAATCCAAGTAAAAATACACCCCCTTTCAAAATAAATATCATTAAACAAATTATCCGTATTTAGCACAGATAAATATATGGAATTATTTTCCCAAAGATTAGTAGTAGCTCACACATGAGTGATGCTTGCATAACTTCTAAATATAATCAATTATACTGACAATCATGCTAGTACTGTACTTTCAAAAGTAAGTTTCTATTTCTAGAACTAAAACACAAAAAAGTGTTGTGAGATACATAAATGAAGCCAATACGTAGGCAAGTTAAGTAATAGTCTTAGTAGAATAAAATGTTGCAGGTGGATCTCTTGCCTTTCAAGTTTCCTTTTTGAAGACATCCTGAGCTCTCCAGCATTCCAATCCTTGACTCTACTTTGTGAGTGTCCAGCCAAGTGGAAGAGCGGTGGTGATGAAGAAAAAGGGCACTTAGAGAATGGGACAGGCCAGGTTTCCATTTGGCTATTCCACCAAAAAGCTGTGTGACCATGTGTCACATGGTGGAGTAGTAACTTCCTTTTTGCTTAATTTTTCGTGTTTTTTGAAGATGAGAATTACGGTAGTAGTTTTTCGTTGTAGAATTGTGAAGATGAAATGAAGTATTAACTAAGATACCTAACGTTTACTCAGTATTCATTTGCTAGGCCCGGTTCTTAATTTTATATCTGCCAATTTATTAATCCTCACAATAACCATTCACAATAGGTAACAATGTTTTGCAAATGAAAAAAGACGAAGCAAACTAAGGCATAGAAACGTTAATTCTGTGTCTGCCTGAGACCCTGTAGCTAATAGATTGGGGGGGTCAAACTTCAAACCCCCAATTCCAAGTTCCTAGTAAACGTCAGCAGCTTCTATGTAACTGTTGAGGGCAGACATGAAAAATAATTAACATATAGAGAATTTTAAAAATCATTGTTTCTGACACGTTCATCATTTTATATCTTCTACCAAGTGGATGTCTTACTTAATATTTATTGAAGTAATGTTAGGACTGTAGATGTGTGCTCAACCTAGCCTTGTTGTGTGCTTGTTTTTTTGCCTTCTTCAGTTGAGAAATAAGTGATCTTGAGGAAAGCATCATGGACTTCGATTACTCCTGATTGGTGGCCTAGAAAAACTATTTAACTTTGTCAAGACCCAGTTTCCTCTTATATAAAATGGAGATAATGAAAACTATATGTACTTTTTGGTGTTATTGTGAAAATTAAATTGGTAGTTTCTAAAACAGCCCTATTTTTATTTATGTTGAATGATACTCTTGTTAATGTTCAGTGTAATGATGGCACAAGTAGACAGTAAATGTTTGAATGTTATATTTAAGGTATAATAGTTAAATTATCACATAACCCAGTCTCTTACCTCAATCATTCTTATCTGTTGTTCAGTTGGTATTCTTTAGTGTTCTAATAGCCAAATTTATTTAGATGATCAGATGAAAAAAAATCTTGAATATATTTTAGATTATAAACGCCCAGTTCATTTTTACTGGGTGCGTGGTGAAGAAATTATTCCTTGTGGTCATCGAAAAGGTCGAATTGATTCCTTGCGATACCAGATAGATGATAAACCGAACAACCAGATTCGAATATCCAAGCAACTCCCAGAGGTAAAGATTTATTGCATTTATGTATCTATTGATATCTCATGTAGGATATATCATAGGCAAATTAAGTAATAGTCTTAGTAGAGTAAAATGTTTTAGGTGGATCTCTTGCTTTTCAGTTTCCTTTTTGAAGACACCATGTCTAACAGTCATTTTAGCTTTTTAATCTGCTATGGTGTACTCTACCAAGGTCAAATAATCATTTAACAATAACAAGTTAAGGCATCATTTTGCAGGACCATACAGATCTGTATGTTTCTCTTAATACAAAAATTCTGAAATAGTTTATGATTATAATTTACTAAAGTATACTAGCTAGTCATCAATCAGGCGAGTTTAACATTTATCAGCTGGGTCATTTTACATATTTGCAGTTCTTTTGGAGAAAAACTAGTATATTTTGAGTATTGTCTATGCTTTCATGTCAAGGGCTGTCACACTTATACTGTAAAGATCTGGATAGTTAATATTTTAGGCTGTGCAGGCCGTAAGTCTCTGTTGCAGTTTTCAGCTCTGCTCTTACAGTGTAAAGTGCTATACACAATATATAAATGAATATGTAGGGGTAAGATTTTTAAATGTAATGAGTGTGAGTAAAATACATACTAATGTTGCTGTGAATTTAGTATGTCTTTTCTTTTTCTTTAAGTTTGTGCCATTGGATTATTCTGTTCCTATAGAAATCCCCACTATAAAATGTAAGCCAGATAAACTTCCATTATTCAAACGGCAGTATGAAAACCACATATTTGTTGGTAAGTTTCTCTTTTGACATATTGTACCATAAATGTGTTCAAAGTGTCCTATGCAAATTTGGAGTATTGACTACAATGAGGAATTAATTCTTGATGATGGAGAGGTGAGCAATACAGTTCATCTCAGGTTATTGCAACATGCATAAACATTGGAAAGAAAATGTTTTGGTTCATTAGTTGAAGTTGTACTTGTTTCCACCGAAATAGCAGTGTTTAACTTTAGAAAACAGTTATTAGGCTTTGTTGACTTATTAGATAGAAAATCAATTTGTGTTTTTTTGAAAGTAAAAATCTTTAGAACTGGACTTGAGAGAGCTGTTGGCTTTTTAAAGTGTCATATTTGTACCATGCATGCTGGTAAGATCAGGAATTCACAAATTCATAATGCCTGATGTCTGCCCTCCCTCATGCAGCTTATTCTTTTGCCATTTTTTCTTCCTTTGTTAATTCTTACCCAATGTGAAGAAGTCTTAAGAAGGTTTTATGCTAGTCCTGGAGACCTATTTTATCAGCCTCTTTTCAGTCACTGTGGTCTTAGGGAGTGACCTGCAGGGAACTTTTTGTTGAAAAGACTTTACCACTAAAATTGAGAATCTCAGCATTTCATGAAATGTTGCTACTTATTATTTTTACTTAGAAAAGTAGTATAAAAATCATTTTTAAAAATTAGAAGCAAAGTGTGTATTTAAAGTGTTGAAGTGGTTTTATTCTCTTGCTAATATGACAAGGAGACAACCAAAGCTAATGATGACTAAGGGATATGAGAAAACAAGTAATAGAAATTTTAAATAACTTTTCTATATATTCTTTCAAATTCTTCCATGCTGTGATGGGCTTTATGACAGCTAACAGATTGAGGAATTATGCTTTCATGTGAAATTTAACTTTATTATAATCCATAAGCTATGTAAGTAAACTAATATTCCCACTTATATATTTAGAGTACTGAGAATATGATGTATAAAGAAGGGAAAAAAGGGCTCAAATACTAAAACATGTGCTCCAGATGTTCTGCATGTTTGTTTCATCTGAAATGTTTTTATTTTGCTCTTCAGGCTCAAAAACTGCAGATCCTTGCTGTTATGGTCACACCCAGTTTCATCTGTTACCTGACAAATTAAGAAGGGAAAGGCTTTTGAGACAAAACTGTGCTGATCAGATAGAAGTTGTTTTTAGAGCTAATGCTATTGCAAGCCTTTTTGCTTGGACTGGAGCACAAGCTATGTATCAAGGTAATAACTAATTTTACAGGGTTTTCTTTGAAGGTATTTGTAGCATTCTAAGAATTTAATAGTTAAAATTGTTTTCTTTGGGTTGAAACATAGGTTGAATCTTAATATTTTGAAAGCTTTTACATTGGCACAAAGTACAGTTGTTTTAAAATCCATATTTAAATACTATACAGTTTAAATCTGACACTGAGGTAATTTACCATCTCTTGTGTGAATGTACTTTTGCATGCATTTCAGAGACTGTAGCCAACCAAGCCAACCCTTCCTAGATGATAATGGCTTTCTGCAGGTAGAAAAGGAAATGGTTTCATGGATTAAATATTTATATTGAATCAATGGCTATCCTATATAATTTATTTAAAAGTTATATCCATATTTGGATTAGGAGGTTGTTCATCCATTCAGTAAACAGTGACTACTTTTTTATATGCCACACACTGTATCTGTTCAAGATGCAGTGTTGAGTGAAACAGATCCTGCCTTCTTAGAACTTATAGTGGGAGGGTCAAAGATAAGAAGCATGTAATACTTATAAATAGTGGGGAAATATACTATGGGGAAAATACTTTAGCATAAGAGTAGAATGATTTATAGGGGGCAGGTATAAATGAGGTACGGAGAAGAACCTAGTTTTAAAAAGTCATTCAGGGAAGGTTTCTAAAAATGACTTAAGACCTGAATGCCAAGGAGCTTCCTATGCACAAGTCTGAGAGAAGACGCTTCCAGGCAAAAGGAACAGCAAGTAAAAGTCCCTTTGTTGGGAACAGGCTTGAAATATTTAGGAACAACATGATGAAGGGTAATGAAGAGTGGGACAAGGAGAATGATGTAGAAGGAGATAGAGGAACCCAGAGGCTATATTTTACAGGACTATTAGAGCTCATTGTGGGGCATTTGGATTTTATTCTAAAACCTGAAGTAATATAATATGAAGTAGATCAACATTACGTGAATATTCAGGAGGAATTTTACAACATGTTTGATTATTAGGTTTATCTCTCTTTTTTTAACATATATACTTATTTTAACCTTATACTCAAAATTGACTTAGATTTCTGTAATAGAATTGAATAGAGAAAGTGGGACTAGGAGTAGACAGAAGAAGACAAAGTGAGAAGTAACTTTCTTGAAGATGTTAGAATGACACTTTATTTTTGAAAGATAAAGTGCTTCTTTTTATAATAAAATTAGTTCCATATATTAACAGTATTATTCAATGGTTATTCCCAATGAATAATTTTATATATAAATATACATTATTATATATAAATATATGTGAATATATAAATATATTCATATAAATATGAATATATTATTCATTGGCTATTTCCAATGAATAATATAATTTTATATAATATATATTATATAGAATAATAATACACATTATTATTAAAGATGATATAAAATACGTGTGGAAAAATAAAGTTACTGCTTGGCCTTGGTAGTTGGGTAATCATAGTACCAGATGTGGAAGGCATTTGTGTAGATAAAGCTTGCTGCTCTTAGAAGAAGTAAATTAAGGCTGACGTTGTTGAAAAAGATTAGTCATGAGTTTCAGCATACTAGAGGGGAGGAAAATATTATTTGTGCAGAAATGAAATACAGGGTTAGAATGGAGAAGATAAGGAAACTTTGAGGTCTTCAGGAATTTGGTTACATAAGGTATCTAAGTTGTGGGAGGTATGTGATACCCTCTAATGTCAAATATGTTTGTTTTGTTTGGGTAAAATATATTCTTTGTGTAAATTTCAGCAAAGCTTTTTCCTACAGGATTCTGGAGCGAAGCAGATGTTACTCGACCTTTTGTCTCCCAGGGTGTGATCACAGATGGAAAATACTTTTCCTTTTTCTGCTACCAGTTAAATACTTTGGCACTGACTAAACAAGCTGATCAGAATAACCCTCGTAAAAATATATGTTGGGGGACACAAAGTAAGCCTCTTTATGAAACAATTGAGGATAATGATGTGAAAGGTTTTAATGATGATGTTCTACTTCAAATAGTTCACTTTCTACTGAATAGACCAAAAGAAGAAAAATCACAGCTGTTGGAAAACTAAAAAACATGTTTGATTGAGAACTTTGGGAACATTTAAATGTCACTAACAGAACAATAATGATAAGATTTGTAACTGTCAAATATTAAATACATTGATTTTTAAGACAAATATTTCTTATGTCGACCTGTTATTAGACCTCTTATTCTACTCAGATTCATCACTGAAAGACTGAATTTTACTTACCTTTTGTTGATTTCAAAATAATTGTGTTTGTATGTTGCTAACTGATAAGACAAATTGAGTTATTGAACTATTAAATGCACATTTTAATATAAATGCAGAAATTCCAAATAAAATGTTAACATGCTCAGTAATTAAAAGAACCCACTACAGCCGGGTGCAGTGGCTCAAGCCTGTAATCCCAACACTTTGGGAGGCGAAGGCTAAGCTGGACTCCTTGAGTCCAGGAGTTCGAGACCAGCCTGGGCAACATGGCGAAACCGCATCTCTATTAAAAATACAAAAATTAGTCTGGCCTGGTAGAGTGTGCCTGTAATCCCAGCTACTCAGGAGGCTGAGACACAAGAAGTGCTGGAACCAGGGAGGCGGAGTTTGCAGAGTACCAGGCTTGTGCCACTGCACTCCAGCTTCTGTGACAGAGCAAGACTCTGTCTCAAAAAAAACAAAAGAACCCACTACAGCAGGGTAGAATTAATCAGTTCAGTAATAGACTACTGTTAGGAAGTAATGCTAATAAAGAACCTTAGTTGTTCAAAGGAGAAAAATAAGGCTTTATAGAATTCTCAAACTTGATTTTAAAAGAAAAGAAAAAAGATTAAGAGGATAGTATAATGGTGAAACAATGGAAAACCCCACTGAAATCAAATTACTCCGAGTTTGAACTTTATATGCTTTATTTGTTAATCCATTCCAAGTGCCTAGAATCATATAAGAAATCAATAAATGTTTGTTGAATGGATGTGAATTAATGAATTTAAGGTAGTCAACCTTTTTTAGTTTGAGGTCTGATACATCTTATTTATTTGCATTTTTTTTTTTTTTTCTTTTTTGAGATGGGGTTTTTGCTCTTGCTCCCCAGGCTGGAGTGCAATGGCACAATCTTGGCTGACTGCAACCTCCACCTCTCGGGATCAAGCGACTCTCCTGCCTCAGCCTTCCAGGTAGCTGGGATTACAGACATGCACCACTACACCCGGCCAATTTTTTGTATTTCATGAAGATGGGGTTTCACCATGTTGGTTAGGCTGGTCTTGAACTCCTGACCTCAGGTGGTCCAAACACCTTGGCATCCCAAAGTACTGGGATTACAGGCATGAGCCACCGCGTCTGGCCTCTTTACATTTTATATTTCACAGCAAAGTTTAGAGTTTCTTTTATCTCCATGCATTTCCTGTGTATGACTACATTTTTGTGTAACTGGAAATGGAATTTTTTCTTTCAAATTATAAAGTGGATTTATATAGGTGATACTGATAGCTATATATTTTGTAAAGACCAATTTAAGTCATTCATTATAGCCAATAATTTTTCAGTTGGTTTTCATGAGGTGTATATAACCAATAATCTGATTTGGGTTCTTCTGAAGCTGCTTTCAAATAGATAGTCATTAGGCCCTACATAGCAAATTCCTCTGTACAGTTTTCTGTACTTATTTTACTCAGTAAGGTCTGACACATTTTGCATGTCTGTAAGATTATGGACAGTTATTCCCCCTAATTATCAGATTTCCATAATTATCCCCCAAACGTGAGAACATTATTTTTGTAATCAAAATATTTTAAGAAACTAGTTGAATGATCTCTAATATGGAGTTATCAACATGTATCAAATTCCACTCATAAGCAAATTCATTATGAAATTATATTGTTTTTGAAAAGGCATTTCATGATTACATTTGTTATTTAAGAAAATGTTATTTAAAGAAATTTACATAAGTTTCATTATGCATGTATTTTAGCTTACTCATCCCTGGAAACTGAAAACTTGGATATTAGGCAAGAGGGCTTTAGATTTTTTTATGAGATAATTTAGTAGACCGGTACTAAGGTCTTAATATTTGTGTTTTTTAAAAATTTATGTTAAAATCCTAACCCTCCACGACTACCGTATTAGGAGGTAGGGCCTTTGGAAGGTGACTGACTGGAGCAGGGTGCTGCACCTTTGTGAATGGAATTAGTGCCCCTTATAAAAATGGAATCCAAGGGAACTTTTTCGCCCCTTACACCCTGTGAGAACATGGTGAGAAGGCACCATCTATGAGCCAGAGAACAGATCCACACCAAACACTGAATCTGCTGGTACCTTCACCTTGGACTTTCTAGCCTCCAGAACTGTGAGAAACAAATTTCTGCTGTTTATAAGCCGCCTAGTGTATGGAATTTTTTTGTTGTAGCCAAAATATACTAAGACAACCAATAAAGTTAAAATTACTATGCCTATTTTGCTTTATATTGTTCTAGCATACATGGTATAATGCTTAAAGGTAAGGTTAATTTACATAAAACATGATAGGATAGTTGTAAAAATTATTATTATAGAAATTGGTAAAATTGTGGCTTTGGATAGAGGCAGGAGAAAGAAAAGAGCAAGGCACAAGTGGGAAAAATTGCTGTAGAGAATATTAAGAATAGATAGATATAAAGAGGCCTACAGGTTTATAACATTAATATTGGCCAATACGTGATTGGACAGCTTGAATTTTTCAGCCTGAAAGGCCTTTATTTCCTGAAGTTTGGTAAAGAGATTTTATAAAAACAACAATAGCAATAAAAAGTAATCAGGGAAGAATAAGAGATTTCATAAGGAGCAAGAATTTATAGGTAATATTTCAAAGGTATAGATATGATTACTATTTTGGTGGATAATAAGCACGTGGTAGACTGAAATTCAGCAGCTGTTACTGTGCAGATAAGCATATCTGTGATTATGGCTTATATCGGGTTGGGGACCCCTCCTGTAAGGCATTCTTTTTAGTACAGATTAATCTCCATTTCTCAATCAGATTTCTGTTCTTTTCCTCTGTATGAAATGTGAATTCTTTTTCAGATTTTGATTGTATTTTGTGTTCTTTGTCCAACAGATTTCCACATTTCACTTTGTAAAATTTTTATAAATAGAGTTTGACACTTGACTTTTGAGTCTTCTATGATAGTTTGTGCAGAAGTCTGAGGTTTAATGTGATGACCTTATTCATGCTGTAAAAATACATACTGCAACAGTATGCACCCCAGATGGTCAATAAGCTTTATAAGTGAACTAGCTAGATTTTGTTTTGATTTTAAGTCTCGGTTTGAATTACTAAAAGCTATCTTGACCTTAGAGAAATGAAAGCTTACATGAGGTTTAGCCACTTACAAAGTATTTCTTTGGGTCTCCAGTTAATATGAAACCTGACTTATTACCAAAATAACAACATGTTATGAGTACTTTATTAGGATCTTTTGAGGCCTTTCAAGAAGTTTTGTCAGTCATTATTAATAGTACTAATAAAGAAGGTGGGCAGGAGTTAAAGCTGAAAGGAGCCATCAGAGATAACTGAGCTTTGTTTAAGCCATTCGTTGTTACCCCATGCAGTGTCTTGTTTTTTAATTAATGCCAATCTTTAACAAGAGGGTCATAGAACATTCATTATTCCAGATTCTCTTGATAAAATGGAAGATTTGGCAACTACAGGTTTATGTTCTTACATGTTTACAATAGACAGGCGCCGGAATTTCCTGCTGAGTCCCTTTAGATGTACATACTCTCTCCAATTTGCCACAGTTCCCACCACTTCTCATTTCTCCTCTCTTTATTTGGACCACATCATTGGGCCTACCTCACTAATTTCTATTAAATGTTTTATTACCGGGGCCTTTAGTTTATGACTCCTGAGACCAAGACAGCTGTTAAGAACTTATATTATTAGTGGCAAAATTCTACCTTTAAAATTACTTTTTAGGTTTTAGAAATCTCCCTTTTCTAACGAGGTATTTTGGTAATCATAAGTTCAAACGGATTCACGGTCATTTGAGATAATTAAATCAAAACTCTAGCCTTCGGGTTGGAGGGTGATAAAGTTATCTGGTGAAATATTTGAACTTCTGTTACCTTCCTATTCTGCTAAGTGAATGGTAAAATGAATCCTGATTTGTTTAGGCAGTTTACTTATAAGG
This sequence comes from Cebus imitator, assembly GCF_001604975.1. NCBI lineage: Eukaryota > Metazoa > Chordata > Mammalia > Primates > Cebidae > Cebus > Cebus imitator. The sequence continues at coordinate 4,242,766 of NW_016107395.1, forward strand.
TTGGGAGAAATTTTTTTTTCTTTAAAGGATGGAGTCTGGCTCTGTTGCTCAGGCTCAAGTGCTGTGTATCTTGGCTCACTGTAGCCTCCACCTCCTGGGTTCAAGCAGTTTTCCTGCCTCAGCCTCCTGGGAGCCACCACACCTGGCTAAATTTTTTTATTTTTAGTAGTTTGGGATTTCACCATGTTGGCTAGGCTGCTCTTGAACTCCTGAACTCAAGTGAGCTGCCTGCCTCGGCCTCCCAAAGTGCTGGGATTATAGGTATGAGTCTGAGATTGGGAGAAGTTTTGTCCATTTCTCTAAAACCGAAATTGGCAACCAGAGAGTATGTGGACATTACACAAAATACTTAGTTTTTCTTTCTAGCATAAATTGGGTTGTTTATAGCACCCCACTCTCCATTTGAGGAAGAATGGTTAGGATGCTTGTACAGGGATGAGGCCTTATTAGAGTAGAGAAGGTGCTCAAATAGTGGTTCAAACACGGGCTGGCTAATAAGCTGTGAGGCGACTTATCAAGAAACAACAACCCTCCACCTTCTGCTTTCAGCTTCTACTTTCTGCTAGATTGTTTGGTCCAATCTTCTTGGTCTAATGCCTGACTACATATAACAAACATCTGGGAAAGGTGGTGATTGTCAGGCTGATATATTAAATAAAATGGAAATCCCAAAAGGTGAACTTGGGTCTGCTTTTGCTCTGGAGGAGGGATTTGTTAACCAAGAAGAAGCTGAAAACATGAGTTATGTTTTAATAGCCTTGGGAGACTAGAAGGACAAAAGTTAAAGTATAGGACTCCCAAGGTTGTGAGTCTGGCAAAATTCTTTGGTTAGAGACCCTGAAGGACAGCATCTTAGGGATAAGGGTAAAACAGAAGTAGACCATTCACATACAGTGTAGCTTAAAATCAAATCATGTCCTTTGCAGGGACATGGGTGAAGCTGGAAACCATCATTCTCAGCAACCTAACACAGGGACAGTAAACCAAATACCACGTGTTCTCACTCATAAATGGGAGTTGAACAATAAGAACACATGTACACAGGGCGGGGAACATCACACCCTGGGGCCTGTTGGGGCGAGGGGGTAGAAGAAGGATAATAGAAATACCTAATGTAGATGACGGGTTAATGAGTACAGCGAACCACCATGGTACATGTATACCTATGTAACAAACTTGTATGTTCTGCACATGTATCCCAGAACTTTAAAAAAAAAAATCATCAAGATGGCTTAGAAAATTGTGAGATTTTGGAAATAAACTAAGGCGACCTTAGATTCCTTTTGTTGTTGTTGTTTTGCTGTTTTTTGAGACAGAGTTTTGCCCTGTTGCCCAGGCTGGAGTGCAGTGGCGACATCTCTGCTCGCTGCCTTCCGGGTTCAAGTAATTCTCTTTCTTCAGCCTCCCGAGTAACTGGGATTACAGGCATATGCCACCACACCGGGCTAATTTTTGTAGTTTTAGTAGAGACGAAGTTTTACCATGTTGGTTGGGCTGGACTTTAGATTTCTAATGCCCCTAGGAACCTGAAAGATAACAAACCTGGAGGAAGAATATTTTCCTAGGCCTCAAATTGGGTACTTTTTCAAATACGGTAACTTCACGTACCCTGGACACAGGAGGAGAAAGACGGAATGAAAATTAGCAGCAATACTAGACCTAAAGGGGCAACAAATAATTGCATTGTGAGATAGACTTTAAGTATGTTTACTGTATTCAAGAAGATAGAAGATGGAAAATTTCCATATAGAATTGAAATTATAAAAAAGTCACTGCAGATTTGTAAAAAAAAAAAGCCAAATATAAATTTGAAAATAGAAAAACTAAACAGTAAAAATTAAGAACTTCAAATGTATTAGTTATCGCTGCATAACATATTGCTACAAACTTGTTGACTTAACACACATTTATTATCTCAGTTTTGTTGGTCAGGAATCCAGGCATGGCTTAAGTGGCTTCTTTGCTTTAGGCTGCAGTCAAAGCATTGGTCTGGGCAGAGTCTCCTCTGGAAGCTTAGCTAGGAAAGGATCTGGTTCAGATTTATGTAGTTGCTAGCAGATTGATGGAGTGAGGACCTTAGTAGCTTCCGGGCTGTTGGATGAAAGCATTCTTCAGTTCCTTGTCCCATGGACCTCTCCATTAGGACAACTTACAGCATGGCAGCTTGCCAGAGGGAACCTATAGAGCCCATAAAGCGAGCCTGCTAACAAGACAACTGAAGAGAGAATTACTGAACTGAAAGTGATAATAAACATATTTAGAATTAATATCTTTGTAAACTTTGACACCATTACTCTGTCATCACCAATAAGGGGGAATTGAAATAGACCCACGTTGGGAAACAATGGAAGTAGTGTGAAGAAAAGGATAAATAAGGATATATTTTAATTAAATATAGGAGCTTTGAAATAAGGACAGTATTAGGGAAAGAAATGGATTATTAAACTAGATATTTAGGAATCCTCTTCATACTTATTCAGGACACCAATGGGTACCCAATCTGGTACTGTTTTTACTGATCTTTGCACAATTTGCTGCTCGGCAGATATTTTCAATGCGGATTGGTAATATGTCAGTGGATAACCAGTAGAAATGTATGTATTAATTATTATTGCACATAATATTTATCTTGTTTTTATTTTTTGCACAGCATTTTCAAGGTGCTCATATCATATTTATTTCTGAGCACTATAAAGTTTTCTTTGAGAAATAGGTGTTTGTTTTTAAATTGCATTGTCTCATGGGAGGGTAACATTTGTAAATATACTTCAAATTAGTGTTGTTCCCTCTGCTTTCTCTTTTCTTTGACTGCTTGTGTCAGGGCCATGTTTTCCACAGACTTGAACCCAAGCCAGGCCCTTGAGTGTTCCCAGGCACTGATAAACTTGTTAGGCTGCTGGCTGAAACACAGAAGCATCAAACATGGCTAAACATGTAAATACTAGCTCTGACGCTGAATCCAATTCCTTAAGCCCCCATATAAACTCCAAATCCGATTCCCCATATCTAGATTAGAATATCTCTTTTCTCCCTGTCAAGCATGAGGACTAATGCAGCAAACAATGTATATACTACTAATAAAGGCTTTGGACTTACCACTCCGTGTTTAGTGTTTCTTTCGTGGAAATCCCAACTGGTCCTATCTTAGGCTGGTTTGGGGTAATCTCTTGTGGGAACTCTCCTGCTATTCTGTCTGGTTTTGGGCCTTTCTGCAGTTGTGATTTTGGGCTGTTAGAACAAGCATATATTTCAATAAATGCATTTTTAAATGTCCAAAAAACAACATGACACAACTGCAGATCAAGAGCCAGTTTTAGTTTGTTTCATAAGCGTTCTTTGTTCAGTTTAGTTATAATGGAGGAAATCTCTTTAACGTTGACAGGATTTCTTTGGAATAAACCATTATTATATCTAAAAGACCAGTTTCAACTGGCAAAATTGGACAAAAACAGCAATTTGAAAAACCAAGCTACCTATAACTTGATAAAGTCCTCTATAAACTGAGTAATTATATTTCTCCTTTTAAATAAACCATTGTAAATTTAATATTCATATCAGTTGCGTATTAGTTTCCAGCTGGAATCATGCTGAATAAAGTCCAGAAACTTTCTTCATCATTCAAATAGATGCACAGGAAGCTGGGAAGGAAAAGAAAAGCATATGGTGAGTAAATTTCTTAATGCCAGGTATTACATTAACATTAAAGCAGCCAACATTCAGCATTCCTATTCATTTGGAACTCTATGAGAATGTTCAGTTACTTATCACTGACTACTTAAGGGGACATATGCCTATTTGTTTACAATGCTCTGTAGAAACATCCAGTAACATTTATGAATTTTTTTTTTTAAGACAGAGTTTTGCAGTTGTTGCCCAGCCTGGAGTGCAGTAAAGTGATCCCTGCTCACTGCAACCTCCGCCACCTGGGGTCAAGTGATTCTCCTGCCTCAGCCTCCTGAGTAGCTGGGATTACAGGCATCCACCACACCTAGCTAATTTTTTGTATTTTTTTTTTTAGTAGAGATGGGGTTTCATCATGTTGGCTAGGCTGGTTTTGAACTCTTGCCCTCAAGCAATCCACCCATCTGGCCTCCCAAAGTGCTAGGATTATAGGTGTGAGCCACCGTGCCTGGCCAACACTGATGAATTTATTTGTATATATCAAATAGTATCTTATGTTCTAATGAATTTTATGCATTTCAGTTGGAGAATGGATGATTTAGTTCTGAAAACTAGATTTTCATATAATTTTAGTTTCATTTTCATTTTTAAAATATAAGATTTTTGTTATTGCTATAAAATACATGATTGTTACAGAAAATTTGAAAAACAGTAGGGAAGATAATCTCACACTGTTAACATTTTGGTATATCTTTTATCTACAGATTTTGTTGCTATTTTATGTTTTTGAGACTATACTATAGACAAAGGTTTTTACATTTGTATTTCATAATCACTTTTCCCAACTATAAATTTCAGCATTCCATAAGCAGTCCTTGTGGGTATTTTTTAGGTAATTGAATATAAAATTATTACAGTATTAAACACTAACAGAAATACATAAACATGAAATTTCCATAATAAATTCACACTCATTACAGGGTGAAAAGGAATCATAACTTTTTTTCTATTATTAAAAAACCCAAGCATGATAATTATATAAGATTAGCCAATGTGGGTGTAAATATATTTAATGTTGGAATAGTTCACAAGTACACAGATGATTAAATTCTGACTTCCAATATATTTGCAAGATTTCCATATCTTACCACCTGGGTGTGATTCATAATCAGAAAAATAAAGGCTCTGTCTATTTGGAAAGCCTTAGAAGAAGTAAAAAAAAAAAAAAAAAAAAAAAAAAAAAAAAAAAAAAAAAAAAAAAAAAAAAAAAAAAAAAAAAAAAAAAAAAAAAATCTATATAATTATCCCCTGGTAAAGTATACTTTGTTTCAACCCTTGGTACCTAGAGTCTTAAATGCCATTTGAAAGAACAATTCTAAAAAAGTTCTGTCAGTCTAATTTTCATGTTACCTGAAAATATAAACAAATTTTAAAATCAGTTTGACAGTTGAATTTGAAAGTCTAAATTGATGTCGTGCTTTACTTATTAGCTAAGTGACTTAGGACCAATAAATTTTTCTTGAATTTAGTTTCTTCATCTGATATATTGAGTGGATTGGATAAGAAGATAAGAAGATATTCTAAATCCCTCCTAATTAACATGATGAATCATTCCTTCTAAGCCTCTCACTGCAGATGTAATTTGCCGTTAACACTATTTTTTTAGCTTTCTTTTTTAAAACTGTTTCCAAATGACAAGATAATAATGTTCTTAAAGAGCTAGAGAGTTAAGGGGGTTAGTCTGCCCTTTCACTGAATTTCCTCAGTTGTGATACTTTTCTTTCATACTGTTTTCTACTGTAACAATATCCCCTGAGCTAGACTCATAAACTTTTAGAATAAAGGGAAATTTCATTATCAAGTGAAACAAATTATTCAGTTCTCAAATGTCCTCTGAAATACTTGCACCAAATATTCAGTTCCCTCTGTGCTTGAAAGTTAAAGATTTATGACCTCCCAAGGCTGCTACTTTTCTGGTTTGAACTATACTGATTATTAGACAATGCTTACTGTGAGTTGAAATCTGTTTTCTGGTGGCTTCTACTCATTCACCTTAGCTATATCTCTTAAGTATTCAGGAATCTTCTTCATTGCTTTTTATCAGGTTGAAGTACATAATTTAGGATCTTTTTCTGTTCTTGAGTTTTGTTTTCATTTTTTTTTCTTTTCCTATTAGAGGTTTGATGCCTATATTTTTCTCTGAAATTTTGGAAATGTACTTCCCAAAATTGAAAATACAATGCTTAACTTTTCCTGATTTGGCCAACATCAACTTTAAGATTCTGTGGTTATCTTTTACCAAGAGATTTGTCAATATAACTGTCCCAATCATTTCCTTTTTACTGATTAATTAAGCCTTTGTGTAGCTGATCCCCTAATTATTTCCTCTACCTTGAGAAAAAGAACAGGGACACTAACATTTGCTGGTTACCTACTATATGCCAAATACTTAATCACATGCAATAATGTCATTTAATCTTCAAAACAACTCTCCAAAGGAAGCGTCACTGTCCTGTTTGATTTCTTGCTTCTCAAATGGAAGGTTCTTTGTATTAATAGTGTCTGTCAAATTTCATACAATACTTGAATGTGTACTTGAAATGTACAACCAACAGGTTGAAGGTAGTGTTCAATAAAATAAAAATAAGATGAATATTTTTAGTGATTTATAAGTTACTTGAGGAAATCCTGCTGTTTATGCTTTTCCTTTTTAGCTATGTCTTTGTGAATTTGCTATTTATGTGTGAATATATTTGTTCTGATAATGAATAACCGTATGAAATGGATAATCATATGAAAATTCATTTGTAATTCAATAGATTCCCAGGGATTTTAGGTTGAAGTTTTTTTTTTTTTTTTTCTTTTGGGGAGTGGGGAGATTGGCATACAGTTTTAAATTGTTTATTTGGAAGTTGGAAGTGTGACTGAGCTGGAAGAAGGGGAGAGATGGACAAAGAAAGGGAGGGATGTACCCCTAAGTGGGAACCTACCAGGACATTCAAAGCTAGAGCAGTAAGTTCTGCATGGTGCTGGAACAGCCTGGGTGATGTGCATGGATGTGGGCTGTGGAGGCTGAGTATTTTAGTGATAACTTAGGGAAAGGAGGCATGGCCATGGTTTAAGACTCTCAAATCCCAACCTCTAATCCAACTTTAAAATCTGAGTCTTCTAAAGGTCTGTCTTAACCATGAAAGGACCAGAAGAAAGGCAATTCACAGAAAATGAGGCCATGTGGCCAAGAAATATAAGAAAAACAGTAAAAGCCCTTATCCTCAGTAATGATAGAGTGGATACAAATGAATATAATGAGTTACTATGCCATTCTCACTGGATTGGAAAAAAATTAGAATGTCTAAATGACATGTATCATCCAGGATGCGGGGAAATGGGAGCTCTTGTACCCTGCAGGCAGGCATCTAAATTGGTGCAACCATTTTGGATTGTTGCTTTGTAGTATCTGGTGCAACTGAAGATGAACATGCCCCATGACACAGCAACTGTACTTCTAGATCAATACCCTAATTATATTCTTGCTGTGGTGCACAAGAAGGTGTGTAAGAGATTATTTCCTGGGCACTGTTTAAAATAGGGCAAACTGGAAATCCTCTAAATGTCTATCAATGAAGAAATAGATAAATTGTAATATGTTCATGCAAAATAGTGCTTAACTAAATGAAATTTATAAGCATACTAACATGAATGAATCTTGAAAACAGAGTTGGAGATAAAAGCAAGTTGTTGAAGAACATGATCAGTATCATCTCACTCATGTAAGTTAAAAACTCCAAAGAACATTATCTATATTGGTAATGGCATAGACATGGGTGGTAAAATATAAAAATATTAACTGAAAGCTCTGTACGCTTCAGGATATTGTTAGTATGATAAGGCAGGAAGTGGAGAGCATTGGGATGACACAGTGGTTATGTTTGGTGGTTATGTTTGGTTACCTTGTTATGTTGGTAACATTTTATTATTTTTTTAAAAAAAGGAGGATCCAGAATAATTATGGTAAAATAATAGCATTTGTTAAGACTAGAGGATTGGTGTATTGGATTTCATCCACGTTTTCTAAGTTTGTATGAATGCTTAAAATATATATGTAATATGTGATAAAATTAATGTAAATGTCTACAAATAAAAATAAATAAATAAATGGCATGTGATATATGGCAGAAGCTATGTGTGTGTATGAAAAACAAAGGGAGGCAGGGTATTTTCTGGGTAGCATAAGCATGGAGCAATCCTAGGAATATGGAATTGGCCTAAATGTACACGCTTTCTTGAGATTCCACAGTACCAGATGATGGATGATCTAATACAATTTCCTGGTTTTATCGATAAAGTAATAGACGTGTGAAGGGTTAAGTGACTTTTTCAAAGTTGCTTGTACATTAGTGGTAGAGCTCGGTCTAGAACCAAGTGTTCTGAGCCCTGTCCAGTGTTCTTCTTCCTACAGTGCCACAAATGAGTCCTTAATGTATAGTTCATGACTTGCATAAGGTAGATAATTTTGTGAACTGTTTTTTACAGATTCCCTTTTATTTTACATTCTACTAGGTCTATCTATAGCAAAAGGCATTTAGAAGTGGTGTTAATATTAGCATGCCCAAAGTAACTCTCAGATGATATCATTTACTTCCATATGGGAATTTTCCAGTTAGTATCAAGCTTGAGATTCAAGTGGAAATTAGCTTTCAGGAATTTTTGCAATATAAAATGTATTACATATTGACCTAGTTCTCTGTACCAAGCCAGGCTCAAAGTAGTAGTACCAGTCTATTGCTATTACACCCAAAATAAGTTAGCTTAAAGTCCTGCTGTTGTCTGTATTAACCACCTGATCTTTTGAATTAAAAGACTGATAGACAGTATTATTTCTTTCTAAGTACAGTTAGGAAAAAATAAAGTGTTCAAATGAGTTTATTACAATCCAGATTATCTTATCTCTTCTTGACAACCTAGATAAATGGATTTGTGACTAGCAAAATGGAACATTTTTATTGTTGTCAGATATTTTGTAGAACCACATAAATTTTGTGGGGAAGTGGTTATATTTTTAGTAAAGGAATTATTTCCTCTGGAAAAAATCACTGAACATGGAAGCATTAAAACAAGTGACAAGGAATGGAGGTCATTTATTGTGCCCATCCTCTCTGTCCTATATAATCACTAAGCATTCCATTGGGGATAGAGTACAAATCTGGGTATTGGGAAGTAGATTCTTGCTATTTTTGATAATTCCACCTATATCAGTTATTACAATATGTTATTTCTGCATCTGAAAAAAAATTGATTTTAATACTAAATAATCCAGAGATACAGAGTAAGAAGTTATTAACTAATGCTTATTAAATATTAATGCTTATTAAATATATATTTACAAGTCTTCGGTATTAATGGTTCACAAATTAAAATGGTTAAGATGTCTGCAATGGAGAGGCATTGGACATAGGGGAAAGTTACAAAATATTTAAACAAGAACTGGCTTTAGAGGGTAATTGGGATCAGTATTGACCCTATACAGTAGAAAAGTAACATAGCTTGAATGACATGATTTGAAGGATACAAAGGCCTCTTTAAAGAATAGTTTATTTCTGTTCCATAATCTCTGGGGTCTCAGCTGACAGAACCCAAATGCTGGAGGTGACTCCATACCTAGGGCTGGGATCATCTGGAGCTGTCTTCATTCACAGGCCTGGCAATTGATGCTGGCTGTTGACTGGGATCTCAGCTGGGGCTAGTTGATCACACAGCATGCATGTTTCCTCTCCATATTGCCTGAGCTTTCTTACAGGATGGTGATATTAGGGTAGTTGTACTTTTTACATGGTGGCTTAAGACTCCAAAAACCAGTGTCTAAGAAGAACTAATGGGGGTGGCAAGGCCTTTTCTAACTTAGCCTCAGAAGTTTCATAGCATCACCTCCATTGTAATCAATTGGTCAAAGCAATTATAAGCCCACCAAGATCCAAGAGAAGGTGTATAGACCTGCTTCTTGATGGCAAGAGTATAAAATAATTTTGTATGCATGTTTAAATTTACATAAGCTACAGATCACGACATCAGGAGTTTGAGACCAGCCTGGCCAACATGGTGAAAGCCCATCTCTACTAAAGGTACAAAAAATTAGCCGGGCGTGGTGGCGGGAGCCTGTAATCCCAGCTACTCGGGAGGCGGAGGCAGAAAAATTGCTTTAACCCGGGAGGTGGAAATCACAGTGAGTCAAGATCATGTCATTGCACTTCAGCATGGGCAACAGGGCAAAACTCTGTCTTAAAAAAAAAAAGAGAGAGAGAGAGCTGCAAAAATTGGGGCTTCCTGGAAGCTTGCTTGCTTGTCATAACATTAATCTACTTAAAATATTCAATGTCAAACTACTCAATTATCAACATATGAAAAAAATTTTCAGTTGTTAACACTACTTTTAGTACAATTTTAAGGGATCTCCTTCTTAATGTAAGTATTCTTATATAATATAGTCTTCCAGGAGTACTATTTGTGCTTATACCAATGTCTTCATGCTTGGCAGTAGGAGAAGAGAAGGGAAATCGGGATGGAAAAGAGTAGTGATAAGAGAAGACACAAAGCTGATTTTAGTTTTAAATTAAATCCACAAAAACTAAATTTGATGAAGATGGCAGGGTGTTTGGAAACATCCCAGACATAATGGGTTTTCAGAAGATGGTTTTCGTATTCTTTATATTCAAGTTTACTTTTTCCTAATAATGAAAAAATGTAAAGGAGTCAAATATTTTTAGCTGCCTATGGATTTTGAGAATCTTACTTCACTCCAAGTTTATTTCTGAGATCTATTTTCTTTTCATGTACATGAAGCAAATACAATTAAAATTTAAACATAAAATACAGAGTTGCTACTTTTGCTGTAACACAAAATGTAAGCATAATGAGTCTCAGTTACACAAACATCCAAATAGTCATCCTTCTAGGGAAGTAATTTAAAACAAATTATCGTCAGGGAACTACAACTGATACTTTAAACTTTTGATATAAAATATGAATTAGACTGTAAAAAATCAAGTATATACTTATTATAAACTAGATATATATGTGTGTTTGTGGAATGAAAATTTGTAGAAATAGATCAAAAGACACAAAATCCTTTCAGTCTTAGAAATAATAATCTTAAAATGCTTTTAGTAAATTACAAAGCCTTTGTTGTCAAAAAGTACTATAGTCTGATTAGGAGTTACATCTGTTATCTGTGCTATAGACCTCTCCACCTGTGCTAACTTTTCCTGAAATGTAAATGAGCAATGTTTATGAAAATAGCTTATTTTATTAATATTTGATGTTATAAGATCCATAATTTCTCAATTTCTTGAATTTGAACAAAAATTATAAAACAACACATCAGCATGAGATCATGGAATTTTCTGTTGCTAAAATATTTATTTAAGTAGTCATGTTCACTGGGGATATGCTTTACTTTTAATCAGGGATAATCTGTGAATAGAGAAGTCAGAGTTAGCTGGGGATTCATTTCAAACTGTAATCTCCAAAGTTTTGAAACTATAAGGCTGTCTCTGAGCTTGTCTGCAAGATTGAAAATCTCTGAGCTTGTCTGCAAGACTGAAAATCCTACTGTTCTGAGCGTTAGATACCTGGTAAGAGTATGTCACGTTTCTGCAATGTTTTGGAAGAGGAAAAAATTTTATGAACAATTGGTTTTAATAAACCCTCATATGTTAAAATCTAGATTTAGATTACAGATAGAGGTAATAGCTTTTTTAAAGATATTCCAAACATTTTGCATGTTATTACAAGGCTTCAATGAACATGGGTACCTGAATAATTTTTCAGCCTCTCTCTTCAGCCAGAATTTGCTCCTGAGAGGTGAATTCATATCTCCAGATATCACTACCTGAATATCCCAAATATGCTTGTAATCAACATGCTGCATTCATCAGCTTCCTGTCCTTTTCTATATTCCCAGACCAAGAGTTGGCACTATAACTTGCATAGTCTTTCATCTAGACACCTGGGAGTCATATTTTACTTTCATTCTTCCCTTCCCATGTCCCGTCAGTCGCCAAGTTTTGCAGATTCCTAAAGATGTTTCCAACTCACCATTCATTTCTTCCCTTACCAATACTAACCTTATTTGAGATCCCCATTATGGCACCCCTGTACAATTCCAAGGGTCTTACTCACAGTCTCATTATTATGTAGTCAGCATTCACAATGCAATCAGAAGGATATTCTGACATATAAATCTTTTCTCCCTGAACGAAATTTCATGCTTCTAAGCAAGCCATGCAAGAAGCATGAATTTTGTTTTCTTTCTAGCCTAAAGTCTTGTCATTCTTTACCTCCTATGATTTAGCAATCATGATGGAATTGCCTTTCACTAAATGCACCAAGTTAGCTTTTAGCTTCTTTACTTTTATGTTTGTTTGGTTATCTGCATAGAAAATTGGTTCAAGGCATAGCTTCAGTTTTCCTTGATCTATGAACTTTCCCCGGCTCTTCCACATAAATTGTGACTCTCCTCCTATTTATCCCATTATGTACTCAGTTATTGTACTTCATTGTTCCTAGGTTCGTTGAGAGTATGGATTGTGTTTGTTCTTCAATTGCTAGCACATTTATAAAATGTTTGGTACATAGTAATGTTCAATAAGTATCTGACTAATGAATTAATATATCCCCTTAATTAGAACACTAGACATAAACAATTAAGATATACTTTATCATGCAATAATACAAACTGAGGAGTTACAAATATATTGAATCTCCTACTGGCTTCACTCATAATCAATAAGAAAATATTTTTAAAATGTAATTTTGTCTGATTTAAATATATTGATCTTCTGAGGGGAAATACAGTTTGGAATTGTAGTGGATTATAACATAGTTATAGGAAATTATAGACATCAACACATTTATTATCTTTACTGTCTATTGTGTTTCTTTTCCCCCTGCAATCAGCAGAATGCTTTGTATATTATATTTGTTCTCTTTTGCAAGGCACTGTGTGTGGGTGTTCTGATGTGTAATTTGCCCATGCAAGAAGAAAAAATGACTGCTAGAGGAAAATGTAGGCGGTGTCTGTTCTTACCTTTGAAAAAAAATTGTTATATAACTGGTCCCAAACTCTGAAAAAAATTTCTATCTTAAGGCCTTTTTTTTTTTTCCCTCCACATGATTGTGACTGCAATTGATATAATACTTCCAGAATCATCTTCATTCATTCAGTGAGTGTTTTTTTGAACATTTAGTACTTGCCAGATATTGTCCTGGATGATAGGGTTATCAAAATGAATAAGACAGAATCCCTATCCACTAGGTGACTGTAGCCTAGGAAGAAAGGCCATTGAGGAGACAATACAATAGTAGGTATTATAGTATTATAGTAGGTAGCCTGAATAAAGCTAAACTATTACCTGGCCTGTCTCAACAGGATGCTGTTCCACAGGGTTTGGCATGCAGGAAGAACTCAATCCAAAAGTGAAAATCAACTTATTTTTCTATATTTTCTTCAAAAATGCCAATAGTGATTAGTACATAATGTGCTGCAAAATATCCTAAAAATCTGCTGTGCACGCCCACCTCATACAGTCAATCAGAGTAAGAGCCCCACCTGGAATCTGCTCTTTACCTCGCACCTGGTTATTGGTTTATTTTCCCCCTCCCTCTTTCTCGTTCATTATCTCTGCCTCTCCTAAACTGTCTTTGAAAATTCAGACCACTCTTGGTCTTTTGTATTTCTCCTTTTCCTCCTTTTTCAAATCTTTTTCTTCCTCCCAATCATAGAATGTGCCTGTTTTAATGTAAGTAATATAGTTTTGTGGGGTTTTGTTGGCTCTGTCACTTGATATCTACCTATATCAAAATCCTGATTAGTAAAATGACTAATATGATGAAAAGCTCAGAGCCAAGCAAGGATAAAGAAGTGAAGAAAACTCTGAATATTTGTGCATTCTTATTTTTCCCCATCCCACTAAGAAATTATGATATCTTCCTTCATATCTTCCTTCAAAAATTGGAATTTAATGAGTATAACAACTTCCAGTTGACACAAAATAAACCACAATTATTAATCTCTCATCTGGGCATGGTGGCTCATGCCTATAATCCCAGTGCTTTCGGAGGCTGAGGTGGGTGGATCACCTGACATCAGGAGTTTGAGACCAGCCTGGCCAACGTGGTGAAACCCCATCTCTACTAAAAGTAAAAAATTAGTTGGGTGTGGTGGTGCACACCTGTAATCCCAGCTACTGTACTTGGGAGGCTGAGACAGCAGAATTGCTTGAACCCAGGAGGCGGAGGTTGCAGTGAGCTGAGATTGTGATGCTGCACTCAGCCTGTCAACAGAGCAAAACTCTGTCTCAAAAAAAAATTGTTAAGCTCACTAGACCTAAACATGCTTATGAAAAACACATTTTGCTGCTGAAAACAAATGGAACAATAACAAAATAAGAGAATTCTAGATAACTTTTTAGAACAATTTGTCTTGGGAAATTCTGAAAGGAAAACATTTTAGTCCTTTACTAAAGAGGTTTCCATCTTTGGAAAATATACCGAATTCAAAATAGACTGAAATCTAGCTGTGATGTGTATTTGGGTCCGTATGAGAGTCTTGTGCTGATAATTTGCTCCTCTCTGAAACATGTTTTATTAAGTCTAACAAAAGGCTTTTGAAATTTTCTAGTCCAGTCTCTTCCACAAAGTGTTTGGTAAACAGCCATTGACCCTCTTTGGGGGTCAATCTGGAAGAGTGGGGAAAAGTGGGAAGTGTGGGGAGGGTTTCCCATGAACAGAGCATCTGAACTATGTCCTAGACATGGAAGAGGGCCCCAGTAGTTGGAGAGAGGAAGGAAGAACGTCCCTGGTTGGTGGAATAGCATGACATGTTGAGAGAGATGGATTGACACATACATGGTGTTTGCAGAAAATCCAGCAATTTTATATTGTAGGGACAAAAGCATTTAGGAAAAAAGATGTAATAAGGGATAAAGATTGGAAATATATTTTGGGAAAGTGATGAATTTTCTACAGGCCACCATGAGGGGTTTGAAATTTATTCTGAACTTAATGAAGAGTTCAGTTCAGCTGATTATGGGAAGCCTCCCACTATTCTTAAAATTGAAGTAAAATTTTCTTTCCTCTGGAGACAGAGGAATGAATAAATAACTAAAGGAATCACTGCCACAAGTTTCTTTATTTTTTTAATGAAAAAAATAATTTTATTATTTATTGTTTTCATTTTGCACACTGCTTGGGAAGGGGATCCAGGATGAAATGACTGCTGGGGTCCAGAGGCTCCCTGTGCTGGAGGATGAGTCTTTCAAAAGGGTATTCACCTAGCCTGCCTGTGGAGGAGGTTGGCCAAGTGGTCATCCAAAATTGCTCACACCACCCAGGGTGACATCTTTCCAGTAGAAATAGAAGTACAGAGAAAAATATAAGAGACCCACAGATGCTGGGGACCTGGTGTGGCCTACACCTGAGTCAGAGTAATGCTGTTGGATGTGGTACTCATGGTTGGCTGGTAGCAAGGAACTGATACACATGCACACACACACCCCATAACTCCTTGAAAACAATGGCAACAAAAAATAAAAGGCATTAACTGATCCTGGAACCTAGGGCTTGGATGAGAAGATGGTCCTGGAGGTTGCTACTGGAGAGGAGATCAGAGGGTAGTTAGAACTGCAGGGGCAGAGTCCCCGGAGTCTGTGGCATGCAAACACTGTTGAAACAAGCAATGGATCCCCTGGACCAGTGAATGCCCTGTGCCTTTGCACGCTTTTTTACATACACATAACAAAGAGTGACTTCAAGATCGTGGGCCAACTCATTAATCAAGAAAAAGGGATATCCTATTGGAGACTCCCCCTTTGATTGCCACAATCCTCGACTAAGCACTTCATAGGAATAAACGTTCCAATAGTGGAGACTTCCACCATTGGTAGGACCATCAGGTCATATTTATTTCACTGTATATTTCACTTGATTACTTGAAAATATTTATTTCTATGACTGTATTTGGGGGTAAACTACACTGGATAAGACATCTCATAATAACACCATAGGTTTTTTTTTCTAATTCACATATATTATTTCTGGTCTTTCCAGGTATAAAATAGAATAATTATGGCAAGGATAATTGCCACAGCTTTAAATATAAGGAAACTGAATTTAAGAGAGGTTAAATGATTTGCTTAAGGCCACATAATAAGGGGAACTCTAGGACACAAACTCAGATGTTTCTAGTTCTAAGCCCACTGTTTTTTCTAAAACCGTACAATAAATCCTAAATATATTTTGATTAAAAATTATAAATGTATATTTTGACAAAATGTAGTCCATCAGAACAGTGAAAGAATGATGTGCACAGCATGAAAATACATAATTTTTTTTAACCAAATCTATATTAGTATATCAGTCAAATGCATGTAGGAGACAAGGCAATCTACAATGTTTAACACAGCCAGTGTGGAAAGACTACCTAAAAATGCTGGGAAAATTATTATTTTACTAGGAAACATATTATTCACCTCTATTTGTCTTTGGAGATATAGCACAAGAAATTTGCCTGAGGAGCAATTTTGTGAAGCAAAAGATGCAGACAAATTTTAAGGGAGCCAAAAAAGTGCCAGGGAAGAAAAATGCCCAAGGAAATGTTAGTAAAACAAATGTATTTAATCTCTGAATGGTTCTTTAAATGGAACTTTTCTTCTACTTTGAAGCTTAATAAGAGTTTGTTGTTTTAAAAAAATCTATCTTGATTATGCATAATGATAGAGTTTATCTCTTTGTTCATTTTTCCATCACTAGGCTCTGGTGGTTAAATCTCCCTCATATTCTTTACAATAGTATTTCTTGGTTCAATTCCCCTGTCCCCCCACGAAAAGGAACATTCATAGTGCCATGCATGTAAGAAGCACCCACGAAATATGTGCTACTGATCTGAAGTCTGACTTAGGTTTATTATCCTGGCAGCAACTCTATATGCCATGAAATGGATAGAGAGGAGAAGTAGCAAAGAAATTCCCAGATAATAAATAGACTTCATAATTAGGCACTGAATAGTTGAGAAATATTTGAAATTAAATATAGTTTCCTATAAATATTTAGCTAATTAGTCATGCATTTTTATAACATCCACTTTTGTTAACCGCAGGCTGAAACAAGTGCTCTATGATATCATCTTTTCATTTTAAGAAACTTAATCTTTCCTTTTTCTTCCTTTTTTTTCTTCAACACAATAAAGTCTTCATATAAGATGGGGGTAATAATAGAATCTACTTTTTGGTATAATTTTGAAAATTAATTGAGATGATCCATTTAAAGTGCATAGAATGTTACAGCAATGTCAGCATATTTTATGGTAGGTTGTTCATATTGGACCCTTATCTTTGCCAGGCACTGGCCTAAGTGCCTTACATAAATTATCTCTTTTTATCTTGACACGCTTATTTTGGATACGGTTCGTGGTCACAGAGCTAGTTAATGGTAATAACAATATTTGATCCTACGTAGTCTCATTTAATTTCTTAATTCTTAGTCACCACATCATAGTGCTTCTCAGTTTGGACATCTGTGACTTGTTCTACTTTCTCTTTGTAAGCAGCAATCTCAGCTCTGCTGTATTTTATAACATGATTTTCAGATGTAGCAAAAACTTAGATCCTTTGAGTTACTTGAGTGAAGTCCTTGAGCAATAAATCTCCATTGCAAATATTTCACATTAATGTTGAAATTTGATATGATTTGGCTCTATTTCCCCACCCAAATCTTATCTTAAATTGTAATCCCCATGTGTCAAGGGAGGGGCCTGGTGGGAGGTACTTTGATGATGGGGGTGATTACCCTCATGCTGTTCTTGTAATAGTGAGTTCTCATGAGAGTAGATGGTTTTAAAGTGTTCGGCAGTCCCCCAACTCCCTTTTGCCCCTTGTGAAGAAGGTGCTTGCTTCCCCTTTGCCTTCTGTCATGACCATGAGTTTCCAGAGGTTTTCCCAGCCTACAGGAACTGTGGGTCAATTAAATCTTTTTGCTTTATAAATTTCCTGCTTTCAAGTGGATCTTTATAGCAGTGTGAAAATGGACTAGTACAGAAAACTGGTGCTGGGAGTTTGGGGCACTGTCATAAAAACATCTGAAAATGTAGAAACAACTTTGGAACTGAGTAATGAGTAGAGATTGGGACAGTTTGAAGGGCTCAGAAGACAGGAAAATGTGGGAAAGTTTGGAACTTCCTAGAGGCTTGTTGAATGGTTTTGACCAAAATGCTGATAGTGTTACGAACAAAAGTCTAGACTGAGGTGGTCTCAGATGGAGATGAGGAACTTACTGGGAACTGGAGCAAATGTCACTCCTTCTATGCTTTAGCAAAGAGACTGGCCACATTTTGCCCTGATCTAGAGATCTGTGGAACTTTGAACATGAGAGAGATGATTTAGGGTATCTTGCAGAAAAAATTTCTAAACATTGAATTCAAGAAGTGACCTGGTTCTTTCTAACAGCATATGGTCACACACATTTACAGAGAGATGATCTGAAATTGGAGCTTACATCTAGAAGGGAAGAGGAGCATAAAAATTTGGAAAATTTGCAGCTGACCATGTGGTATAACATAAAAAAAACATTTTCTGAGGAGAAAGTTAATCTGGCTGCAGAAATTTGCATAAGTAATGAGGAACTGAATGGCAACCACCAAGACAATGGGGAAAATGTCTCCGGGCATTTCAGAGACCTTCACACAGCACCTCTCATAATAGGCCTGGAGGTCTAGGAGGGAAAAATGGTTTTCTGGGCCAGGCCCAGGCCCAGGGCCCTGCTGCTCTGTGCAGCCTTGGGACATTGTGCCCTGCATCCCAGCCACCCAGCTCTTGGGCATGACTAAAAGGGGCCAAGGTACAACTCAGGCCATTGCTTCAGAGGGCACAAGCCCTAAGCCTTGGTGGCTTCCATATGGTGTTGGGCCTGTGGATTCACAGAAGACAAGAGTTGAGCTTTGGGAAACTCTGCCTAGATTTCAGAGGAAATATGGAAACGCCTGGATGTCCAGGCAGAAGTCTGCTGCAGGGGAGGCGTCTACATGGAGAGCCTCTACTGTGGCAATTTAGAGGGGAAATGTGATGTTTGAATCCTCACAAAGAGTCCCCACTGTGGCACTGTCTAGTGGATCTGTGAAAAGAGGGCCACTGTCCTCCAGACCCTTGAACTGTAGATCCACTAACAGCTTGCATTGTGCCCCTAGAAAACCTGCAGTCATTCAAGGCCAGCCAGTGAAAGCAGCTGCACAGGTTGTACCTTGCAGAGTCACAGGAGTGGAGCTGCCCAAGTCTTTGAGAGACCACCCCTTCCTTGTATTATCATGTCCTGGATGTGAGACATGGAGTCAAAGGAGATCATTTCAGAGCTTTAACATTTAATGAATGCCCCACTGGGTTTTGGACTTGCATGGGGCCTATAGCTACTTTTTTGGGGCCCATTTCTCCTATTTGTATGAGAGAATTTACCTACTTCTTGTACCGTTATTGTATCTTGGAAGTAACTTACTTGCTTTTGATTTTACAGGCTCATACATAGAAAGGGACTTGCCTTGTCCCAGGTGAGACTTTGGACTTAGACTTTTGGATTAATCCTGAAATGAGTTTAGACTTTGGAGGACTGTTGGAAGACATGATTGTGTTCTGAAATGTGAGAAACACATGAGATTTGGGAGGAGCCAGGGTGAAATGATATGGTTTGGCTCTGTGTCCCCACCTAAATCTCATCTCAATCTGTAATCCTCATGCGTTGAGGGAGGGTCCTGGTCGGCAGTGATTAGATCATAGAGGTGGTTTTCCCCACGCTGTTCTAATCGTAGTGAGTGAGTTCTCAAGATCTGATGGTTCAAAAGTGTTTGGCCAATCCCACCCCACCATCACCACCACCACCACCACCACCACTTCTTTGGCTGCTTTGAAAAGAAGGTGCTTGCTTCCCCTTTGCCTTCCACCATGATTATAAGTTTCCTGAGGACTCCCCCGCCTTTTTTCTTTATAAATTATCCAGTCTTAAGTAGTTCTTTATAGCAGTGTGAAAATGGACAAATACAAAAATCACTAAGTTGAAAGTAAAAGATTATAAGCAATTTAGAATCCAAACTTGAGTATAAATGATAAGTGTGAATGATAAGTTCAGACAGTGTAACTGTCTTTTAATCCCCTCTATGTGGATACTTTATTTTGTAGATATTGTTGCCTCAAGGGATTTGTTGGAGTATGCATTTTCTGGATAAAATTTAATGGAATTATTTTTTAAAGAGTACCAACGCTCAATTGCATTGTTTACACAAGTTTGAATTAGGAAATATGTTATACAATGATACATGTTTTCTCTCAAGACTTTACATATCTGAAAATTTTGCAATTTCTGTAGAAAGCATCATCTTGCATGAGGAGAGAGGACATTTTAAACTGCATAGGCAATTCCATGTAGTTATAAATAGGTTGTGTTTTAGAAGTACATTTGAAAGTTAATTTTTTGGAAGTTATAACCTATTTTCCAGTGGAAGCAATGTGAGAAATAGGACTTGGATTCCCAGGATGCCAGATGGTGTCATGGCTTGTCCAAGCAATTTAACGTAAAAGCTGGTGCTCTAGAGGAAGAAAGATCAGGATTCAAATTCCAACTTTCTAAATGTTAGTTTCCTTCACTATAAAATTGTGCTAATTATAGCACACACTTCATTGCATCTCTGTGGATCAAATGAGGTAATGTATTATTAAGTAAATTGCAATATTACTCATTTTTTTCAAGGAAGCCATTGTTATCTGAGATTGCCACAAATTCTGTTAAAAATCCATGTTCTCATACTATTTTTAGTATCTTTATTGTATCCTTTTCCTTTTGGGGACCGAGACATTGATAGTGTTTAAAAATTATCCACATAATTCTGCTCTGCTGTGTCAGGGAAGACTTCATGCCTTTCCTCTTGTTCTTTTCTCAGCTGGAAATGAATCCATCTCCTTTTTTGCTTTCAGGTCCCAGCTCAAAACACTGCTTCCTCAAAAGACTTTTTTTTCCTGTATAGAGTCAGAACTGTTACAGAAAAACTTGGAGAAGAATTAAATGTGAAGCAGATCTAGTTTTAAAACTTAAAAAGGTCTTTAGTTAGTTTTGTCTGCTTTTAGGGGTGAGTGAGGCAAGTAGTAAGTCTAACAGGGGATCCTGGATTAGTAAAGTGTCTACCACAGAAGAATGAAGTTACATAGAAATCCAACTGAAGACTGGGCACGCCTATAATCCCAGCACTTTGGGAGGCCAAGGTGGGCAGATCACGATGTCAGGAGATCGAGACTATCCTGGCCAACATGGTGAAACCCTGTCTCCACTAAAAAAAAGTCCAAAAATTAGCCGGGCGTGGTGGCGTGTGCCTGGAGTCCCAGCTACTAGGGAGGCTGAGGCAGGAGAACTACTTGAACCAAGGAGTCGAAGGTTGCAGTGAGCCAAGATTGCGCCACTGCACTTCAGCCTGGCCACACAGCAAGACTCTGTCTCAAAAAAAAAAAAAAAAAAAAATTTCAGCTGAAGCTATGTGATGCATAGCAGTAAGCCATATATGGGCAGACACACATCCAGTTCATTGTTATAATCCTGCCATCTAGTACAGGGCTAGTTGTTCATTAACTGATTTGGTTACTTATTTAAACAAAGAGGTGGAAGAATTGAGAATATGGAAAACTAAGTTGTATGGAAATCCAAAATTCTGTATTAAACTATATTCACTGAAATAAAATGTCACCAAAGGAAATAATTCTACATAAAGTAAAACCACCTGCTTGGTGCCTCAGTTTTATTCTCTGACCAGTGTTTATCTTTACCACCTAAACAGATACACGTGTGTAAGACAGACTGAAGAACTAAAACAAGACGTAGAATTTATGTAGAGCCTCAGAATAAAGCATATAATATATAAATAATTATTTTATGTTATATATTATATTATTAATAATATATTACATTATTTATAATAAATTTAAATATATTATACATAATTAATTATATATAATTTAAAATGATCAATAATTTATTTTATTATTATGATAATGTTAGTGATATTAATAAACATCAATATTAATTAAATAATTATTGTTAATATATTAATATTATAATATATTAATTAATAATACAGTAAAATATAAATGATATAATGACGCAAAAATGGGGACCTATCAATAAATATTAAAAAGCTGGCTGAACTGCATTAGAGACAATTTAAAACAAAACAAGTTATTAGAGAAAGATACTGTGGAAACTGAGTTTTACTGGCAAGATTGCCAAATTTTTCAGATTTCCTATTTCTGTTGACCCTATATTTGCATGAGCATATATTAGGTATGCCTGTTCCATGCATATTTTCTTGACTTTTCAGTTATTTTCATTTTTTTATTAATAGTTTTGCTGTTTTTGTCAAAATAATATATACTCCTGGCAATTTAAAGCATAGCAAAAATTACTTCTAATATCACTCCTCAAAACTAACCACTCAATATTTGGAAAATTTTCTTCCCATTCTCTCTCTCTCTCACTCTCTCTCTCTCTCATATCATATCCTTACATACTGCTTTTTAATTTGCTTTTTCTTTCACTCAAAATATATTTCAATATTTATAAATCATTATAGACATTGTTACTGTCATGGCAACAAAGTATTCCACTGAGTATACCTAAGATAATTATCAGGACAAGTGGCCCATTTCTAAATTGGAAGGTTGCTTCCAATTTATATTCAGTATATACTTATTATTCTTTTAAAAACAAGTGCTTTCCTTATGTCAAAGGTAAGCCCAGCTTCACAGTAATAGAAGATGGAATAGTCATCCAATTTTTCTAAATCAAAAAGACTAAGCTTCTGGAGGGTATTTATATTCAGTGGTGGTAATGATTAAAAAGAAATTAATTAACAAAATTCAAGCCCAGAAGCCTCTAAGCTTTCTGATTAGGGTAGAAAAAGCACAGGGGTTTATAGTTTAATCAAGAAAATAATGAGGAAATGGAGGGATTATCACTCATCAATCTAACTTGTGAGTGTGTGTGTGGGTGTGAGTGTGTGTGTGGGTGTGTGTGTGTGTGTGCGCACGCGTGTGTGTGTGTATTCAGCTTTCTGGAAAGATGAAACAATAAAACATCATTTGAAAACCTGAAACAATGAACACAGAGCAAAGTACTGCCTGTATCTTACTTTGAAAATCTGAAATGTTATTATGGAGAAAAATATTACAGAGCATCTGGTTTGCCTGGTTATTTCTCAATGTATTAATAACAGCACTAAAATAAAAACTTAGAAACTCCATCATAGAAACTAGGTCACAACAAATTTGTTTAAATGAGACATTAATACAGATACTCCAGGGGGGACTAACTAATGCCTGTGTTTTAAGACATTGTAAAGATAAGGGTTTGCTTTCATAAAACTATATTTTCTCAGCCGGGCAAGGTGGCTCAAGCCTGTAATCCCAGAACTTTGGGAGGCCAAGGTGGGCAGATCATCTGAGGTGATGAGTTCCAGACCAACCTGGCCAACAAGGTGAAATGCCATCTCTGTTAAAAAATACAAAAATTAGCTGGGCGTGGTGGTGCACATCTGTAATCCCAGCTACTCGGGAGTCTGAGGCAGGAGAATCACTTGAACCCAGGTGGTGGAGGTTGCAGTGAGCTGAGATCATGCCACTTCACTTTTCCTGGGCAACAGAGCAAGACCCTGTCTCAGAAAACGAAACAAAACAAAACAAAAAACCACTATATTTTCTCAATATATCTGTTCTGTTGAATTGTTTTTCAGAAATATTTTTAAGACCAAGAAAATTGTCTAATCATTAACAGTGTAGTTGTGTATGAATATTTACAGGTAACTCTAGAATGCTAGCTATCAAGCCTAATTGACATGACTCAGTTTGATTCATTCTCAAAAAATTCTCATTCACTTAAATAAGAGGAAAACAAAAGAGCAAACAAAAGATGAAAATCAAATCTTGACAAGAACTACAATACCAAGTATAGCCAGAGCAATTTTTCCTGGTCTTAAAATGAGAAGGCAAGCCACATTTATTTTTTGCTCTAATTTGCAATTCCCATTTAAGAAATAATTTTACATTTCATTTCAAACCATCATTATAAATATTCATCCCTCTTGTGTGGCAATTTGGAATAGAGTAGGGTGGTGGGCATGAGACAAAAGCTTTAACTGAATATTAAAAATTATAATGTTTTTATCACAAGGGGTTTCAATTTCAAAATACTAGGTAAACATGTTTACCTAGTATTTTGAATAAGAAAACTCCAGTCGGGCGTGGTGGTTCACACCTGTAGTTCCCAGCACTTTGGGAGGCCGAGGTGGGCGGATCACTTGCAGTCAGGAGTTTGAGACCAGCCTGGCCAACATGGTAAAACCCCATCTGTACTAAAAACACAAAAATGAGCCGGGCACGGTGGCACATGCCTGTAATCCCAGCTGCTCAGGACCCTGAAACAGTAGAATTGTTTGAACCCTGTGGCGGAGGTTGCAGTGAGCCGAGATTGTGCCACTGCACTCCAGCCTGGGCAACAGAGCAAGACTCCATCTCAAAAAANAAAAAAAAAAAAAAAAAAATGGAATAAGAAAACTCCTTTTGGAAGGGGAGGGTCAGGTACACACTAGCAGACTTAATTAAAACTCATGTTATCTTATTTTCCACTTTTCTAGTCCCACCAAATTATATTGACAATTCTGACATTTCCTAGAAAAGAATTTTACATTTTTGGTAAATGTCAGTTTTGTATTTTTCTTAAAGGGTAACTGTTACTAAAGGCTATTTTAAACACATACACACACACACACACACACACACACACACACACACACACACACACACAGAATTCTCAGAAGATAGTAGTTTATGGCTATATTCCAACTCTTCCATTCAGCACATGGATTTCCCAAGGGGACTGTTCTACTTTATAATTATGCTGTTATGGGCAACTGCTTTAACCAGGTGCAGTGGAAATTTTTCTTCCTTTCACAAATGCTAAGCTAGCCATCCCTTTACGCATGTGGCTGCACATGTTTCTGTTAACATCAATTTTGATCGTACACCTTTTTTACTTCTTTCATGTCTTTTCACTCTTGATGGCCTTTGGTTTATGGTCTTTCTTCCTGTGATTTCCAGTGCTATTGCTGTATGAACCAAAGATGCCCAATTCAAATTCCCAACCCATCTCTCTGTCCTGAATACTCAGATACATGTATTAATAGGTAAATGCCCCCTGAAAATCTTAACTTTCATAT
This sequence comes from Cebus imitator, assembly GCF_001604975.1. Lineage (NCBI taxonomy): Eukaryota > Metazoa > Chordata > Mammalia > Primates > Cebidae > Cebus > Cebus imitator. The sequence continues at coordinate 4,267,673 of NW_016107395.1, forward strand.
CCAACAGGTAGCTAAAACTCAAAGTGTGATAATCTTAGATATTATACGCATATCTCCCCTCTCCTTTTGTTTTCACAATAACATGGCCCTTTTGCTGTATCCTTATCTCAGTGAATGTCACCTTTATTTATGTAGTACCTAAAACTAATCTGAAAGCATAACTCCATCTTCCCTATCTCTTACAGCCAATTAATTCACGCTCCTTCACATCTTTGGGATCTTTTTCTTTCCCTGTATTATAGACTTACATCAGAGCCTCATAGAATTTTGCTTACTTTATTGCCATAACCTCTAAAATATTCATTTTCCTTACAGTGTAGCTCTTTTCCAATTTATGTGCATACTCTACTCATCCACAGGGGTCTTTCTAACACACAAATCTTGGATTCTAAACTTATCTAACACTCTTCTGATTCAGTAAGTTCCCTGAGTTTACCATATTTGATTCAACTTTGTATCTCTAATTTCTTGAGGAATACAGGCTATGAGGAATATTTACTAATTCATTCTCTTATTCATTCATTCATTCTCTTTCTATTGAACATCTTCTGTGATCCAGGAACCATAACACATGCTGGGTATAGAGATGTAAATAACATAGATGAAGCCCCCATTTTATGGAAAGATCATGTGATATGACAGAAAGTAAGCAGAAGTGGCTATTTCACATAGGTTTATCAGAGAAGCATGCTCTGTAAACGTAACATTGGGGTTGGAATCTTTTTTTTTTTTTTTTAATGACCCTGCAGAGTTAGAGACAGCATAAACAGGGACAGGCAAAGGTGAGAGATAAGAATCTAGAAATGTCTTATTAACCAGCACTGTTTATATATGTATGTTGGTGAGTAGGTATTTAAAGCAGGAATCATTTATCTTACTATCTTCTTGGATTATCTGCCTACAATTCTACTCTGACTGTTCTCCAGGCTTCCCTTTCTTTGTGGCCAAAGGCCACTGAAGAAGCCTGCAGACTGTTATTCAAGTTGGGGTCATGTAACAATTTCTAGATGGCAGACGTTCTTCAAGTGGCTTATTTTTTTTCCTTTTTTTTTTTTTTCTGGGCAGTCTCGTAAACTTTTATTAGGTGAGCTTCCACCCCTCCAGGACACACGACTACCATTCCGTTTGTTTGGCAAATAAACGAAAATCTTCCAGCTACTTTGGAACTATTCATGCTACTAATGTCTAATTTGGAAAATGATGATTAGTTGTGAGCAAGTGCCTGGGAGTCAAAGCATCTGAGACCAAATTCCAACAGTAAGAGAAGTGGAGGGAAACCAATCTGCAATATTTGGGATACGGAAAAAGTATGCTTGCTTTCATATTCTGGGTAATTGTTACTAGTTCTGAAATGGTAGACTTTTTGTTGCTTGACTCATCTAGATAAATTTGACTGTATAGACCTTAGCAAACTTCAAGATTGGTTCTGAAAGACCTATAGTCTCTTCAAGGTAGTAATAGTTCTTAAACCTATTGTGGTGGATTTTCACCTATATCTAAGCTAGTTCTGAAATCCTCTTATTATCTGGCTGACTTTTCTTCTGTGAGATTTTCAGTCTCTGAAATAGCAGCAGGTGTTCAGCAGAATGTATTTCTCTCCATTCTCATGAGTACTAGAACCATGAGATGGTGAAATGTGGATATTTTTCAACTATTTGTGCAGGTGTTGGATAGTTTCAGGCTATTTCTGCAGATGTTCACTGAGCAGCTACTAAGTGCAAGGAGTGCCCTGTATTTATTTTCCAGTCACTTACATTAGATGTTTATTAATGAAAGAACTTTAATTCTTCCCACACGTCCATATGGCAGTGCCTTCCAGAGATTCCCATGGAAGGCAGGAGAAGGCTGCTTTAATGACGGGCAAGCCAAATACTCGATTGCATAACACTCTGAAGTGTGTTTACTTAAGACACTTAAGTAGGGGGCTGGAATCTTAAGGGTGGGAAGGATTCAGTCTTAAAAAGGTAAAAAGCAGACAGTGAATCTGGAGCATGGTGTGCTAGAGAGAGGTTGCAACAAGGTCAGATTGTCCAGATGGGAACAAGCTAGATTCCAGAGGAGGTCAATACACTTGCATTCCCTTCCTGGCTGGATGAATGTAAACGACTAGGTGGGGCGCTTCTTCATTTTTTGACTTGGTCAGCTAACATAGCAGTCCCCAGCCTTTTGGCACCAGCGACCAGTTTCGTTGAAGACAATTTTTCCATTGATGTGGTTTTCGGGGGATGGTTTTGAAGTATAACTGTTCCACCTCAGATCATCAGGCATTAATTAGATTCTCATAAGGAGTAACCTAGATCCCTCACATGAGCAGTTCACAATAGCAGGGTTTGTGCTTCTATGCCAATCTAATGCCTCGTCTGATCTGACAGGAGGGCCTTACCCCACGCTGTGTGGCTCACTTCCTAACAGGCCACTAACCAGTACCTGCCAGTGGCCCAGGTGTTGAGGACCCTTGAGCTAACAGACACAAGGAGAGGTTCTTTCTGATCATTTCAAGCTATTGCCTTTACATTTCCATTGGATACTGCAACCTGCTCTCTGTCTAAAAGTAGACACTGGGGGCCAGGAGCGGTGGCTCAGGCCTGTAAGGGAGGCTGAAGCGTGTGGATCATGAGGTTAGGAGATCGGGACCATCCTGGCCAACATAGTGAAACCCCATCTCTACTAAAATACAAAAAATTAGCCAGATGTGGTAGCATGCGCCTATAGTCCCAGCTACTTGGAAGGCTGAGGCAGGGGATTCACTTAAACCTGGGAGGCGGAAGTTGCAATGAGCTGAGAGCATGCCACTGTACTCTAGCCTGGGGACAGAACAAGACTCCATCTAAAAAAAAAAAAAAAAAAACAAAAGTAGCCACTAGGGATTAGTGAGCTCTCCATTGTCCTTTAGGACAGTTGATTGGGAACATGCAAGGCCAAAAATGAAGATGTCAGTAATTCTGTCTGATACTTAAAATGGATCCATCTAATGACTTATTTCTCCAAGTCTTTTAAAAGCCTTAAGTGGAGACTCACCAACACGATTTCAGAGTGAATTAGCATCAGGGAAAAAACGCATTCTTCCTTTGTTTTGATTTATGCTAAAGGACCTGATTTCACATTAGAGCAAAAATGTCCTGATGTTTTTTAAAGCTGGTACCAAATTTAAATGTGCTCTCTATTGTCCACATAAACTTACAAAAGTGTTCCAAAATTCAAATATTTCAGTTTATTAGCAGCATCTTGAACTCCTTCTTATATGCAGAAGCAGGGCCATTCCATATGGATGAACAAGTCACTATAAGGAAGACAGAATTGCAAACCGTTGTCACATAGACAAATGCATCTATTTCCATAATTAAAACAATCAGTACCATGCTGCATAGTATACTTAACCGAATTTGGTTAGACAAGTTTGAAGGTGGGTGAGAATGAGGTTCTATTTGATGCAGTGAAATGAAGCTAAACAAATCTATTATTCTTGCCTCTAATCTATGGAAAGAACTGCAACTCCTCTGAGCTTTAGACTCAAGAACCTATTTTCTTTACTGCAGCATTTTACAAACTTGCCTGGTGATAAAAATTACCTATGACAAGACTTATGTTTTACATTCTATAGATTCTCCTGAGATCACAAAGTCTCTAGGGAAAGGATTGGGGAAATTTTGTATTTAATTCCTTGAATTATTTTCATAATCTGAAAAATTGGGGATCCACAAGCCTTAAGTAAATATTTAGAAATTCTGTAATTAATCCCTGAAAATTCTAAGGCTCACCAGTTTGATAAACAGAACCTGAACACTTAAAATAGCGATAGGCTTAGTTAAAGAAATTCAAGAAATAGCATTAATATACTTACCGCTTAAGAAAAGTCAATGGAAATCCCAGAAAATCTCTTCGTTTCGTGGTGAATTCCAAACTTTATAGTGCTTCATCATGAAGGTAAAGGGCACATTCTGGGTGTATTTTTTGTTTTTCACTAATTCTTAGACCCTATTCATGTCCAAGTCTTTTTAAAATGAATTGTATAATAGGCTTTGGGCTTTATGCATATAAATCATTTCATTACTGCCATGTCTTGCTATCCTGACTTCCTAAAAGAGCAGTGTTTGTTTCTTATACTATGATCCTGACTTCATTACTCTGCCACCATTCAATATATTATCTAATTTGATATTTGTAAAATGTTGTATACATAAGCTATTTTAATTAAATTTGTATGCTAAAAAATAAAGACATATTTTTAAAATGTCTTCAACATGCTGATTATCACTGCAAAAGAGTAGTTTTGTCTTTAAGCCTGTTAAAATTGGTTTATGTCTTACCTGTAAAATAAACAGTAAAATTTAAAAAATTCTCAGAGAATTCACAAACTTCTAGGAAAATATGGTACAATCTTCAGTTTGACAAACTAAACTTGAGCCCATAACCAAATCATGACAGTGGATTTATTGTTGCATAATTACTTCCAAACTTTTGTTATCTAATATCCTAATTTCCCATTCTAAAGAAACCCAAGTTGCCCTAATGAACACAGAATTAACATTTTGGAATACCTAACATATGTCAATATATACCTAATATACTTAGGTCTAGCTTCATACATGTTATCACATAAGTTTGATAAAAAAGTATTTCAACGAACTGATTTTATTTTTGCATTTTTCTCTGGGAGAAAGAGGCAAGTCACTGGAAAATGAATATGTGTATGGTAGAACAACTTCTGGACCACATATCATACTTAGAAGTCCAAAACCTTAGCCAGGCACTGTGGCTTATGTGTGTAATTCCAGCACTTTGGGAAGCCTTATCGGGCAGACCACTTGAGGTCAGGACTTCGAGACCAGCCTGAGCAACATGGTGAAATCTCATCTCTACAGAAAATACAAAAATTAGCTGGGTGTGGTGGTGGGCATCTGTAATCCCAGCTGCTCAGGAGGCTGAGGCAGGAGGATCACTTGAATCTGGGAGGTAGAAATTTTAATGAGCCAAGATGGCACCACTGCCCTCCAGCCTGGATGACAGAGTGAGAATTCATCTCACACACACACAAAAAAGAAGTCCTAAACCTGTCTCCTTAATTTTTTATACCCAAAAGGAAGGATGATTATTTATGTTCAAGATAAAGATTCTTTGATTATGTAGTTCTTAAACATCAAAGAAAGAACCATCTATAATTTAATTGATTGCTCTGATCCCATAGATTGTTAAAAAATGTTCCCAGATAATTTTACTATTTTCTTCCATTCTTTAATTTTTCTACATATGGTTTTCATGTAGTTTTTCTCTAGATAGCTAGCTCGTTTTCTCTCTACTTTCTTTGTGCCCTCTTCTCCTTTCTCACTTGACAGTGTTATCTATATATTCTGTACCTCATAGACTCTGTAATGTATCCACAAAAGGATCAGTCTGGGATGCAGTGTGGTTGGACGGTAGGCTGATGAATTGCACTTCCTTTTGTGTCTGAGATGCTGAATCCAAGTGAGGTTACACTGTTATTTGTTGAAACAATAGCTGCAAACAGAGAAAGTGCTATTGATCCTTGCATCAATAAATTATGTATAAACAATGCAGCTCCTTGAACTGAGAGAGGAATATTATGATATCTCATTTCCAGCTTACTTCCTCAAGGAGAGCAGAATCATGCCCTAAATATGGACAAGGGAAATCTAAATTCTGAGCTAACTTCCAACATTTTTTTCAGGGAAAATTTTATCCGTATTATTTTATGTCTAATGATGAGCAGCCTTTACTGTAACCCTTTCTCTTGTTCCTTCTCTTCTTCTGCCAGCTTCTCTTCTTTCTCCTTTTATGCCCCATTTTCCTCATCTGCTTCTTTTATTGAACATGACTTACATTGAGAGACTCCAATGAGAGTTTCTTAAAAATAAAACCCAGTTCTTAAAAGGAAAAAAAAAAAACCCTAAAACTAAAACCTCCTCCTGTACTATTTTACTTGACAAAGGAGATTGAACACATCTGTACTAGTCCATTCTCATGCTGCTAATAAAGACATACCCAAGACTGGGTAATTTATAAAGGAAAAAGTTTTAATTGACTCACAATTCCACATAGCTGGGGAGGTCTCACAGTCATGGTGGATGGTGAATAAGAAGCAAAGTCACATCTTACATGGTGGCAGGAAAGAGAGCTTGTGCAGGGGAACTCCCATGTATAAAACCATCAGATCTCTGAGACTTATTCACTACATCAAGAACACTATGAGGGAAACTGCCCAAATGATTCCATTATCTTCCACTGGGTCCCTCCCATGACATGTGGGGATTATAGAAACTACAACTCAAGATGAGATTTGGGTGGGAACACAGCCAAACCATATCAACATCTAAGGCATATCCTATGGGCAGAAGGCTTCTATCAGCACTGGGCCTCCAGCAGCATAAGGAAGTTCTAAGCCTGGCCAGTAGATAGAATTACCGTGATAGGTGAGAGATCCAAGTCTGATCTGAGTAGTAACCAAAAAGAAGAAGGATGGGCGTTGCAGGTTGTTGAGGAGGATCAGCCTGTTTTGTAAAGGCACCGGGTGATTCAACCAACAGTCACTGAGTGCTTCATAACATCTAAAGATTTCACTAAATGATGGGATATAGATTTTGACAAGTTAGTAAGGCACAGAGAAAGAGAATTTAAGAACAGGCATTAATAGAAGGAGTAAAAAATCACAAGGACTGACGTTCAGCCTTAAGTCTGCTGCATACCGAGAAAGAGAGTGAGGAGCAATGCAAGTACAAGTTTAGATGAAAATGCACTTATGGATATATTTATTGCCCAGTTCTTTTCTGCTAATTATATCCTAATTGCATAATATTTTATTACGTATTTAGAGTTTTCAGTAGATTTTAATGACATAAATATGTCATTATTTGTGTATAATTAACTATACTATCATTGTTTGGGACCTCAATATGATTAAAATAAAAATCTAATGAGAAATAAATATGAGTACACTGACTTGGTAAAATAATTTTGTGTGAATGTAAAGTCATAAGTAACTCTGAATGTATTTGCGTTCCTCTGTACCAAAGTAATAAGAAAAAAATAAGAAGGTAATAACTTTAGATTGATTCTTTTATTTTGCCAGTTAATTTCAAAATGTGATTATATCTGCAAGTGGCAATAAGTTAAATATCAGAGAGTGATTAGACTACATCTAGTTAAACATCTTTTGGTTATCCAAGAATGAGGCGTGCTATTTGAATGATGCACTGAATATTTATTTTAGTACCACTCTAATGTGTAATTATAGATAATTACATCCCAAGACAAGTTGTTGTCTTTTTGAAAAGATAAAAGAAAACCAATCAAGTACTAGCTCATCAGTATCGAGAGTATTGTACCCCTCATCAAAATGACACATTTCCTAAAGAAGATGGGTATTGGGAATCTCTAAAACATGTTTAGATGACCTTGAAAAATCTTGGTTAGTTTGGTTATATACTTTATTTTATTCAATCATATACTGACTGTAGTGAGGAATCTAAACGTTCTTGGGAGAATTGGTGTTAGGTTGTGGATGACTAGAAAGATCTGGACGTTTCTTACCATCATAATTGACATACACCGTTCATTTTTTAGAATAGGAATTAGATTAGAATGTTACTGATATTTCAGATGAAGGATTTTATCATAATAGTGCTTAGCCTGTAATGAGAATTTTCTCCCTGCAGGATGTTCCCTGCCCCATCTTCAAAACAGATGCAGATTCCTGTCAGTGTTCAAAAGTCTTTTAATGTAGGAAAATAAAAATTACCAGTAGCCATCAAAACGAACAGCGTTACATATCTGAACAGTTTTTGTTTTATGTCTCAGTTGAATAAAGAAAAGATCAAGCCAGGGTCTTTCCTTTGATTGTTTATAATTTAATATAAATCATCTTTCGATAGTGCAACTGCACACTGAAAATGTTTCATGCAGGTTGAAATGATTATTTATTGGGTGTAGAATTTTCAATTACATAACTACATAATTGAGTTTATTAATTACGTTCTTTAAACATTGTCATTAGTAATGTTTTGACTTCCTAATTTCTCCATTTATAAAAGAATATAATTATACTTCCAGTTATATTTGTGAATTCTATCAATTTTTTGTAATTTCATAATTGTTACTTCATGTATTCTGAGGCAATGCTTTCATGTGTTTACATGTAAATTTTTTTTTAGTTTATTGTTTTCATTATGTGAGTTTCCTTTTTATTAATAACTGTTGCTTATAATTCCATTTTTATTATTCATTATTATTGGTTACTGGTTATTATAGTCCTAGAGAATCTTTGTCAATCTCTTCATGTTAAATTTCCCATGTCATTCTTAGGATATATTTTTTGGAACCAGCATCTAGCTAGATTTTGTTTGCTTATTGTGTTTACTGGTTTATTTTTTTAAATTATATGTGTCTTTTGTTTTATGTTTTTACGTTATTCTTTCTTTCCTAGGATTGCTGTTAGATGTGTGCTAGAACTTCTCAAGGTATTGTTTTTGACTTATGTTTTAAGGTTTCTATTTTGTCTTTTTGGCCTCTAAGAATATAGACCCAAAATATTGATGATGATTATTTTCTACATCATCTTTGAGTTTACTAATTTTTTGTTCATAATACTTCAGATTGGAGTTTGTTTCATATTAAGTTCTCAATTTCAGTGAATTTGTTTTATCATTTCATAGGATTTTCAGTTTGTTTTTAAATCTACCCATTCTGGCATCATTACTTAAAGTTTATTTTAGTTTCTTATTCTGTTTTAATGAAGCCTGCCTCTTAATTTTACTCTGTAAGGAAGCTAAACACACTTATTTTAAAAATAAAAATGTTTTCAGATGGCACATTTTTATTTTATTTGAGGTAAATTTATCAGCTTTTTTTGTTTGCTTGTTTGTTTTAATAGAGAGGATTGCACTCTGTTGCCCTGCTGGAGCACAGTGGCATGGTCATAGCTCACCATAGCATTAAACTGCTGGGTTCAAGCGATACTCACATTTCAGTCTCCCCAGCGGAGGTGCCACTGCCTCCAGTTAATTTTTTAACTTTGTGAAGATGGAGGTCTTACTTTTTGCCCAGGCTGGTCTTGAACTCTTGGCCTCAAGTGATCCTACTGCCTCAGCATTCCAGAGTTGTTAGGATTACAGGCATGAGCCACCAGGACTAGCCCAAATTTTTTTTTTTTTAATGTTGTAGGCTATCTGCCTATTATTTATAGCTTGTAATAAATGAGAGTTTTTATTTTTATCTCACATGCCTTTACCCACTTTTCATCAGATCAGCAGTTTTAAAATTGCCTCTACCCAAACACTTCAGCAGAACTTCCAAATGATAGCTAAGTCTTATTTTAACTCTGGACTCTGGTGTCTCAGAGATACTGATGACAGGAAAAATCTAGTCACTAAGTTAATTCATAATATGGCCCACATCCTGGCCTCTAGACTATGTCCTTGCTCCTGCTTCTCTTGTTCACTAGAAGCCTTAACCTCAGGCAGAGTTTGGACACAGACTGGGAGAGCTGTTGAAGCCTTCAGTATGATGAAATTTGTCTTATTAACCAACCTGGCATAGATCACTTCTCCATGGATCGTTTCTCTCATTTCATGAGTTGGGAATTCCCAGCCGACTCTGTAGACACCAAGTTTCTCTGGCCTGTGTTTATAGTTCTGCTGTTACTGTGCTAGAGATGATCATCTTATTCTATTTCTCAGTTATTTAATTTTTCATTTTTTTACATGTGTATTTTCCATTTGCTGTGTTTTAGAAGAAACAGATATCAAAACATAGAGGTATAAGGCTATATTGTCTACAGTTGCACCATCCAATATGCAATCCATTAGACACATGTAGCAATTTAAATTAAAATTATTCAAAATTAAATAACATTGAAAATTTAGTTTGTTACACTTCTTAGTCACATTTAAAGTTCCCAATAGCCACTTGGGTCTAAGCTACCATTCTGAATAATGCAGGTGTATAACACTTTTATCTTCATAGACAGTTCTCTTGGGTAGCTTTAGTTCATGGTATAAAATTAAATATTGAACATACAAAAAAAAAAGCTGCAGGTATTAAACCTTTTGTGAGGCTATTAGAATCCCTGAAGCTTACTAAATTAAGACATATCACAAGACATACACAGACTATGTAATAATTGGATTGTGAATCTATATGTTTTCTTTTCAACACATTTGTAGTAGCCTAACTATGGATTTTCCCCTGAAATATAATCTTATGATTTTGCAGCCAGAAGATCTGGGTGCAAATTCTAGCCCTTCCCCTCACTAACCATTTCATCTCTGTCTAGACACCAAACTTCTCTGAGCTTCTGCTGTCTCATCTGAAGATTAGGATAAGAGATGTTTTGCCAACTTGTGTGATCCTTGAAATGTAGTATGTTCTATTAAAGTGTTTTTCTGGATTAATTAAAAGAATACCTATTTTATTTCAGATTTTACATTAAGAAAATCTTGCTTTCCATCATGTCTTCTCAAGTCGCACAATGTTTGTAATAATTCAAATTGAATATTAGAAATATTCATGTTTAGCTATTTTAATAAAGACTTAATTTTGAGTGAATGAGAAAAGTGTAATAACTTCATTCCAAAACAGGTATGCCTATGATAATCTGGTTCTTTGGACTAAAGGGTATTAGTAAAGGTAATGGTGCTGATAAAGATGACATTCCACTGCAGAATCTCACTAATGTAGTCTCGGTGGATGAGGTATACATATTTCCGAACCTCAGTCTAATCAATTTAAACCTATAGTTTTTTTTAGCAATGTTTAGCACCCATCACACAATAAGCGATTCATTTTTATTAGACATAATAAGCCAAACTATGAAGCTGAAAGCTGAAGTCATAAAAAGGATTTGGTTCTAACAGTTGCATTCATCTTTCTAAATGGACAGTTTTGTCTGTTTTTTTTTTTTTTTTTTTTTTTTTTTTTTTTTTTTTTTTTTTTTTTTTTTNTTTTGGTAAAACATCTTACCAGAAACATTTTTATCAAGACCTTTACATTTAAAAATATTAATTTTTTAACATTGTGCTCTATATCACAATAACAAAATGCCTATATTCATTCCTGAATCATTTTGTTTACTTAATAGAAAAGACAATCTCTAATTGTGTAATGAAATGCTAATTTTGAAGGGATGTAAGTAAATGATAGTAATTTTTAAATGGTGCTATTTATTCTACTTTAAAAATCTGCCTACTTCTACATGTTTTTTGATCATTAAAAATATTTATTTCTCCTCTATGAAATTGGAGTATGTACCATTCTAAGATTTATCATTTATAGACTACTTTTAATGATATTTACTTAAGTCTTTATAGCTATGATACGTGGTGATTTGTTTGTAGCAGCTGGTTCTTGTAAATGTTACCCAATTGTGGTAATAGATTCTTTTTGTTTTCAGCTTTTTATGTTATTTATGATTCTGAGCGTAACTTTATTTTGAAAAAATGAATAATAAAATGAAATTTCACTTGTAAAATATCTTCCACAATTGGGAAAATGAAAGGAAGAGGCATCTACCATTGATGTTAATGTGATAGAAGAAAACGTATTTAAATATTTAAAACAAAATCAAATACTTTATTTATATATTTATAAAGCATAGCAAAATCTTTTCACTTCTTGCCATTTCCACTGTCTTACATTGTTACTACCAGCTACCATTATCTCTGACATTGAATGTTAGAATAGACTTTTGTCTACTCTTCTACTCCGGTGAAAAGCACTCTTTCAGGCACTGAGAATATCGACTTAGCAAGACTGGCATGATCCCCAGTTATGAAGCTCAGAGGATTTCATGGGATGAGCCTAGGCACCTGAATTTGTACAAAGTTCCTAGGCTGATACAAGTATTTCTATAGATTATTCAACAGAAGTATTTTGAAAAATATTTCTCTAGAGTAATGATTCGCAAACTTGCTAATCATATGTCTCACTGAGGACCATTGCTAATCAGATCAGATCACTAAGATTTACCCTTGACCTACTTTGGGAAAACATGTAGGAAAAGGTCCTGGGAATTCTCACTTTTAAGTAGATCTTCATTCTAATAATCCATAGAGTTTGGGAAACACTGCTCCAGAAGTTATAAGCAAGTCATAGATGATATAGATTAGGGAAGAGAAACTTAGCTGAAAACTGTGTCAAGGGTACCAAGAGGCTTCCTCCCCATTTTCAGAGGAGTAGCCCCTGGGGCCTGGGAGCTGCAAGGCCAAGTCTAGACATACAGCCTTAAAGTGGGAACAGGTGATAAATGGAGGAACAGCTGAAGGTGGAGCTTTGCGACACAAAGAAATTTTTCTTGGATGCTCAGTCCTCTAGGAGAATAACCACAGTCCAGAGCTATCTGGTAAAGAAGAAACCAGGAAGCTATGAGGCACAGCACCCGTAAACCAACTTACTCAGGAAGATAGAAGGCGTAGAAGTGTTTTCCCCCAGGGCTGAGAAAGCCAAACTGAACTGGTGGTTGCTGGTCCAAAATTTGAACCAACCTAAAGGTAAATAATTCCATGGGGTGCTTTCTAGTTGGGGAAAGTGATAAAAGGGGTGTAGACTAATATTTACTAAGTTATGAGATTCTTGCGTATGTTGTCTTTTAATCTTCCCAGGAATTCTGCAAGACAAGTATGTTTATCATCCAATTGTACAAATGAGGCAACTGAAACACAGGAAGTTCACTTTTCTCAAACTAAGTTTTAAGTCCAAGCTCTACTCCATATCTGCTGTCTTTCTTGTAGTGAGGGCTCAAGACACAGTCCTAAACATAACAACTATCTGGTTTTTAATCCAGCAATGAAGGTTTTTAATATGTATATTAATTGGTTTTTCTATTAGCTTTTTGGGGAAGTCATTAATATAACAGTCTTTTCTAATATGGCACCAATGACTATTTCCAGGAAATAGTCATACAGATAGTATAATCTTGCCCGGATGGTCTAACTATTCCACCCAAATAACCCATGGCTCCTTCTTGATTATAATCTGTAAGATCTTGTCTTATAGTCTAGTTTTAGCCTGTGTTTTATAATTGCCTGTTTATTAATGATGTCTGTGTCATAAAATTAGAATTGTGAAGTTAACATCTAATTTTAGTTCGATGGAGAGAATTTATGTGTCAATAATAGTGAAATCAAAAATATCCAAACTAAACATAGATATAGTAAAATGCTGTGCATACAGGGTTATAATTTCTGTACAAAGTGATAAGAATATCATCTTTTTATTTCCTTTACCAGAAATTTCTAAATCAGAAAAACCTTGGACAATTTAGTTTTCTATAAAAAGAACTTTGCAAGTTTTCCAGGTCACTGAGAATATTTGAAGTGAACTGGCACATTCATTTTTCATTTATGACCTAAGTTGTTTCTCTTAATTCAGATTGTAGTAGTGGGGCCTCTACATGGGGGATTTGTGCAATTGTATTGTGAGGCTGGAGTGAATTTTAAGAGATCTGCAGAGGTTACTTTATCAAGCGTAAAGATCCCTATATTTTTATCTTCTCCATTTGGCTGGGCCATGCAGGGTAAATGAAGTTTTAAGGCTGTTAGGGAAGAAAGCTCACAGCCTACTTTACTAACTCTAATAACCTTCCATCTTGCTCTATGCTCTACTTTAAATCTGTACCAGCCCTACAGGAGAACACTCATAAGAAAATGGTGAGAAAAGTGAGAAAACACGAAACCATGTTATATAGATAGAGTTGAATAAAGTTTAGTTAACTCTAGGGAAAGGATAAGCCATTTTTAAGTATTTGAATATATGTCAAAAGAAAAGACACTTGTCTTCTAAGTGTTACTCATGCTAAAGGACAAACATTACAGGAAAATGGACTTCAGTGATAAACTCAAATAATTTTATAACAAGTATTTAGAGCATTTCCTGTCTGCAGTTGTTGTTGTCCACTTGAAGAAATGGAAACACTAAACAAGTATTTGCGCTTGGAGATGTCATCCATTTTGTAGACAATTTATTTGAACCTCAGGGAAGTTAAGTAACTTTCCCTATGTACCACTCAAATTGTGCCAGAGTTGGAGCTCAAAACCAAGTTCAATGAATATTGCGTTTTATCCAGTTTCTAATGCTCAGCATTTCAGTCAATGACCCCTTCATTTCTGCATAGGTGGCAATTTAGTCCCAGAAAGAGAAGGGAACTTGTCTACGTTTATATATAAAACAAACTAAGGCTCATGTAAATGGGAAGCTGTTAATGTAAATTTGTTTGCAATGATAGGATAAATTACAGACGAAAAATTCTCAAATCCTGAAGTAGGAAGATCTGCAGAGGTTACTTTGTCAAGTGTAAACATCTCTTTTAGAGCTTGCTTGCTAAATGGATATTCAACCAGAGCTTAAAATTTCAATCTTGTGAATATTCCTTTCCCTATTTGTCAGAGAGCACTGTTATGTTGAAATGGAAAACTGTCTCTTTTTCTGGTAAAACTTCTATACCCAGAAACAATATAAAGTAAATTTGCTTTCTTTATATGCCAGGTCTTCAAATTTTGAAGATGTCTCAATTGGTAGAGTATCATTATTATGCCTAATTGCTTGGGTGTTGATAATGCTGTTTTAGTTGTTTGCTCAGTTAATAGTTGAAAGGTTAAGACTCAAGTAATTATTAGAACAAAAGTAAGTATCTTGACAAGCTTTATTGGTTTGTCAACTGTTTCTGTGCAAAACAATAAAGATAAGAATAAAATGTGCAAGAAAAATGTAACTTCATAAATTGTGAAGCATGAAGTGAACAATGCTTACTTTTTACCACCAGAGGTCTTCAAAAGACCTATAATAGCAGCAACTCTGCTGGCTGAGAAGGAGGAAAAAATCTCCAGCTAAGCTGACAGAAATACTTAGCAAGTAATTTGCTTAAGAGCGTAAGTAAGTACACTATGAATGTTCTGTAGTCTTAATACAAAACCTTTCTGCTAGTTAGATTTTGTGCAATGAAAACAAACAAAAACTACAAAACCCCAAAACAATGCAGAACCAACCCTCAAAATACAGAACAGTTACAATGTACAATTTTATATTTTATTTTATTACCTAATTATTTTAGTTTATATTGGGAAGCTTCTGATGCTAATTGTAATGATTTTAAAAACTTATAAATATTACATAGAAGTGGAAATCCACTACTATTTACATAAATTTCATGAATATACTGTGTATGTAGATTATAAACATATTGTATATATGTACAAAATGTCCTAATTTTGCTTTGAAATTTAAAGCTTAGGAGAAAATATGGGCTAATTCCTTTGACTTATCCTAAACTAAGGTGAAGAAAAGGCAGCCAAAGATTTTCTGTCAGCTTGGAAGAACAGTTTCGGTTAGACATAAAAGAAAAAATTAAAGGACTTTAGATGAACTGTTAATAGAACCTACAATAATATGCATAATAATTTAAGTAATAGCAATCTGATTTCATTAGTACTTTTTATTTTTATGTTACTTACTTAATTCAATACTTATGGAGGGCCTACTATGTGTTTGCTATTTTACCAAGTGATGGAATATGTAAAAATTGCAATCACGCCTGAAGAAATTCAGTTTACTGCAAGAAAAAGGACAAAAAAAAATTGCAATTCGACTTTATAAGTACCACATTAGGCAGATGATAATCACACGGGCTGTGGGAACTCAGTGAGTGACTTCCTAACTTAGGGAGAATCAGAACATTTCACCAAAGAGCTGACATAAGAATGAGATGCTGAGAGACAACAAGGCATTCATGCAGTTGGGCAGGGGAATGTTTCATGGAGGAGAGAGAATATTAGAAAATGATGGGAAGTGGATGGAGACATGTGCCTCCTGTACCTGTAATGCAAGCTGACTTGCTTGCTTTGTGCAGAATAAGTTCAGGAAGTACATCCTTGACTGTTTCATATTAAGAGAGAGGAAAGAGCTAATGTTGAAATATAGAGTCAGTGTATCGTAATTCCTTTTTTTTTTTTTTTTTTTAACAGAGTCTTGCTCTGTCACCCAGGCTAAAATGCAGTGGTGCCATCTCGGCTCACTGGACCCCCTGCCTCCTAGGTTCAAGTGATTCTCCTGCCTCAGCCTCCCATGTAGCTGGAATTACAGGTGCCTGCCACTGTGCCTGGCTAATTTTTGTATTTTTAGTAGAGACAGGGTTTCACCGTCTTGGCCAGGCTGGCCTCAAACTACTGACCTCATGATCCACCCACTTCAGCCTCCCAAAGTGCTGAGATTACAGGCATGAGCCATCGCTCCCAGCCCATAATTCTTATTTGTTATTTTAACCATTAACCCTATGAAAATAAATAGTAGTTCTCTAATCAGGATCCAAACAAAATTTAAAAAGTAAATTTATGCAATGATCTGAAAAAGAATTTCAAAATTGTTATTTTTTAATTAGCTTCTATTTTTTCTTTCTCATGGGCTTTTTTCATTCTCTCCCTTCTCTTGGGGACAGAGACTGTATCGTCAACAAAGTCCAAAATATCCATCCTCTGGCTTTGTCCAGAAAAAGTTTACCAACCCCTGATTGTATGTGATGCTATTTAGCACAATTTAATTGGTCTATATCACATTATTATTTATCAGTTGTTCTTTTTGGGCAATGGTGTAACAAGGTATGTTATGCATTAAACTTTTATAACAGACATAAAAATTGGAGATATAAATTTTAGATTAAGTGTGCAGTGAATAAAAAAGGAATATGTACAGGAATTTTTTTTGGTAAGATGAAGGAAAAACTGAGTAAACATAGACACCATAAAGAAAATACGATGAGCAGAAGAAATAAAAATATCTGTATTATAAATAACTATGGTCTGTTAAATAACCTGTTTTTCATCTTTCTTATTATGGCATTGTTTACTACTCACTGTTTACTATTGTTTATTTCTGAGAAAAAAACTATTGAGTTAATACTGTCTGTGAAAATAAGTATACTTCATTTATTTTAGGAGAGAGAAATTATACCAAGGTCAGTTAAGATAATTTTCCTCCTCTTACCTATAACATTATGTTATTTGTACCATTTGTACTGCAGTTCCCAGTAATTAAAACAGCAGGTTACAGATGGATTATTTCAGCATGGGCACACTCATTTTCCTGCCCTCAAGTTACAGGGACATTGTCTTATATAGACACTGCCCATTATCCACGGGCAAGATTCTCTCAGATTGTCCTTGGAAGAGAAAAATAGCCTAAATAGATCTCTTATTTGTTTCATAAGTCTTTGAAATGAACTATATTGGTGACTGTTAGCTGAGTTACTCCAAACAGAAAAAACAATTCAGTAATCTTACGCTTTTGGTTTCAACTTGACATAAAGTTAAAATGAAAGAGATTGTTATTTAAGAGAAGATTTTAAACAAGTTTCTTTGAAGTGCATATTTATTTGTAAAGAAAGCCTTTTTTTAGGTCAATTGGAAGAAACCACATTCCTATGAACATCCTCTAATGTTAGTGCATTGCAATATCTGCAAATAGTAGTCGTTAGGAAAAATTGGGTGAGAAAGGAGAAAAGATAAAAAAGTTTCAGAACAACATGTTCATTTGATTTTAAGCATATGCAGAATCTGCAGAAAAATCTTAGCAAATATTGTATATGTCCCTAGATGATGCCAAGTTTCTGCTCCTTTTTCATAAGCAGAAAAAAAAACATTTATTTTTTCTAAATCAGTGTATAAATATCCAGATAAGATACTTCCGTGCATGATAGAAAATTACATTTTGTCTTATTATTCCTAGGTATAAAATGTATAAACTGTTTATCACCACAGTTAAGTCCTCACAAATGCTTGGCACTGTCCCAAGTTCCATTTGACAAGGTTCTATATTGAGAACTCCAAGAGTTAATGAATAGGCTGCCTTGGAGATAGATGTAAATTTCTTTGATAATTTACAGAGCTCCACACAGGTCATGAAAGAGTTTCTATGGTCCTGTTCACCTGTATTGCTTACCACTTTCCCTCCTCACCATCTGTCAAAATCTTACCCATCATTTTGAACTCTTCAAGCCCTATTACATTTGTGAAGACTGTCTTGATCATAGAGCCTGACAAGATCCCTCCTTTCTGCTCTCCCATAGCATTGATTACCAAGTCCTCTCATGTACTCTGTGTTCTTACTGTGCTGTCTTGTACTGCCCTTCAGTAAAATTTTATTTGTCCTACTGGTTAACAAGCTCTTAAGTTAGTGTCTGGGTCTTACACTTTTGTGCGCCCCTCATGGTGCCTTGAACATACTGATTACTCAAACATATCTGAAACCATTTTTCTTAAAATATATAAGTCGTTTTGGATTGTCACCTTTTAAGATTACGCATATGTGTTTCAGATAATTGTTCAGATAATTGAGTTGATTCAATCATTTCCACACATGAAACTAGAAGAATAATCTCTTCCAAATCATTATTAGTTGCTCATGAATTAAATGTTCTACAGAGGGTAGACTTGTGCGGCATCAATATAATTGTAAACGTATCAGTATAATAATAATTTCTGTCAGTGTCTATGATTTTTGTGGCCCCATGCCAGGGCCTTATTAGCCTGAAGCTTCTATTATTTACCTTTTTTTCCCCAAATACATGGATGGAATATCCAAATCGAAAAAAAATTATGTTGAATGAAATAAGCCAGCACAGAGAGACTCATATGTGGGAGCTAAAAAAATAAAACTCATGAACTCATGATGATAGACAGTAGAATGATGGCTACCAGAGGCCAGAAAGGGTAGTGGGAAGGCAGGAATAAAGAGGGAATGGTTAGTGGGCGCAAAAATCGTGTTAGATAGAAGAAAGAAAATCTAGTGTTCAGTAGCACAATAGGGCAACTATAGTTAATAATTTATTATGGTATATTTCAAAATAACTAAAAGAGTGGAATTGGAATATTCTTACCACAAAGAAGTAATACTTGAGGTGATATGTATCCCAATTACCCTGATTTGATCTTTAGACATGATATGCTTGTGTCAAAATAACACATGTACTCCATAAACATGTACAACTATTATGTAACCATAATAATCATAAAAAATTAAAAAGTCATGTTAAAATATATTCCTTCTTTGAAAGAAATACCCAAATGTGAGAACAATCTTGTTTGCATCTAGGTAAGATGAAGGAATATCCAGATCAATATATATGTGTCTCACAAGCAGGGTACTAAAATCAATGTAAGTATATTGTATGATTTTATTTTATTTATATATTTTTGAGTAAAAAAGGAAAGACAGTAGAAAGAGCTTTTTGGTTTACCTCTAAATTTATCAATACTTTTAGATTTCAACTCCTTTTGGAATTTCAACTTTTAAAGTTACTTTTACAGACCCCCAAATCGGGCCTTATTTAAAGAAGAGGGTTATCACAATTTGGGCAAGAGACTAATACAGCACCATGGAATGCACATTATGCAGACATGATTATGAATCACAAGACAATTAGTATTTATTGAGTGCCAACCCATTCTGCGAGGCATACGCTCATAATTATATAGCCTGTTCGCTGTATTCCTCACTGCAACTCCCTGAGGTTGTTTAAGCATTTTGTTTTGTTTTGTTTTTGTTTTTTATTTCCAAGTTATTTAACTTAGAAGAGAGTTTAAACAGTTTTATCCCATTGCTGCATTTTGAGGAACTGAGACTTAGAAACAGGATATAGAGCTTACCCCAGACTACATAACTGATAAGTCATGGAGCCAGGATAGATAGGCAGGTGCATCTGATCCCAAAGCTAGTGACTTTTATCTTATTGTGTTGCCTTCTCTTATCATGTTGCCTTTTTGTGTTTTTTTTTTAACATTTAACAATCTTGCTTATCAAAATCCCCCCAAACAGAGAATTTAGAGGCCATAGATGATGGATAGATGGGTAGATAAATGGATGGATCTAGATGAAAGGGAAATTTGCAAATACACTTCAAATTAACTTCAAAGAACTTTTTACAAGAAGCTTGTGGAAAAAAAAAAGCAGAATTTGCCATTTTATAGGAGTTGTTTGCTTTTAAGGAGTTTGACATTTCTAGCTCATATTCAATGTGCTCTCCATTTGACCTCTGAATCCCTGCCCGTTGTGTTTTCACTTAACTTGCCTTTCTCCTTTTTAGAAAAACAATTTCCTTGTAATGGATTTTCTTTTAGGGTTGAAACTCAGTTCAGTGGGAAACAGACTGATTCAGAGCTGCAAGAGACCTTGAGGCAAAAAATAAAAAATCAACCCCATGCCACCATTTTACTGTTGAGTAAAACGCTGACATTCAGTATCGTTACATGATTTATCTAGCCTATAAGACAGACATGCAGGTCCCCAAATTCTCAGGACGGTAGAATTCTGTGACATGCTGCATCTTAACGAGATGCTCAGATCAAGCAGTTAGGAAGTTGATTGACATTTATTTTTTGTAATTTAGTGACCAGGTTCATTTAGATCTGTCTTTATTAATTCATTGTTTGAAATGCTATTACTAATATGAAGACCATAAGAAATTGAAAAATGGCTTTAATATAGGAGCATAGATATTATCGTTCCTCAATATTGCTTCAGTCTTCCTTACCGGCTTCACGTTTTACCCACTTTACTCTGGTTGATTCTGGAACTTGCCATACACATCATGGCTCTATGACTTAGCCCCTTGTGCTCCTTTATCTGGAATTTCTTTCCACATTTTGACTGTCTGGAAAAATCTTACTTATCCCCCCTTTTATGTTCTTAGCCTTACCCCACCCTTTCCCTTGCCTTGGCAGAGTTAATTTCCCACTCATCTGTGATATCACAGCAATTTCTGCCTTTATTATTGTACTTATCTATGTTTTATTGCCATTATTTGTTCACTTATGTTTCCTGCTGCAAACCGGAAGGAAGCTCTTTGAGAGCAAAACTTGTGTCTTAGCCCTCTTAACATCTCCCATGAGATGCTAGGCACATAGTGGCACACTGAAAACAAATTTTTCTTGAATAAATTGTTTAAAATCATGGTCTTTCAAAAAAAATGCCCCAAAATAAAAAATGGTGTCCAAAACTCAGGACTATAAGTAAGACTATATGATTAGATAAATATGAGAAAATATTTGCTGTCATTCTTAACTGAATTTTGCATAGCTATAAAGTTTGAAATCAATACTTTATTTTTTTGGTGGTCTGTTTTATGTTGCCTTTGGTACAGGGATAGATTCATATGTCCCCAGTCATAAATTCTTGCCTGGGTGTTAGTATGGCTAACATTAATTTAGTCATCTGTTGACTAAAAATAAGCCTCTGATCATTCCTTCTAATTTGAGAAATTCTAATAAGAAAGTCACTGACTACTATAAATTATAAATCTTTGCATCACTACAATTTTGGTAGATCCAAGGTTTAATATAGTCTTACACATATAGAACAGATCTATCATAAATAAAATGTAACTTCTCATATTTACAGAATGAAGTCACATACAAACACTTTTCATAAAGCTGTTTCTCTTCACAGCTAAGAAAGCCAGCAAGCCAAACTTCAGCTGTAGGATATTTAATTAAATAGATTATATTTGTTTAGCAGGAAAAATGTTTTCATTTGTACGCTCCCAAAACTTAAGCATAATTCATAGCACATTGGACTCTAAGACATATTGTCTCCTGGTCCATATGTAAAATTTTATAATACACAGCTCTTTGTTATTAATCACAGTTTGTTATGTCTCATGAGTTTATTCTCTACTGCTTAGAAAAGCAAAACTGCAATGATGTTTTCTCTGAGTGAACAAATTTTGGATACATGAAATTGATAAATCAGCATTACAATTCATTAATGGGGAGCTTTTGCTTTCCCAATGATTAAAATCAGTGAAACATCTGTAGGTATGCTTATTTTGAGCTTGATGGACTTTCTTTATATAACAAATTGTAGTTACATAATTTATAACTAAAACGATGATTAGGTGGAATATGTGAGCTCTTTCCTTAGAGATTTCTAAATGGTGCAGGAAACAGGTGCAGAAGTATCCCAGGATCCAAGATTCTTTATATGGAATTGCTGAAAGGTCTGCTATTTTTATTTTATTTTATTTTATTTGCCATTTCAGCATTTACAAAAATCATCTAACATTTCAGTAACCCTAGTGGAGACCACATTGCTATGTAGAGGACCTCAATCTAATTCTCTTTGTCTTTGCCATGCTTTACTCCCAGAGCCCAAGTTCTTACGTATTTGTGCATTTTTGCATGGCTAAATTAGGGTTATCCTATCCTAAATATGTTAATATACTAAATATGATATTTCTTTTCTCCTTGTTTATTTTTTGAAGGTGAAGTATTTCTCAAACAAGTCATAATCTTTATTGAGGGGAAATGCATTTACTATAGCCAATTAAATGCTACTACAGATGTACCATGAAAATTCCAGTTCATATGAGGTATTGCTACATTCCTTTAATAGATATTCTGTCCCCTTTCCCAAGAAAACAAGTTTCTTTGAATGCTTCTAAGACAGAGAAGTAAAAACAGATTTGCACGGACAACTAAAAGTATGTTTCCAAATGTCCACAGCTTACCAGGATATAGTACCTAGGTCATTTAATTCTTTCCTTGTAGCAACTTCTTGACTGGGAAGTGGGTTTTTGTTTTTTGTTTTGTTTTTTTTCATGTAGAACACAAGATGTTACATTGTTTTACTAAAACATCACATCAGTCAAGGAAAACTAATTCCACAGGACAAGTTCCCAAGGAACAGATCTGGGGACTCAGATTTTCATGCAGGAGGCTTATTGAAAATGGCTCTTGGAAACAACTAGACAAGGTGATTGAGGCAATGTTCATCAGGAGAAGCTGAGCTACAATGCAGTTGCAATAGTGGCCTCAGATAATCCTACAAAAAGCTTTCCTTCTGAGATGGCCCTTTTTGTGTCTTGCAGCAAGGGGCCAGGCTTTTATACTCCTGTATCTACCAGTCATTCTATGAAGGCCACAATTTGTGGGGAGTGGAAGGAGTAACTTTGAACCAGCCTGCTCTCTGGCTGAAGCCAGTTTCTGAAGAGAAACTAATCTGAGTGCTGTCAACACTCCCAACACTGGAAGAAAAGAGAGCTTAAGTTCTGAGAAGGGACTCTGAGCAGTGCACTACAGTGTTCACTACAACGAGACGCTTAACTTTTGCTACAATAGTCTTGTAATGCTAATAGTGAATGATAATTAACTTGGGTGTACATAGAATATTAAAACTTTTTAAGTAAACTATGTATTACCAGTGATGGCTAACATCTCAGTTATTCTGTAGCATGGTTGCCTTTATCTTTAGATAGCTTTAGAAATCTAAAATGCCAGCCTCTGGTTTCCAACTGAGACCCAAGGGAAGTTAGAGTTAAGATTATCATTAGCTTTAATGAGAATAATTTGTATGGGATCCCATGTGTTAGTGAAAGACTATAAACATCTCCACATGTTGAGCGTTGAAATCCCTTTTTTATTTCAGCCTTGAAATGCATACAAAATTGTTTTGTTTGCAGAGCTTTTTTATTTTTTTTGAGATGAAGTCTCACTTTGTTGACCAGGCTGGAGTGCAGTGGTGCAATCTCGGCTCACTGCAGCCTCCTCCTCCCGGGCTCAAGTGATTCTCCTGCCTCAGCATCCCAAGTAGCTGGGACTACAGGCATGCGCCACCATGCCTGGCTAATTTTTTTGTATTTTTAGTAGAGACAGGATTTCACCGTATTGGCCAGGCTAGTCTCGAACTCCTGATCTTGTGATCCACCTGCCTCAGCCTTCCAAAGTGCTGGGATTACAGGCATAAGCCATTGCTCCTGGCCTTGTTTGCAGAGGTTTTATCAAAATAACATTGAAGATTTTTCATATGTTTTGTTTTATTCCTAATAGAGTTTCAAATATATTAGTATCAGGTGAGTATTTTAAAATGTTTTTATTAATCTAAGTTAAAAATTATAAGAAAGTAAGAGTTACACTTTCTATTATATAATAAAGCTAAAATTCTAAGGGAAAATGGATGTATTTTGAGGCTATATTCAGAATGAAAAAGAAGATAGCAATTGAGCGATATACATCTTGATGCTTGTTGACACAGTGACTCCCATGCCAAAAAATAAATTCAAATGTTTGAGTACAAAAGAGTGGCAAAGTGGTATAATTGAATCAAACACATGAAATTTACTAGTTGAATAAACAGGTCAATTTGCATTTAACACTAAGGGATCGATTGATATTTGGAATGAGGGTTGGTGACAGATGGCACAGTTTTGTAGTCCCATTTCAGCCAGTTAACAAGAATTGACAGATGTACTCATGGTGCTGAGCAATTATTTAAATAGAAATGTTTAGAATTGTTTCTTAAAATAACTTCAAGGTTTTTCAACTCTGACTATAGTTCTTAAACTGCATTAAGTAAATGAACGTATTTCATGAATTTAGAATTCTAGTAATGTTTTAATTGAATAGTTAATTATCATAGTTTATTTAATGAAACAATCTGTCTGATCTTGGTATATACTAATATTGTTTCTTAGTCCATCAAATTGGTGGTTGTAACAAAATGAAGACTTTCAAAAATGAATATCAATTGTATGTGGTGAGAGACACAGCTCAAAAAATCATTGAGTAGAAAGAAATGACAATGCAGTTGAACTCTTCTTAAAGTTTTAATTTTCAGTGGACACTACCCTCATAGAATTATGTACTGTTCCAGTTACTTTACTCTGAAAGCTCAGGAAATAAAGTTTGATTTACTTTGTGTTGTCCTGGAGAAAAATGGTTCCAAGGCTATATATTGTACCCAGGTTAGCAGCCATGTATCCTTATATATTAATAACAATTGTCCTGATGAGAAAGTATAGATGACTGATAGAAAAAACACATATATTAAAACCTATGTGGGGAAAATTTTGTTAAATTAATTAACAAATATTTTAATATATGCCCCATTGCTCTACCCACAAAATGCGTTAAAAAATATAAGAACCTTAAAAAAAAAAAAACAAGTACTGAGGACAATAATGTTGAAGAAACTGTTGAAAAAGTAAGTGGTAGATAAACTGTTCCAACCTACAAGTATATGTGAAGCATTTATTCTTAAGAAATGTGATGTTTTAATGTCAGTGAACATAGATTGCTGTTGGGGCCACATGCCTGCAATCTCTGAATCCTCTAAAAAAGAAGTTCACAAAAAAAAAGAAAAAAAATATAAAAATCCTGTATACCTACACACGTAAGTTAAACAATACACAGCTAAAGAAAACACTAATAAAATACAAGATATATTTGAGAAAATTCTCCCAAAAGAAAGGGATGCTATTATATTTCCTATCTCATCAAACTGAAATTCAGGCAGAAGAGACTTGAGAAGAGACACTATTTTAAGAAATATTAGTGAAAAATGATTCAGATTTAAAGAGAAACATCAATTCTCAGATTGCAAGAAAACATATCAAGTCCCTAGAAAGATAAAACAAATTTATAACTAGATAGAGTGTTCTGAAACTATAATATATCAAAGATTTGAAAAGATGTGAACATTGAAGAGAAATGACAAGTTATTTTCAAAGAGACATAATTGAATGGATAGCAGATTTTTCATTAGGAACAACTGGTGCATAAGGAGAATAAAATAATACTTTCAGATTCTGGGGAATACAATTATATAACCTAGCTAAATAATTATTTGAAAATAAGAGTTAAAGGCATAGTCATAAATATAAAAAGAAAACCGTTGGCCACAGACTTTTATTGAAAGACTTACTAAAAGATGTACTTTAGCAAGAAGAAAACTGAAAAGGAAAGTATGGAAAGCAAGAAGAAATAGTGAGAAAAGCTGCTGATCAAAGTTCTAAATACTGAAATTGCTAAGAATGCTTATAACTATTTTTGGAGTGTTTAAAAAGAAAGTGGAACTTAGATACTAAATAGTAATTACAGTGACTAAAGGAGCAGATCTGAAGGAAATGTAATGTATTACATATTCTCAAATTTTTCGGAGGAAGATAGTGATATTAATTAACGTTAGAATTGTTTAGTTAGAAATAAAATTAACATATGTTAAAAATTTAAAGAAAATTAAAACACTAAAACAAAAGAAAAAGACTGTTTAATTTCCAAACCAGGGTGAACATTCCTACTGAGTCAACAAAAGAAAGAAAAATATGATACTAAGAAAAGCACAGTCAATTTTCTAGAATCTAGAATAAGATGTAAACAAATATCCAAATATGTTAGTAATCAAAATAAATATAATAAATCAATTATCTCTATTAAGAGAAAGAGACTTCAGATTTGATTTAAAATAAATAGCTATGTGTTGTTTGCAAATGGTAATGTCTTACAAAGGGAAGTGGAAAATTAAGGAATGATAAATTATATACTAATCAAAAAAAGAAAATAATAGTTTTATCAGAAATATATAGAATTAAGACAAAAAATTATAAATGAGGACATTAAGTAAGCTAAAAGTAATGTATTTCCCCAGATGATATAACAGCTGTGAAGTTGTATAGCAACCAAAATGATCAATATATGAAGTGAAGTAGGCAGAACAGCAAGAAGAAACTAAAAATCTTATAATGATAGCTGGGTACATTAACTCATTTCTTTTGGAGACAGAGTAGCAGACGAGAATATTATAGGAAGATGGTGAAAAGGAAGAGGGCTAAAAGTGAGTGCCTGTTGGTAATATGAATTGGGACGCTCATTTAGAAGAACAGTCTGGTAACATTCATTTGAAAGTGCATGAGGAGTATTTCCTAATAATTCTGCTTCTAGATATACCACTCAGGAAAACTACTGCACATCTGTTCAAGAGGACATGTTCAAGAATTCCCAATTAAGCATTGCTTTTATTAGTAAAAATGGAAAACAGCCTAAGTGGTATACAAATGCTATCCAGCAGTTAAAATGAGTAAACCTGATTTTTATGTATAATGTGGGAAGAATTTTTAAAATACTTTTTTTTGAGTGACCTACATACATTTTAGAAAAATTGGCCTATGCTTTGAATATAAATTAAAAATACTGGCAAAAGCTCTGATATAAGATCTTATTCCTGATTCTAAGGAGATAATTGAAATAGAGGGAGGAACAAGAGAATATCAAAAACACTATTTCTTTCAAGAAAAGAGGAAAACAAAGCATTTCTATTAAAATTAAGAAAGCAAGGGTTCTAAAGATCATAGTGTTTATTTAATATTTTGGTGGTTCTAGATAATAGAATAAGACACTGGGATAAACATAGTAAAGAAAAGGTTTTGTTTTCAGCTATAATTGAATACCTAAGAAAATCAGAAATTTCAATCGAAAACCTATTTAAACTAAAAAGAAAATTTACTAAGATGGCTGCATAGAAAAATCAAGAGTTTTCCTTTTATAGTAGTGTAACAGGGTGTGAAAATGAAAGCTTTGACTGAACTCTGAATTGAATTACAATGTTCTATGAGTCAGATCAACAAGCTGAAATTTCAAAGAAGGTGTCTGTGAACCTGCTAGATGAATCATCTACATCAAGGAGCTAAAACAGTCAGGTGGCTGGTGATTCAACAGGATTTGGTGAAGAGAACTGGTTTGGAAAATCTGTATTCCCCAGTCCTGTCTTCCATCCCAGAGAAAGGGAGGAGGGATGATTGACCTTCCTTCTCAAATCTAGGGAGAAAGTTTTACGAGGGCTGTTTGCAAAACTTGATAGATGTTTTCCATAGTGTGACTAGGTAACTAAGTTCCTTCTAATAAGAAATAGTGAACACAGATGTCTTGTTCTCCTTTCCCTCCTTCCTCTAAGGCCACTGCTCCTGGACCAACTAGAACAAGACATCTGTGTTCACTATTTCTTTTTAGAAGGAACTTAGTTACCTAGTCACACTATGGAAAACATCTGTCAAGTTTTTCAAACAGCCCTTGTAAAACTTTCTCCCTAGAAAGTTTTAATAACTTTTATTTTGATTGTTATTTCTTGTTTCTTTCTAAAAGTCAGTGTAACTCAATAATGTCACATTCCCTCAGGATCACCACAAATATCATTCTTTTTCTTTTTCATATTTTAGAGTTTAATTGCTTCATTATGTTTGTTTTGAAACATTTATCCATATATATTTTAAGAAAGAAAATATCTGTGGCACAGCATTTTTATATGGAGCATAATTAATCAACTAAATATATTATTTGCCAAATTAATATTTTTTCATATAATTTGTTACACTAAAGGAGTGATTTTTGTCAACTTATTCCCCAATCTTCAGCTGACTGGAAATCTTTGAAATAAAGATAATAAAGGTAACATATTTTATTAGATATCATTAAGAGAGATGATTCTACAAAATCCAAGCTTGCAGGACTTCTATCATCATTATTTTTTTAAATAACCATTTAAAAAAAAACTTTTCTGGAGCTAAAGCAGGGATCTCAACCTGAATGCAAAGATTCAGAGCAGTCTGGACAATTAGTAAAATGGAATGTGGAAACCTGTTGACATCCCAAGTAGGCTGTCTTTGTCCAACACTGAATCTCCATTGCCAACAAATTTCTCAGTAGATGTTTGTTGAATCAATAGGATAATGGAAGGATCATTGAATGGATGGACAGATAAAGGAGAATAAAGATAATTAAGAAATGTCACAGGTGAGTGGCTATTACCTAGACTGGTGGTGTGGAGATAAGAATT
Organism: Cebus imitator; assembly: GCF_001604975.1. NCBI lineage: Eukaryota > Metazoa > Chordata > Mammalia > Primates > Cebidae > Cebus > Cebus imitator. Next base: position 4,296,266 of record NW_016107395.1, read on the forward strand.
TACTAACAGTTGTAGGTAAAGAAAAGTTTAAAGATTTATTAGAGAAAGTACAAAATTATGTTTCAAGGAAGCAATGGGTAGGCTAGCAAAAAGGAGCTGACTGCAAGGAAACAAAGGCTTGCTGGGGATTTTACAGGACCGTGCTTGTTCCGTGTGCCGAAGAGGGCTTTGTGCAGTACTGATAATGCCAAGATTGCAGTGAGCTAACTTGCATTTTTTGCATCATCCCAGGTACTGGTGATAGCTGGGCGCAGGAGGACTGGGATTTATTTGTGCAGCAGGGCTATGTGTTTCTGGACCGTGAGAAAGGCACACATAGATTATCTGCTCTCTCTTTTTGCTTTCCCTCAGTCCCAGCAGCCTGACTCCTTTTTCCTAATTAGGATTCCACAAGAAAGCGGTTTCTGGATTATCAGAAGGTAGATCACCCTAATAAACAGAGGATCTACTGCTGGTATTTGTTTCCTGTCCTGACTTCATCAAACTCATGTCCAAGGTCAGAGGATATCAGGAGAACTGTGAATGACAACTATAAATGTGGTTTCATTAAAACCTCAAATTATTGCTTGAAACACACGCAATAATGCTTGTAATCTCTGCTAATGAAAGAAGGAAAACCTTCTTCCCCACCTAACATCAAAGTATAGGGATTTTCCAGACTGTCCCTGCACAGCGAGTTTATTCTTCACTACTTCTACCACATATCCTCGGGCTCATAGCAATATATGAGGAACAGTTTACATGTAGCTATAGCCTGCACTTATAGATGCTAGAAATAGCTAATATTATTTAAATTCTCCTCCTAATGTGTCTTAATTATAATGCCAGGATCAGGGCTCTGCCCTACAAGACCCTGAGACTAAAGTGCCTTTTTAACTTTTATACTGTGGGCACCTTTCTTGCTTCACCCTAGTTTTTGGCCTTGTTTAATTAATACCTATTAGCTAATGACAAATAAAGATCCTAGGTTAAAAAATTATTTCACTGTGTTTCATATCCATTGATGAAGCTTCTAGGATATATAAAAAAATGGTGAGACGAAAAATACTGACCTCAGGTCATTGCTTTCCGTGGAAAATGACTTAATGCATGTTAACCCTACATCCCCAGATATTTTAATTTTTCACCCACTTAGCTTCCTCAAACCTCGATTGAGGTCCTTCTCTAGGAGTAATTACAGAGCCAAAGATGACTGCAGCTCAGTCACTGCCCTTGGGACTGGGCAGTTATTTATAATAGCAGAATTTTTTTTTTCCCTTAGCAGTTGTAATAAGTATACACTGACCAGTCTCCATTCTGATACTTCATTTAGAAGCTAAGCAGTACGTTTTTTAAAAAAGTTTTAAAGCCACTTTAAAATTAGAAAAGCTTTCAAATGGTGTATGACATATACTATACCGACAGGCTAACTTGTATGCTTTGGAGCACCACTCAGAATAGCTGTAGTTTTGTTCCTACAGAAAATGATGTCAAATAGGCCCAATCTTGGTGAATGTGGGCTGGTGTGGGACCTTCTTTTAAAAATAGAAGTGTCCTGACTAATCTGTTATACTGGCAACAGATCTAAAGACTATAGGCTGGTACTTGTGAAGATTAGAGAAAATGAAGACACACAAAGACAGATTTGCCTTTCCCATCGTGGCTAAGATAAATCTGTCATTCAGTTAGAACTGCAAAGAACTTTCGTTTAGATTTTAACTTTTTGATATATAATTCACAAAGGGAATTTGTCTCACTTCAAAAATAAGTTTTCAAATATCAAACAACAGAAGAAATGTTTTTTTACATTATAGAAATATTTGAGACTTTTCTGACAATGCCCTCTGTCCTAGAAAAAAAAAAGGAGCAAACTTTGTTCTCTAGAGTTTTCCTAACAAACCTCTTTCATTTGTCTCTGTGGAAACAGTCAAATTGCCAGGGGCAACTTTGCCAACCATATGTTGTCAGAGATTTAACATTTTTTTAAAGGTTAGGTTGCATTCTTCTATTTATTTCATTAATCTCTACTGAGGGCTGGTTTTATACTAAAACTGTTAAATTGTTGGTGAATTTACTGATCTTTTGTAAGAACTAGCAAGTATAGACCTGAGTGTTGAGGAGCTAACAAAAGTATTTTGCCGAACAGTGGGCATTTACAGCTTCTTTACAGGGCAACAAGAAAGGGTGTTAACATAATCTGAGCAAATTCAAGGTGACCTTGTTAGCCAACTATTGACTGAGGTGGGAGGAAGAGGGGAAGGAGGAGGAAATAGATGACTGATCTAAATGAGTTTTGCATTTTATATTGTGCTTATACCAGCCCTCAGAGCAAATTGTGTGCATCTTCTCCCAGCTCTGTGCTCGGTGACACCATGTTGGTAGCGTCTTCTTTTTTTTTTTTTTTTTTTTTAATGTTAAAAAATTAACGTGTCATCCTTGCGCCGGGGCCATGCTAATCTTTGTATTGTTCCAATTTTAGCATATGTGCTGCCAAAGCGAGCGCACGTTGGTAGCTTCAAACAAACCATGGTGGGAGTATTTACACTGCAAAAATAAGCAAATGTTACAAATCCTGGCATTCCCTCCCTGGAGAGCCAGTTGTTAAACCTTTACCAGCGCACCGCTCATTACCTGGAAACTCCCAATGGACACTTTGGCAAAGAAAAGCAACTTAGTGAAAAAGAAACAAATCACAAGCTAGGATGAAAGTATCAAGAGGGGAAGGAAGAGAGAGAATTGAGGCAGTTGTGGTTAAGATAATAATGTAATCACCTAGGTAAGCAATGACTATTGGAAAAACGCAGGTAAGAATTGAGCCCATTTACTGAGATGGTTGGCTATTTCTGTGATGTAAATTTATTGAAGTGACACCCAGGCAGACGCTAGAAAGACATTAGATAGTTTTGCCTGGAGTTCCTTGGACTAGCAGGAAGCAGCCCATTTTTAGAGTTAAATAAAAGCTGGGGACAAAATATAATTAAAATATGGCATGTCAAGAGGGCAAAAACAGATAAATAGAGGCACTTCGAATGAAGAATTGAGGAGGAATAAGAGCAAAAAAAGTTTTAATCTCTAACTCAAGTCAATTTAGTATAATCTATATCAACACTGCTCATAATAACTAACTTCTTCCACATTTCTAGAATATTCCAGGTACTGGGTTATATCCTGTATATACATTATGTGAATTGACATTCACGGTACTCATGTAAGTAAGTGCTAATATTGCCTCATTTTACAAATAAACTAAATGAAACTTAGAAGTATTAAATCACTTGACCGAAGTCTAGTCCAGAGCCTAAGCTCTTCCCCACTTTAGTATGCTTTGCTACGCCATTCCAGGGCTTGCTAGATAAAGTTTAAGCAGAGAATTCTGAGGTAAATTTTAGAACTGAGGCATAATGACTCCTTAGTTCATTGAGATCTCTTATACCTAAGGAAGGTACCACTAAACTTGAATTTCTATTTTTATGATTGTGCTTTTAATTGGTATCTTTTTCACAGTACCTTCAACATAGAGTATCTACATCTCATAAATGTATATTATATAAAATAATTCTTTCATTTATATAAAGTAATGTGAAAAGGCCCAATTTACTGTATAGTATCTACATCTGGAAACTTCAGCCACCTAAACACTTTTCTTTTTCTTAAGTAAATTTTTTGAAGTATAATACACACACACACACACACACACACACACACACATATATATATATAAAGGACATATTTTGTAAGTGTAAGGTTGAATGAATTTTCACCAAGTATGCATACTAGTACAAAAATTGCCTAGAAAAATAGACCATTTTCAATAACCCAGGAATCCTTCTCATGCCCCCTTTAGTCCCAGCCCCCAGCAAGTGCAACTACTGTCCTGATTTCTATCACCAGAGATTAGTTTGTACCTATTTTTGAATTTATATAAGTGGAATCATAAAGCATGAATACTGTGTCTGGTGTTCTGTTTGGTAAATACTATGTTTTTGAGATCTATTTATGTTGTCTGTAGTTACAGATCATTCATTCTCACTGCTACATGATAGTCCATCATTTTCTCAATGTACTAATGGAAATTTGAATTGAAAAGTATTTATTATTATTTATTATAAGATTTTCTTCCCTTGAACTGCTATCTGTGTTAAGCGTTTTGAGCCATCGACAAAGGTCTTGGAGGTTAGGAGAATATTGTGAAAGAATTTGCCTGGAAAGTATACACTCACATAAATTAATTTCTGCTTTTGTTCAACTTCCACTTTATATAACTGGTATATTAAATTCCTAAATCTTTAAACCTTCCTAAGATACTTCAGAGTCAGATGACTTTCTTACTATCTATCCCACTCAGAGATCTCAAAGGCCTATGTAAATTCACATACATGATCCAAAGTTTTGCACATACAATAAGTATAAATTTATAGACCACTAGTAATCCTACTAGCAACTATGAGAACTTTGGGCAGCAGTGCAAACCATTAATAAAAGCTCTTGTTCCAAGCAAAACTCCTAAAGACAACATCCTACTTTCTTTGCACACATTGTAGCCTTTTGCACAAAGTCAATACTCAGCTAAAGTTTGGTGATCTAAATTGAGTTTGGTCATTTCAACAAAGAAAATTAGAAATTATTATACAGAAGGTATTAATTCAATTAATGCCTTTAAAATATCTCTAGTTCTGTAGAAAATAATCAGTTATTAATCAAAATTATATCTAGCATACAAATATCTCTTTTCTGATTGGTTGGAAGCCAGTACTCCTTAATTTCTTTCTGAAGGAGCAATTTGAAAATATAGTGAAAGCTGTGGACCTTCTTAGAAAAATTCTGATGAACAGTATTTTTCCACACAATTCTTGTGGGTCCATCTAGGATTCTATGAGGTTTCTGTGGACCTCGTATTAAGAAATTGTATTCTAAACACATTTGATGTTAAACATTTGTTGAATAACTAAATGTCAGGGAATGTGCTATTTGTCACTTTGTGGCATGCATTTGATGAGGGCCATATTGCTCTAAAGGGAGTAACAATTTGTTTTGGGAAGGTGAAAAAAATCTTACCATTTTAGTGTTTAAAACACAGAAATACACACAGCACATTGACTAATAATATATCTGTGGTATTAAAATTTATAGATGAAGCAATTTTTAAAATGTCTACAATGCCTCCTTATGAGACAATCATGAAAAACAGAAATGCTGTTCAACAGCAATTTGCATTTGTGTGACTTTAGCATCAACAGATCAGGGAAACTTAAGGATCCACACATAAAAGGGTTTCCTGGATCTATTAATTATATCTCCAGTACCTAGTATGGTGTTTGCCAGCCTGATACACAGAGCTCACAGAACTGCTTCTTATTCCATATAAATTCCTCTGGAAATGGGAAGGTCAAAAGGACTACTGAAAAAATCAAAAGGACTACTGAAAACTAGCAAGCAATAATAATGACAATTTTTCATGCCATAAACTGTTATTTTGAATTAATATAGGCCTTAGAATTGATTCTTGTTGTTAAAGCCAGGAAACTAGATGGGAATCTCAAATTCTCCCTCTGAGGCAAAACAAATTTAAAGCAAGATCTTACAGAACTTGATCAGAATACATTATAGCGCATATTATTATTACATTGAATCATTAGTCATCCAAACTAATTTGTTGGGTAATAGAACAGATTTTTAAATTTAATCTTGAAAAATACATCAAAAAGTTACAGCAAATCTCTGTAGATGATTAGAAGTTTTTAGTGATTTTCTATTTATCAGTGTCTTAATGACTGCTTCTAGGCAATGTGACTCCAGGAAGAATGTACCATTTATAGTGCATCAAATTAATGTCATAAAATGTTAATGACTTAACATTTCAAAATACAATAGTTTGCTCATTTATATAAACCAATCTCCTTAGATGTGGTTTTCACTAAATAATGGCGACTTTTTAACAATAAAGTCTAAAAGAGCAGAATCCTTTTGGTTTGAGTTGATGACTCACCAGAAACCTCACCACGGTTAAAAAAAAAAATCATGGTTCCAATATTTTAATACTTACTGCTTCTTTTGACGCTTGGGTGGGAATCCTGCTACAGTCAGAACTCTCTGGTTTGGGAGGTACTATAGCTATTGCTTTCTTTACTGATCATAGACAGCCTTTCTCATTTTATTCAGCCACCTAACAAATGATAGCACAAAATGAACCAAGAGAATGGAGAGCAATCAGTGTAAACTTTTATTACCATTGTCAGGTGGCGGGGTGAGGGCAACTCTATTATTATAACAAATAAATAAAGCTTGCAAGGGCAATGACTGAGTTGTAGTCATCTCTGGCTCTCTAGTTACTCCTATGGAAAGACCTCAATCAATGTTTGAGGACATTTTTTGGATAAAAATTATAAAATTATAAAGGTATAAAATTATAATAACATTTGTCTGAGGGTGTAGAGTTTATATGCATTAAGTCATTTGCATTGAAAGCAATTACTTGAAGTCAGTACTGTTAGCCTTGCCATGTTTCACATCCAAGAAGTTTCATCAATGAATAGAAATGAGTAAAATATTTTTTAAACTAGAGTCTTCAGTTTTCATGAGCTAATAGGTATTAATTAAGCAAGGCCAGAACTAAAGTGAAGCACGAAAAGTGGGTAGGGTGTAAAAGTTAAAGAGTCACTTACTCTCAGGGTCTTGAAAGGCAGGGTACTGGTCCTGATTTTAACAATAAAACAACCCCATGTTTCATGACACATAGCAAGGGTGTTTGCAGTTGATGGGAAAAACAAGTCTAAAAACATTGTCTTTGTCCCACAGCCAGAAATATTTTTATTACAGAGATCTTATATGATGACTTTATTTTCTTGTCATTGTGATTTCTTATTATTTTAGTTTGTTGTTAATTGGCATCTTTTTATATAAAGTACCTGTCTGTTAGCCTTGGATAAACTTTGTATAGATTTTTCCACTCTCTGGGCACTAAGAATATGCTTAGGTACAGCATTTCTGAAAGTGTGGGACAAGTATCAGTGATTTGAAGGATAGTTTTAGGTGGTACACACATATAAATACACACATACAACATTAAATAACTTCTAATAACATAAAGTAACAATTCCTTTGGTCCTTTAATTTAGGCCAAATACAAAGACTCATAAAAATGTTACTGTATCTTTGACTTAAAGTTCTCTAAAACTTGTTTTCAACAAAGGATGGACATCAGGTTATAAAATGTTTTTTATTTGCTTTACGTGTAGTCATTTTCAGACTGATATTAAGTTCCTTAGAAATACATGTATTTAGGCCAGGTGCAGTGGTTCACCACCTGTAATCTCAGCACTTTGGGAGGCTGAGACAGGTGAATCATGAGGTCAGGAGTGCAAGACCAGCTTGGCCAAGATAGTGAAACCCTGTCTCTAATAAAAATACAAAAAATTAGCCGGGTGTTGTTGAAGAGGGAGACCCAGGCTTCTCAGATCAACTTCGCCTTTGACTATCATGCTGCATTTCAATAGAAGAAAAGGTTGACTGACTGGCGCCTCCAGTTTTACCTTCCTATAGGTGACAGGCTAGGCCTTGGGGAAACTCTCCAGAAGGCACTATTTTTACTTAAAAGAAGATTAAACTAAAATCTTTTCACATGTGAGTCCTAAAACTGTAAATTAGAATCCTTTCATATGTGATTCCTGAAACTGTAAACCAAAACCTTTTCACATGTGAGTCCTAAAACTATGAACCTAAGATTCTTCCATGTGTAACATCTAAAGTATAAGCCTATATAAAGGCAGAAACTCCCTTTGTTAAACGAGCTTGGCTATTAGGCAACTATGCCACCTTGCTCCCAGCTGAATAAATTCTTTCCACCTGTATTCGGTGTCTGAGAGATCCATTTCCCGTGGCTGCTCCTACTATATTGTGGCAGCCTCCTGTAATCCCAGCCACTTGGAATGCTGAGGCAGAGAACTGCTTGAACCTGGGAGGCGAAGGTTGCAGTGAGCCAAGATCATGCCACTGCACTCCAGCCTGGGCCACAGAGCAAGACTACCTCTCAAAAGGAAAAATAAAAAAAAGGCCAGGCGCAGTGACTCACGCCTGTAATCCCAGCACTTTAGGATGCCAAGGTGGATGGATCATGAGGTCAAGAGATGGAGATCATCCTGGCAAACATGGTAAAACCTGTCTCTACTGAAAAATACAGAAATTAGCTGCGTGTGGTGGCACATGCCTGTAGTCTCAACTACTCCGGAGGCTGAGGCAGGAGAATTGCTTCAACCTGAGAGGTTGAGGCTTCACTCCATCCTGGTGACAGAGCAAGATGACAGAGCAAGACTCTGTCTCCAAAAAAAAAAAAAAAAATGCATTTAAATTAAAAAGTAGTAAAATCACTAAATAATATTACATACTATGTAGGGATTAAAAAAAAAATCCTATCTGAAGATTTGAGTTTTGGAGAATTGTGCTTCGGTATATTGCTAACCTCTAGTGACTCAGCATAAATAGATAAGAACATAAAATATATGTAAATTCTTCACAGCATGTAAGATATAGGTAACTATAGCTCAATGCCAAGGGAGGCTGAGCAGATATGCTGAGTCAAAATTGAAGGCAAATTACTAGTATATATAACCCTTTCCATAGTTTAATAAATATTCAAGAACTGAAAATCCACTATCAAGAAAATCAAAGGGCTGAGAGAGAGATTACAGGGCAAGAAGTTTGACTTTAAGCCTCTACCCTTTAAATAAAGTGTTACGTTATAACTCACCTGGGTTTCAATGGTCTCCATTTAAGCATCTCTTTTTCTTATCATTCAAGTCAGAATGTGGTAGAAAAAGTATTTAATTCGATACATGATTCCCATAGTGAGTAACGAAACTTTATTTTTTTTTTGAGACAGAGTCTTGTTCTTTTGCCAGCCGGCAGGCTGGAGTGCAGTGGCACGATCTCAGCTCACTGCAACCTCCACCTCCCAGCTTCAAGCAATTCTGCTGCCTCAGCCTCCTGAGTAGCTGGGACTACAGACGCGCGCCACCATGCCCAGCTAATTTTTTGTATTTTAGTAGAGACGGGGTTTCACTATGTTGGCCAGGATGGTCTCCATCTATTGACCTCGTGATCCACCCCCCTTGGCCTCCCAAAGTACTGGGATTACAGTCATGAACCACCATGCCCAGCTACAATGAAACAATATTTTAATGTTTTACACCAGGTTATAAAAATGTGAGTAATAAAAGAGATTTTGTGTTTAAAGTTCAATTTTAGTATTTTTCTTCATGCATTTAAAAATGCTTGAAGATAATTGTACATACTTTAACATTCTGACATATTATAGATGTAACTGGCTCCAATTTTTAAATAATCTATCTTGAAAGGTTACAAATTATATATAATCTTTTAGTTCTGTACTTAATAGTGATATGACTTAGGAAGAAAGTGCAGTTTTGAAATAAGAAATGACATCATTTAGCATAACTTTTAATAAATTTATATATTTTGTAACACATGAAGACTCATTTAAATTGAATCCTGGGGATCTAAGTTTTAAAATAATTAGTAATTTATCTTATAGAAAAAGATGAATTAATTTTTTTTCCCACAGAACATCCCCAATGGGCTGATTATTTTTTATTTCATTGTTTGTTTATTTTGAGACAGGGTTATACTCCCATCACCCAGGCTGGGGTGCAACAGCACAATTTCAGTTCGCCTCCCAGACTCAAGTGATTTTCTGGTCTCAGCTTCCTGAGTAGCTGGGACTACAGGTGTATGCCACCACATCCAAGTGAATTTTGTATTTTTTGTAGAGAAGGACTTTTGCTACGTTGGCCAGGTTGGTCTTGGACTCCTGGTCTCAAGTGATCTGCAAACTTCAGCCTCCCAAAGTGCCGAGATTCCAGGCTTGAGCTACCATGCCCAGCTCGATTATTTTCTAGGTGTTAAAAAGTCTATTACTCATTACTCTTTGGCCTCCATTTCTGACTGTGATAGTCATGTGGGATATACTCATCTTAGGTATCTATGTATAGTAAGTGGAGGGGATCCTTTACCTGAATTTTGTAAAGATGAATAAATTTCCTAAATGATTGAGCCTAAAAGTAATACTATTTTTATAAGAATGTGAAATAATAAAGTTATCCACAATATACATATTAGTAGTTGACAAACTATGTAGAGTATCTAGTAGACTCTGAAAACATTTAAAGAATATCCTGGCTGTCCTGCCCGTAGCTCTACCTTCAAAGTCTGTACAATGCCTGGTATATTAGGGATATACTTACTATATGAATAAAAGGATCAATGGATGAATATTCATTTTTAATGTCCTCTTTATTTCTTTAATCTGTGTTTTACAATTTTTGGTTATGTGTATTCCTAGGTACTTTATTTTATTTGTAGCTATTATAAATAAGATGATTTTATTTCTTTATCAGATTGTTTGTTGTTAGCATACAGAAATGCTACTGATATTTGTGTTGATTTTGTATTCCTGCAACTTCAATAAATTTGTTTATCAGCTCTAATAGTTTTTGGTGGAATCTTTAGGCTTTTCCAAATAAGATCACATCAACTGTGAACAAAGATAATTTGACATCATCCTTTCTAATTTGGATGCCCTTAATTTTTCTCTCCATCTAATTACTCTGGCTAGAACTTCCAGTATTATGTTGAATATCAGTGGTGAAAGTAGGGATTCCTGTCTTGTTCCAGATCTTAAAGGAAAGGCTTTTACCTAACAGTTCAGTTTGATACCAACTATGGGTCTGTCACCTATGGCTCCTATCATGTTGAAAGAATTCCTTCTATACATGATTTTTTAAGAGTTTTTATCATGAGGGAATATTGAATTCTATCAAAGGTTTTCTTGGCATTGATTGAAACGAACATATGGGCTTTATTCTTCATTCTGTTGATATGATGTGTCACATTGATTGATTTGCATATGTTGAGCTATTCTTGTTTCCATGGGGTGAATCCCACTTGGCCATGATGAATGATCTTTTCAATGTGTCATGGGATTTGATTTGCTAGTATTTTGTGGAGAATTTTTGCAGTAGTATTCATCAAGGTTATTGGCCTATAGTCTTTCTTTTTTTCTTTCTTTCTTTCTTTCTTTCTTTCTTTCTTTCTTTCTTTCTTTCTTTCTTTCTTTCTTTCTCTCTCTCTCTCTCTCTCTCTTTCTTCTTTCTTTCTTTCTTTCTTCATGTATCTTTCTCTGGTTTTGGTATTAGAGTAATTCTAGCCTCATGGAAAGAGTCTGGAAGTGTTCACTCCTCCACTATTTTTTTTGGGATAGTTTAAGTAGGCATGGAATTAGTTATTTAAATGCTTAATACAATTCAACAGTGAAACCCCTGGTTTTACCTGAAACCAGGTAAAAACCTTCAATTTTGGTAGGTAAAATTAAATTTTGGTCTGTGTCTAGAAATTTATTTATTTCTGCTAGGTTTTCAAATTTATTGCCATATAGTTGCTCATAGTAGTCTCTAATGACCTTTTGAAGTTCTGTGGTATCAGTTGTAATTTCTTCTTTATTGTCTCTGATTATATTTATTTGGATCTTCTCCCTTTTTTTTTCTTAGTCTGGCTAAAGATTTGTTGATTATTTTTACAAAAAACAATTTTTCATCATGTTGGTCTTGTGTATTTTTTTCATTTTCATTTTTTTCTGCCCTGATACTTATTATTTTCTCCTACTAATTTTGAGTTTGGATGACTTTGCTTTTCCACTTCTTTAAGATGCATCATTAGGTTATATATTTAAAGTGTTTCTATTTTTTTAATGTAGGTTTTTATTGTTATAAATGTTCCTCTTAGTACTCTTTTTGCTGTATTCCAAAAGTTTTGGTATATTCTACTTCCATTTTTATTTGTTTAATAAAATCTTTTATCTCCTTATTCATTGACCTACTGGTCATTCAAGAGCAAATTGTTTAATTTCCATGTATTTGTACAGTTTGCAAAATTCCTCTTGTAATTGATTTGTAGTTTATTTTCCCACTGTGGCCATGAAAGACACTTGGTATAACTTCAATTTAAAAAAATACTTTTTAGATTTAATTTATGTTCTAACATATAGCTTATCCTGGAGAATAATCCATTTGCAGATGAGAAGAATGTGTACTCTGCAGCAGTTAGATGAAATGTCCTCTTAATGTCTATTAGGTCTACAGTACATTAAATCTGATGTTTCTTTGTTGATTTTCTCTCTGGACAATTTGTCCAATGCTGCAAGTGGAATATCGAGGTCTCCAGTTGTTATTGTATTGGAATCTATCTCTCTCTTTAGTTCTGATATACTTGCTTAATATATCTGAGTTCTCCAGTGTAGGCTGCATACATATTTATAATTATGTCCCCTTGCTGAATCAACCAGCTTATCATTATATGATGACATTTTTGGTCTCTTTTTTTAGTTTTTGTCTTAAAATTTATTTTATGTGATCTAAGTGCAGTTACTTCTGCTCTTTTTTTGGCTTCCACTTGCATGGAATATCTTTTTGCAACTCTTTATTTTTCATCATGTGTTCCTTTACAGGTGAAGTGAGTTTCTTGTATGCAGCATATCACTGGGTTGTATTTTCCTTAACCATTTAGCTACCCTATGTCTTTTGATTGAACAGTTTAGTTATTTTACATTCAGTGGTTTTATTGGTAGGTAAGGACTTGCTACTGCCATTTTATTATTTGTTTTCTGGTACTTTCTCCCTTCCTTCCTTCCTAACTTTCTTACTTTGTGTAAAACTTACTTTCTTGCTTTTTATTTTTTTGTGTGTCTGCTGTGGGTTTTTTAACTTGCCACAAGCCTTGCAATTATCTTATAACTGGTTATTTTAAATTGATAACAACTAAACTCTGGTTACACACACACACACACACACACACACACACACACACACACACACAAATAGCAAATAAATAAAGCAAAGAGAAAACTAATGTAAACTCTACACTTTAACTCCACTCCCCCACCACCTTCCAGCTCCAGAATTTCTGCTTGATTTAACAAAATTATTTTGATCTCTTTGCTACATTTCTCTGACATGGTTCTGAATTTCTTCTCTGTGTTTTCTTAAAGTTCATTGAGCTTCTTCAGAACAGCTATTTGAATTGTCTGTTGGAAAGGTCACATACCTCTATCATTCTGGAATTTTTTGCTGGTGTCTTCTTTAGTTCATTTGGTGAGGTCCTATTTTCTGGGATGGTCTTGATGCTGGTGGGTATTTGTCAATGTGTAGGCATTGATGAGTTAGTTATTTAGTCTACTCTTCACAGTCTGAGCTTATTTGTTCTCATCCTTTTTGAGAAGAATTTCCTGGTATTCAAAGAGAATTGAGTGTATTTATTGCAGCCATATCTGCACTAGGGAGTTCCCAAGCACAGCAACAATGCAAATCTTGATGACTTGTCATGTCTTGGTAGGCTTGGGTAAAATCTAAGAGAATTCCCTGGATTACCAGTCTCTTGTTCTTTTTCCTCACTCTCACCCAGACAGTCTCCCTCTCTGTGCCAGGATGCCTGGAGTTTGGGGAGGTGTAATGTAGTCAGTCTCATGGCAACCACAGATGGAAATGCACTGGGTCACACCTGAAGCCAGTACAGTACTGAGTCTTACCTAAGGCCCATGGCAACTACTGCCTGGTTCCTGGTGATGATTATTCAACTCCCATGGGCTCTCTAATTAGCTGGTGGTAAATCTTGCCAGGACTATGTCCTCTTCTTGTGCACAACAGGTTCCTTCCACAACAGGGTGAGTTTAGGAATGCCTTCCAGGAGCTAGGGCCTGGAATTGAGGATTTTTGGGATTTTCTTGGTGCTTTATTTTACTGTGACTGAGTTGGTACTCAAGTTGTAAGACAAAGTTCTCTTTACTCATCTTGCTCCCTTCTGCAAGCAGAAAGAGTCACCAAGCGGCGCTGCCTGGAGTTGGGGCAGGGGTGACACAAGCACTTTCTTGGCCACTCCAGGTGGTTTCTCCCTGGGTCTTAAGCATCCTGCATCCACTGGCTTTGAATCCATTGTATCATTAGGACTTGCCCAGGATGACAGTTGTTTTGGCCTACAGTGCCTTTCAAATTTGTTCAGGACCTCACGGCACTTCATTCTGCTGGTGATGGGGCTAGCTAAAACTCAGATTTCTACTGCTTTGTCCTACATAATCCAGACCTGTCTTTTTAATTGGAATGATAGACACCTTCTGGAGTTAACTTGGAATAAACTTAATCCAGGATTAATTCCTGAAGTAACTTTTTAAGGTAAGATATAAAATTTTTAAACTTCTATAATAAGTGCAGTGGTTACTAAATTACCAAAAAAAAAAAAAAAAAAAAAAAAAAAAAAAAAAANAAAAAAAAAAAAAAAAAAAAAAAAAAAAAAAAAAAAAAAAAAAAAAAAACCTCTGGCATATACTACATTATGGACAAATATCAGCTTAGTAGTTTCTTTTTAATTTTTTTGTGTATACATAGTTTTTAGTTCCTGGGTATCTTGATGAGCAAACAGTGACAGAAACAGATAGAAATAGAATATTTTCATAGTAGTTTTATTATGCTGATATTGTTCTTTATCTTACAGCAATAATGCCCACCAATTTGATTAACTAAATTGTCTTAAATTATCCACAGCTTTCTAGTATAATGCTTATGCTTTCACTTTCCTTCTCTTTTCTTTCAACATGTCTTATTTCAGGAAGAATTTGAGGTAGCACAGCAATTTCTACAGAAATCAAACGTACAAAGAATAAATTACAGTCAGGTGCCTGTGAAAATATAAATTAGAATAAAAAGTCAATAATGCAGATAGACCACAAAATTTTGAAAATATCTAAGCTTGAAAAATATATTTAGCTCTGTGATTTGTAGTGGTCTAATGAAAATGCTGATTATATACATTTCACTGTTGATGGGAAAACATGCTATGTTCTCAATGAATGTAATTTTTTTCTAGACAATTATGAAGAGATCTTTGTTTGTTTGTTTGAGACAGAGTTTTCCTCTTGTTGCCCAGGCTGAAGTGCAAAGGCATGACCTTGGCTCACAGTAACCTCTGACTCCTGGGTTCAAGCAATTCTCCTGCCTCAGCCTCCTGAGTAGCTGGGATTACAGGCATGTGCCACCATGCCCAGCTAATTTTGTATTTTTAGTAGAGAGTGGGTTTTTCCATGTTGGGTAGGCTGGTCTTGAACCCCTGATCTCAGGAGATCCACCTTCCTCGGCCTTCCAAAATGCTGGAATTACAGGCATGAGCCACAGTGGCCAGCCTTATGAAGAAATTATTTTACATGAAATGTTCATAGAAGACTCAATGATTAATGCCCTACATTATAGAGACAATGTAGGAGCAAACATCATGACAGATTTTATTGGAGCTCATAATTAATTTTAGGAAAAGTACCTACTATAAATTATTTTTGTAGAGAAATAGATTTTCATCTTGTATTCAAATTTCTTCATCTATCTTAAAACACATACAAATTAGCCCCAGAAAAGTTCTAAGTGTCTTTGTTCATTGATTTTTGTATTTCTACACTTTTTTTTTCTTTTTTCTGTAACAAGGAAGACCTCATCTATGTTTTTCAAATCCATAGCCAAAATACAGAGTATTGTGAAAGCCACATTGGCACATGGATTTCCATTTCTGCAAAACCAAAGCCTAAAATACTCACTTACAGAGAATCTTTGTGATTTCCATTCATAGCAACATTCACCAAACTGGATCTGAATTTTCTTTCCAGAGTGAATGAAACCACTGTTGTCCCTTTACCTAATGAAGGAAGTTTATGGATTTTAAATTGTAAAGCTCATTATTTTGGTTACAAATCTTTCTGATCTCTGAAAGGCAATGTGATTTTTTTAAAACGAGTTCCTAGTTTTTTTATTCTACGCCAATCCACTTCACTAGTCTTCTCATAAGTCTGGCAGTATTATCATCTTACCTGCCTTCCATTATACACACAGAGAGGTTAATGACTCTCATCCTTGCAATCCTATATTTAAACCATTACCGTAACCTATTTTTGCTTTCTGTGCATCTTTTGAGTGTGCTCTTTCTGCTGTAACCACACTTCAAAAGCTTTCTGCAAACAATGAGTTTGAGGCTAGCCGAAAGCCTCAAACTTGTTATTTGAGACATATTTTTCAAGGACTTTCACACAAACCCAGTCTTCAAGGATGGTTAGAGAAGTGCACCAACAATGATTAATAACACAAAAGCCAGTGACAAGCTGGAAAGAAATGCAAGGAAATCCCTAAAGATAAAAGAAAAATGACCCTCATTATGTGAAATTCCTTTCACTACTATTTAATGAACACCTACTATACACTAGTACTACTCTAGGTCATAGACATTTAACTAAATCCCCCAAATTTCAAATTCTGGAATCAGAAGAAAAGCTAAAACGCTGCTTCACACCATGAAATTATACACAGTGAAGAGAAATCTATGCACCTTAATATGGATGAAGGTTGGAGAGTGTATTAATTGAGATAAAGGGAAAGAATAGGAAAGATAATTCAGATGTGGCAAAACCTTAGGGTTATATGCCCAGGTAGAGGGAGTCAGTTGATTATGTGCATGTTACATAATCACATAAGTGTCATAATGGAAAGTTCAGAAGTATCACAGAAGTTTCATCAATCTGCTCATCTTCTGAAAGTCCATTGCACATAAGCTGAACAACTGATGCATTCTTACCTGGTCTTACTGACATTTTTACATCCTGAAGAGTAAAGGACGTGATTACAGAAACTAATATTTTCAACCTAATTTGAACCAGCAAGGATAATTTGGTACATAAAGTGCAAGTGACAGTAGCCTCTTGAAAAACTGACCATCTAATTTTAGAATTAGGAGCATCATGGGACGGATTTTCATTAGACGGTTACTCTAGATTTTAAGAAGGAAGACTTCAAAAATTTCAGATATGAAAAACTCGGAAGAAAGCTTAGAAAAGTAGCAAACTGCTATTGTTATAACTCTGACATTGTAAATCTCAAATTATGTTAATGAGGAAGAAAAGAAGGTTGGGTAGCGGCAGAAAGTGGCAAAACTATAGAAAGAACTTTATTGTGTGTTCAGATTATAAAAAAATGCATGCACAGAAGATGCGAAGGAAGACACACAACCAGAAGGAAGACAAATTACTCTAAATATAGAAATGCAGCATAGACCAGTAAGAATAGTGCCGGAAGGTCAACATACATAATGAGCTGAGGTTTGCAAAATTCACTACTGACTGTCGAATTTGACTTCAACTGGAATGAATAGGGCTATTTTGGATGTAAAGTCAAACTGCTCTGGTTGATAGATTTCCTTCACTGCTCTCTTGTTCTCTGGTATTCCTTTTTTAATTAAATGGATACATTACCTAGTATTATAATGAATTTTTTTTTTTTTTTGCTTTCAGTATTTTCCATAAGCCAATTTTATAGCTGATATGTAAGACTCATAAATTTGAAAGAAATGATTTTTTATTTACCAATACTGGAAATGGAAGAGGCCAAGTAAATAGTGTCCAAATAAGTGTATTAAGAGGCCACAAGCTCAGAGAGAAAATATAAAATGGGACCTCAGGATATACATATTTAAATGAAGGACAGAGGTTGTACTCACAAGAATAATTTTTCTGCCTTCTGGAAATGTTTCTCTAACTAACGATGATATAATTATTATTAAGATATCCCAAGAGAATGAAAACTGACGGCAGAAATAGAAGATGAGCTTTGTTATCATTTTGTGAGAGAGCTGCATAGAAAGAAGCTGGAGGTGGCTTCCTAGATCTCAAAGTGGCTTCCATTTAAGAGCCTGTGAGAAACAGAGACTTGGTCGGGCGTGGTGACTCACTATAACCCCAGCACTTTGGGAGGCTGAGGTGGGTGGATCACGAGGTCAAGAGATCGAGACCATCCTGGTAAACAAGGTGAAACCCTGTCTCTACTAAAAATACAAAAATTAGCTGGGCATGGTGGCGCATACCCGTCGTCCCAGCTACGCGGGAGGCTGAGGCAGGAGAATTGCTTGAACCCAGGAGGCAGAGGTTGTGGTGAGCCGAGATCGCACCGTTGCACTTCAGCCTGGGTAACAATGGCAAAACTCCGTCTCAAAAAAAAAAAAAGAAACAGACTTCAGTTTTACCACTACAAGAAAGCAAATTCTGCCATTAACCCAAGGGTACTTGGAAGTATGTCTTTCCACAGAGCCTTCGAAATGAGAATGCAGTCAGGTTGACACCTTGCTTGCAGCCTTGTGTGACCTAGAGGACCCTGCTAAGCTGTGCCCAGACTCACAAAAACTGTGACATAATGAACATGCATATTTTTAAGCTACCAAGTTGGTAGTAATTTATGACCTAACAATAGAAGACAAATGCAGGAGGAAAGCAGATCAGGGTAGTAACATGTTGTGGTGAGAGTAGGAGCCAGCTTACTGAAGACTTATAAGTCATAATAAGGTCTTCCGCTTTCACTGTGAGTGGTGGGAAACCAGGGCATGTTTTCAGGAGGGAGATACAATCAAACTTTGTTCAGAAAGATCACTCTGGCAGTTATATGAAGAAAGGCAGAAGCAGACAGGCTACTTAAGAAACTATTTTACTAATCAAGGAGCATACTGGCTTGAATGAACCAGAAGAGTCATTGGGTTTTGAAAGTTATTTAAAAGGTGAGCCTACAGGACTTCTTTGTTAATTGCATGTGGGGTGAAAGCAAAAGAAAGGAGATGATGTGGAATCTAAGTTTGCTTTTTTCATCTGAATAACTTTACAAAAAGAGTATTGATGCAGAAATAACTGGAAAATTAACATTACTAAAGGAAAGTCAGAGTTTTGGTATTGTACATGTGAAGTGTGAAAGCTCGCTAAAGATCCCAATCTAGTGGCTGAGCAGGCTGTTGACTCATAAGACTGGAATTAGGGGAAACAGTAGCTGGAAAAACACAATGCTTATTAGCACAATGAGAGTAATTAAAGGACTAGGACTTGCGGATGATCTAGGGAGTGAATGCAGGAAGAGGAGATGTTCAAATATGGCACTTTGGGGCTACTCTCATTTAGAGCACAAATTGATGAACAAAAATCAGCAAAGGAGACTGAGGCCTCTTGTTGCAAAATATTACCAAAAACCATCAATCATTAAGTATGCAATCATAACAAGGGTATCAGAAAAAATAATTTATGTATCAATTAGTCAATGACTAACCCATGAAAGTATTATTTCAACATGAAAATTTTAATCTTACTAATTTAGTTTGTACTTAAAAAAACACTAAGAGTGAAGTAGTATGTCACATTTGATTTTGTCTTTGAAGGCATTACACCTTAAGCAGTTCTTAACAAGTTCAAAGGAAACATGTAATTCAAATTAAATCCACTAAATGAAAAAAATTTAAGTAAACAAATAAATATGTAATTTTTAAGTGACAAGTGAATTAAAAAAATTAATGTCAAATCTTGGCAAGGATGCAAAGAAACTGAATCCACTTGTACCTTGCTGGTGGGAATATAAATTGTATAGCCACTCTGGAAAGTAATTTGACAGTTTCTTTACAACTAAACATGTGCTTACCATAAACTCAGCAACTGCAAAGCTTGAATATCTATCTAAAAGAAATGGAAACATTCAACAAAAAACTTACACAAATGTCAATAGCTGCTTCATTGGTAGTGGCCAAAAATGAAACAATCCAAATGAACTTCAAGAGGTGGTAAGTAAGGTCAAAAGGTGGTAAGTAAAGTAAGTAGTACATCCATACCATTGAATTGTACCCAGGAATAAAAATTCATGAATTACCAATACATGCGACAACTTGGATGTATCTTTTCTTTCTTTCTTTCCTTTTTTTTTTTTTTTTTTTTTTTTTTTTTTTTTTTTTTTTTTTTGAGATGCAGTCTTGCTCTGTTGCCAGTGCAGTGGTGCGATCTGGCTCACGGCAATCTTTGCCTCCTGGGTTTAAGGGATTCTCCTGTCTTAGACTCCCAAGTAGCTGGGAATACAGGCGGGAACCACCATGTCCAGCTAATTTTTGTATTTTTAGTAGAGATGGAGTTTCACCATTTCGAAAAGGATGATCTCTATTTCTTAACCTCATGATCCGCCAGCCTCAGCCTCCCAAAATGCTGGGATTACAGGCGTGAACCACCGTACCCGGCCAGATGTATCTTAAGAAAATTATTTTAAGTGAAAAAAGCCAGTCTCAAAAACCACATGCTGTATAATTTCATTTATATATTATTCTTGAAATTACAATATTATAGAATAGAAAATATGTTGGTTCTAGGTAGGCCTTAGCAATAGGAAGTGAGGCGTTTTGGTTGCAAAAGGAAGGCAGCAGGGAATTTTGTGATAACACTGTTCTGTATCTTGATGTGAAGATATTACAATTGCAAGATTTTACCATTGGGAGAAACTGGGTCACGTGTTTATAAAACCTCTGCATTATTTCTTACATCTACATGTGAATCTACAATTATCTCAAAATAAAAAGATTTTAAAATGATAAATGTTATAAATATAAAAAAGGGAAGAATAAAAAGAAACTAATTTGATGGAGAAGATGGTCAGGGAGAATCTTACTCCAAATGCAATATGAAACCATAACATTTTTCAAGCAGGAGAGTGGCCTCTTCTTAGATTTGTTTCAGGAAAGAGCTTGGATTTAATCATTCTCCTGTCCATTATTATTTTATTTTGTAATTCTGAAGATTATTTTTCTTGAGAAAGAATCTAAGAGCTACCTAGTAAAGAAGGATTTTTAACTTTTCTTAAATCATTTTCTATTTTTTTTATTGTTTTGACTGCCAAAATAAATTTTAAATTCTGGTACTGTAGGATGTTTAATTAATCTTTGGTGTGTCTGAGGTCCTTCAGGATCCTAGTCAAGACTCAGTCTGACTCTCTATATGTTAAGAGAGCGTGCCTCATTCTACTAGGAGGAAGTCTTGTTTGATCTAATTTCATCATGGGTGCAAATCCCACCACCTTTGCCACATAATGTAACCTAATCAAGGGAATGCCATACCAGGCCATAACCTTTGTTGTATTCTTTTGTTAGAAGCAAAAATCCCACCCATATTCAAAGGAGGGAACCATACTGGGTGTAACACCAGGGGCTGAGACTGTGAAACCTATCTTAGAATCCTTCACATCACACCTCCTAATGTCTCCCTCACTTACTCTGCCCCATCCATTTTGGCCTCCTTTTTGTCCTCCAAGCATGCCTCTGTGTTAGGGCCTCTAACTGTTGTTTCTTCTGATTGGAATATTCTACCTCTACATATTCACAAACTTCAGTCTCATATTTCTTTCTGTCTTTTCTCAAATGTAACTGTAACAAACAGGCCTTCTACCCTGATCATCCTATTTAACGTAGTATTTCCAAGAATATTCCCCTATATTCCCGTCGTCATTATGTTGCTTTATTTAGCACCACAGCAGTTAACTCTACTTAGTTTATTATGGTTTATTTGTTGTCCATCTACCCTCATTAAAATGAAAATTTCATGCGGCAAGGACTTGTTCTCTTGTTATCCATTCTAGCACTTATAATGGTGTTTTGTGCATAACAGGTCTTACATATTTGTTGAATAAATGAATAAATGTGTTTGATAATTATACCCAGTATGGTTGCATAATATAAGTAATTTAGTGTCTGGAAAGATTTTTTAAAACCAAAATATTTTGTTTGAGAGAACACAATAGTTGAACTCACAAGCTTTTGGTTCTGTAGCATGTAGAACTGCTCTACAATTTTATTGCTTTGTGGATCTGCACAAATAATTCTATCTACCTCAATTCCTTTAATCTGTGTAGTACTAAAATAATACTATCTCATCTGTGAGTTCATAAAGAGCTCTGAAGTAACACATGTACAATATTTATTAATGAATCTTATAGGTAGGAAACTATAAATACTTACAAATGCACTTGCTCGTGGTAGGTTTTTCAAACCCAGTTCATTAGGTAATTGCCAGCTCTTATCTCTCTTTTTTGTTGTCTGAGCCCAACTGTTTCAATGATCTCTTCCTGCATAATAAGTTACCTAAAGATATAACAGTTAAAAACCACACATTTGCTACTGATGATTCTGTGGGCTAGGAATTCAGGCAGGGCTAAGCGGGGATGGCTCCTCTGCTTCACAGGGTACTGCCTAGGGTAGCTCATCTGGAATTAAAGGATTTAACATGGCCTCTCTCACACCTTGAGAACCTCATCTTGTGTGGCTCAATGGCTATGTGTTGTCTAAGATAACTGGATCTCTCTCCCTTCATGGAGTCTCATGGACTCAGTTACATGAGGTGTCATTTCTCTTCCTGTGGCCTCTCTCCCTCCATGGTGCTTCATCCCCCAGGACATCTCTCTAGTTAGGCTATCCAACTTTCCATGGCAGCTGGCTTTCTAGGGTATGGAAAGGAGAAGCCAAGATCTTTCTTGAAGCTTAGGGGTAGAAATGGCAAGGAATCACTTCCAATGTATTCTTACAGTCAAATAACAAAGCCAGACCAGTTTCAAAAGGAGGGAAATAGACTCTAGTCCTTTAGGGAACAAGTGGAAGGAGTGTACAGAGACGGAATTGTCGGCAGCCATTCAACAGACAATCCACCAAAAAAACCTAAGGAAGTGTTCCTTGTGAAAAATTTATAGCAGAAGTTGGAATATGGAAATAAAGTGAAAAATGTATTTTCCAAACCCCTCCCTTACAATATCTAACCTAAAATGGAAAGAGCTTAACAAACTAAAACATATGCACATGAACACACATACACACAACCACACATACCCACACACATATTAGCAACAAAAAGGATCGAAAGTTTGATATACTAGATTGGAGAAAAAACACTCTAGACAACTCAATCAAGTAATAACTCAGAAGACAGACAGCCACTGGAAAATGCTAGCTTGTGCCAAGGATTGGTGATTGAGGATAACTTGATGATACCTTAAAAAATGAAGAAATATCTCCATATTGAAATTGGGGACATAATTTCAAAAGTACAGTTGGCTGTCCTATATTTAAATTATATAAAAATTTGATTTTTTGAGTACTTATTTTTCAATATCTGATATGGAAATGAAAATAGATATTTATCTTGCAGCATATTATTTTTATCAGTTATAAAAGTATAAACCAGCAAATTATCTGCAAACACAAATATTTTTAAACAGCTAATCGCTATGGGTATCAGAGTAATTAAAATCAACATTCATTCTCTGCAGATTGTAAAGGTAAATACAATCTAAAAAATAAAAAAAATGAGACTTACTGAGACTTGTTGAAACTAAGAGATTCCTCCTTATCTAAACTTTTCTTAAAGCATTTACTTTGGAAAACTTGTGAGTTCCTTCTCTGTTTTCC
Organism: Cebus imitator; assembly: GCF_001604975.1. Lineage (NCBI taxonomy): Eukaryota > Metazoa > Chordata > Mammalia > Primates > Cebidae > Cebus > Cebus imitator. Next base: position 4,319,570 of record NW_016107395.1, read on the forward strand.
TGAAATGTCTATTAATGTTCTTTAAAAGCTGAATAAGCCTTTTGTCAAGCTTGCAACCCAAGAATGTTTTTCGTGAGGACTTAAGAATCATCTCTTTGAAATGCAGTCATCAAGGAAGATAGGACTTTCTACGAAATGGCTTCTGTGAAAGGATAGGAGGCTAACTTTGGCTGATACTGGATTCTGAGTTACAAAACCTGCTGTGGACTGATTTGTGTCTTCCTAAATTCATATGTTGTAGCTCATTACGCCAGTGAGACTGTATCTAGAAATAGGGTCTTTAGGGGATAATTAGATTAAGTAGGTCATAAGGGTGGAGCCCTATCCAACAGGATTACGGTCTTGGACCAAGAGGAGGAGGCTAAATGCTGTGGCTCATGTCGGTAATCCCAGCACTTTGGGTGGCCGAGATGGGCAGATCACAAGGTCAGGAGATTGAGACCATCCTGGCCAACATGGTGAAACCCTATCTGCACTAAAACTACAAAAAAAAAATTAGCTGAGTATGGTGGCGCATGCCTGCAGCTACTAGGGAGGCTGAGGCAGGAGAATTACTTGAACCCAGGAGGCGGAGATTGCAGTGAGCAAGGATCACGCCACTGCACTACAGCCTGGGCAACAGTGTGAGACTCTGTCTCAAAAAAAAAAAAAAAAAAAAAAAAAAAGAAGAGGAAGAAAGATAAAGATCTTTCTTTTGCTCTTTCTCTGTCATGTGAGGACTCTGCCGGAAAGACGGTTCTTATCAGGAACCAATAGGGCAGCACCTTGATTTTGGACTTCCCACCTTCAGAACAGTGAGAAAATAAATTTCTGTTGTTTAAGGCACCTAGTCTTTGCTATTTTGTGATGGCAGCCTGAGCTAACTAATGTACTACCTGTTGTCATAAAGATATGGGACATTTATTTTTCTTTTAGATAAAGTCAATTAGCTAACACAGGTGGTCATCCCAATTATAAGGTGATTTTAAGGTTAATTGTATACGATAAATGGTAATGTCAAGACTTGGTACTTGAGGACCACTAATTGTTTATCCTGAGAACATGTATGTAATGGGTTGTACCTGCTTGGCTATTTAAGAAGGTGAAGTTTCTTTTTGTCTTGGTAATCTCTTAGCAGATTGCCTGCAATGCCCATCACATTGCGGTTTAATGTTTACTCAATAATACAACTGTTTTCTTCCTTTGTGGAAAGGTTTTCTGGGTTGTGAGGAGATTTATTATTATTATTATTATTAATATTATTATTTCAAAGACGAGGTCCCACTCTGTTGCCTGAATTGGAGTGCAGTGGTGTGATCATATTTCACTGCCCCCTCAAACTCCTGGGCTCAAGCAATTCTCCCTCTTCAGCCTTCAAAGTAGCTGAGACTATAGGCTTGTGTCATCATGCCTGGCTGATTTTTAAATTTATTTTTATTTTTTATACAGATGGGGTTTGCCACTTTATTTCCCCAAGAAGATATAGTTCATGAAATACACAGATTGATTCTAAAAAGAAAATAATGTACTAAATAGTTTTAAGTTATTTTTGATTAATGAGAAATGCAACAGACTTATTTCATGGCCAACTAAACTACTGGAAGAGAGACAGAGATTTAGAGAACTGAACAATAATGGTATGGATACAGAGAATTCCGAATTCTTTTGTTTTTACCACATAAATATTTGTGCTTAGTTTTTTGAGAACTCTTTTATTTTATTTGTAAACAGTGGATAGATTGGACTGGTAGCTTGTTGGCAATATATACCTTTGTACGTATTTCATTGATAATACATTTTGTTAAGTTACTTTCAAATTGGAGATGTCACATTAACTGCTGGATTATAAGGAGAAGGAGGAAAAGGAGACGGAGAGGAGAAGAAGGAGAAGAGAAAGACAAAGACTAACTTCTTTATTTGGGGCATGCGCTTTTTAAAATTATTTATTTATTTTTGTTGAGGCAGAGTTTTGCTCTTGTCACCTCGGCTGGAGTACAGTGGTATTATCTTGGCTCACTGCAACCTCTACCTCCTGGGTTCAAGCAATTCTCCTGCCTCAGCCTCTCGAGTAGCTGGGATTACAGGCGCATGCCACCACACTCGGCTAATTTTTGTGTTATTAGTAGAAATGGAGTTTCGTCATGTTGGCCAGGCTGGTCTCAAACTCCTGACCTCAGGTGATCCACTCACCTCAGCCTTCCAAAGTGCTGGGATTACAATGTGAGCCACCGTGCCCAGCTGGGACATGTCCTTTTTATATGGGACATGTGCTCTTTTTATATGGGACATGTGGGTTTCCCACAATTTTCACCATTTCCTATAATATATAAGTTGGTTTGTTCATCCACTTGTGCTTCCTGTACACATGTAGGCAAGATAGAGATCATTGAACAAACCACTTAAAATAGGTGGGCATGACAAGAGCAAGAAATAACTATCTAAATAGTACTTTTCTGCTGTCCTTTTGAGGAAAAGTAACATTCATATGTATACTTGGGTAAAGTAAGGAATGAAATGTTTCCAAGATGTGCTCCAGCAAGGCATCCTTTCTTTGTTTCTTGACAAGCAGCCATTAGTGGTGTAAAGAAAACATGCCTTCACCACCTATGCCTTAATTGGCCAGGGTTTCAACATAGAACAAACAACATGTATTTTAAAATTCAGCTATTGACTGACTGAAAAATCTTACTAGGAGTGAATTTTAAGATACCACCCACGCTATTTGGTTAAGTGTACCTTTACTTACTAGATTTCAATTTTTAATCTTGGTTATAATGATCTGTTTTTAATACAGACTTAAAATTTCTATTCTTTAAACATCTAATTCACCATCTTTTTGTAAAAAAGAATTGCCCTTTTTTCCGTTCAAGGCTTCAAAATCCTTATAGTTTTTTAGACAGATGAATAATCAAACCTCTAATGAAAATCAGTTCATACCACTATACCAGACCATGGCAGCTATGTGGGCTTTCATGTTGTAGTTGTAATGAACATATGCAATTTTCATCTGATCTATGGCATAGTATATAAACTATAACTATATCATATGTTTGTTTTATGTCAGAAAATTGCCGTAACTCAACTTTAAAAAGGGAAACTTAGAGTATCTTCTAACCTAAAATTAAATAGTATCATTAGTTTTGAATTGATTTATAGTTAGCTTTTCTTTCAAATAATAACAAATGATACTTAACAAGTACAAGGTTTGTCACTTTTTAAAAGCTTCCCTCATGAAATAAATTAATATTGTCAATAATAGGAAATAAAGCAAATTTCCAGATCAGCTAAAAATAAATCTACCTAGAAAAGAAAATGTCAAAAAGGTAAAATAATCAAGATCTAATTTTTAGATTGTTATGGATATTGGAGGACTAATTGCTTATATGCTGAATCCCCTGTCCAGGCAAAATTAAAGTGAACTGAAATTAATATGATTGAAAATTGCTTATGTCACACACTCAGCCATTCAAATTTCAGACATTATGTCTTTAGCAATTCTCCTGCTAAATCCATTGTCCTCACATTCTTTATACATATTGCATTTCCAGTCTTTTGCCCTGAATGGCTTACTGGAAACTATTTTAGCCTTGGACTATTGGCAGCCACCTAACTAATTCCTAAGACTATATAATGAGGAGAGATGGAGGACATGGCATGCCTGCTTCAAGTCCAGACCATTTCACTGGGCCTTATGTCATGACTTTTAAATAATTTTAATTATTTTATTATTTTTTACAGCATGAAGCAATATCTGAAGATGATACTATAATTTTTGGGAATTAGCTTCTTTAAGAAATGTTAAGTCATCAAAAAGTTTAATGCATCAGATTATTGTAGTTAGTCTTAATCTAACAAACAATAGCATACAGAATGATGTATTATGTTTCAATAGGTATTCTCTCCTTTATTTCACATTTAAAATGCTCGGAACTAAGAATGTAACTGATTGGCTATAGAAATTACAGTCAGCCTTCTCCATGGGGCATCCAAATGCCTAAAATCTTAATTCTAGTGCTAGAACTATCCAACATGGATCATACCATGTGCACGCACAAGTAGCTGCATATTTAAAATGAATTCTAATTTGTAAGTTTGGAAATTTCTCTGTGTCTCATTGACTTGTAACTACTTTGATTTGAAAAGTAACCACAACTTGAAGAAGAGGAAAATAGCAGATAAAGATATACTAGCAGATAAAGCAGATAAAGATACCAGTAGATACTTTACTACAATTTATTATAAAATCTCAGAGTCAAGATTTTATAATGTGTCTCACTGAGATTGTGAGTTCCAAGGTGATAGCATGCATTTTAGCAACACACAGCTCTTGACCACTTACTGAAAAAGTTTGAGCTTAAAGACTTAGGAATATAGAAACATAAATGATTAGATATTTCTATGGACAATATAAATTTATATTTAATTATTTAAAAAATTGCAGATTAATTTTTATTTTCAATTTTTAATTTTTATTTCTTGAAAACCAAGAGATATGTGACTTAAGATTTTCTGTAAAGAAATCTAACAGAAGCTGATATCATCAGCTTTACTGCTTTTGAGACTCAGAGAAAATGTAGCTGTTTCTTGCCATGAACGAATGCTGCTGCTTAACCCTAGATTTACTTGAAGAATTGAGAAAGCAAGTAGGAAATTTAAAAAACCAACAAAAAGATATTAAATCTAGAAAATATTTTGTACTTTAAACGACATTAGTACTAATAGGCTTCCTTCAGGCACTATGTCTAAATTGGTTTGAATCTTTGCTATGAAACCTCATTTATTGAAGCAAAGCCCACTTTGGAGCAATGTTCTTAATCGGTCTTTTCTATTTATGCTGTTACTTCACAACAGTGTTAATCTGGTAACTGCATATTTTCTTAGAACTATTTTTGCAGACTTTATGGATTTTAAGGACTATACTGCTTTAAAGGCAATGATTTTATAAGTTCCAAAGATGTTGGGTAGCACCAGCCTTCAAAAATTTCTCAGGCATATGAAGCAGTTTATTTTTTAACTAAGAATAAACCCATGCACAGCCAAGTGTAAGATATTGGAAATAACCATTTCCAAACTACGTCAGAGAAATTTAAAAGGTCACAGAACTCCTTATTAATATTTGACATTTGAATTATCTTTCAATTTAGCAAGCTGGATAAAGAGCTTCGTCTTCAGATGAACTGAAACAGCCAAAAATGCAAAAAGTTGTTCTTCAGTTCGGTTGAGATGAGTAACTGAGAATACAGCTGTGTGCAAGGCCAAAGAAGGTTCCTGGCACTAAAAGAGGAACTGTTGACAATCATTTAAAATATTTGAACAAAATCATGGTCCTATTCTTTAGAAAGAAACCCAAAGTTTTAAAACCCAAGTTTTAAACAGTTGATTATTTTAAAGGAGTGAGTGCCTGCAGTCAATGTTCGACAGAAGTTAACATCACCATCTTCATTATCAGTCATCATGGTGAATGGCTGGTAGCTCAATACAAGTAAAACATACATCCCTTTCTTCAAGGTCACTGCCCATAATCACTCTCCAGAGTTCTCCTCTCTCTCAAGGAAAATGAAATTTGCAGTCAGAAAGGCTTCTTAGGTTAGAGCTATGACTCTGCTACTTGTTGCAATAAAAACTGGGCATTTTTTAAAACTTTGTTGAATATATAAGTTTTCTATAAAATGAAGCCAATAACTTATACATCACAGGTTAAGATACAATGTAGTCTCTAACAGTAAAGGTGCTTCCTGTATATATATTAGTGTTTTCTCTCCTCTGAAACATGTACTAGATTGAAACGCTTTTCAGCGCGTCTGCTCTGTGGAGGAGAATTCTAGTAGTACTACCAAATCCATTTTCCACTTTGTCCTTAGTAACAGAACCTCTGAATGTTAACTGGGCAAATTTCTTTCCTGGATAAACTCAATTTCTCAGGTGTCCTTGCAGCTGAGTGTGACCATGCTAGTTCTTGTCAATATAAAAATAGAAATACAATGTTCAACTTCCTAAGAGTATGCTAGATCAATAGCTCGACCTGCTTCTGTGGCAGGCCAGGTCTCACTAACGCAGGCCTCCATAATAAGAGTTTCAGCACTACCTGAGGGGTTAAGTTAAATATTAAAAGCTGAAAGAGCTAGGACCCTGACACAAAAGCTGGGATGTAGCAAAAGTCCACCAAGAGTTTTGCCTATGCCTTTCCTGAAGCATGACAAAACAACAAAGAAATTCTTAACAAGACCCATTTAGGATTAAACAAGTTTCATCGGGGGTCTGAAGAACTCTCCAAACCTCCGTGATTTAGCAGGAGACAAAATAAGGGTATTCACCTCAGCGCCTGGATCCATTTACATTAAGTAAAGTTTTTGAGGTTCCAGAGGAAGCTCTTCAAGACTCAGATGTTCGTTACAGATTAAAAGAAGTTAATCACTTATGTCTTTACATGAATGCATACTTAAATGTGGACAGTTATATAAGCTCAGGAGAGAAAGAGAGAGATTGAAGTGAGGAAGTGTCACACTTTAAAAGCATCAGCTCTTGTGAGAACTCACTATCATGAGAGCAGCATGGGAAAACTGCCCCTCATGATCTAATCACCTCCTACCAGTTTCTTCCACTGACATGTGGGAATTACAATTCGAGATGAGATTTTTAGGTGGGAACACAGAGCCAAACCATTTCACCAGAGGGCTGAGTAACTCCGATCTGGCAGGATGATTATCCTACACAGGTTGCATTGGCCCCTGAAATTTGGAGGCACTTTGTGAAAGACTAGTGACTGGGTAACTAGAAGCTAGATACATGTTGGCTGCCAGGGTCTGGTATGAACTGGGTTTTCATCATGTTGATCAGGCTGGTCTCGAACTCCTGACTTCGTGATTTGCCAGCCTCTGCCTCCCAAAGTGCTGGGATTACAGGCATGAGCCACCATGCCCGGCTTACTATTGAGTTTTAAGAGATACATACTCTCATATATATATGACATATATATGTCGTGTATATGTATATATATATATATATGTCTATCACACACACATACATACACACACACACACATATGTATATATATATATATAATTTATGTTTTCCCAGATATATACCTGTGTTGGATATAATATTACAAATATTTTATTCTCATCTCTACCTCATTGTTCCACCTATTTGACAGGGTGTTTTGCAAATAAAAGTTTTTAATTTTGATGATTTCAAATTTTTATTTTATGAGTCCTAGTGTCAAGTCTAAGAACACTTTATCTTGCTCTAGATTCTGAAGATTTTCTCCAATTAAAAAAAATTGTAAGTTTTATTTTTCACATTTAAGTCTATGATCCATTTTTGCATGAGGAGTGAGGTTTAGATTGAGTTTATTACTTTGCTGATGTATGGTCAATTGCTATAGCACCATCTGTTGAAAACGGTATCCTTCCCCTCATTAACTTGCTTTCATCGCTTTGTCAAAAACCTGTTAAGCATATTTGTATGGGTCTATCTGGCTTCTCCATTCTGTTGCATTTATTTATGTGTGTAACCCTCAACCAATATTGCACTGTCTTGATTACTGTAACTATATATTAAGACTTAATATTGATTGAGTGATCCTACTTTATTCTTCTCTTTCAAAAATTGTCTTAATTTTTATAGGAACTTTATCCTTCCATGTCAATTTTAGAATCAGGTCGTTTAGTCCTAAAACCCTTGCAAGCCTGTGAAGCTTCTTGCTTTCCATGTGTCTAAAACAACCCTTTCCTATATTAACTTTTAAACAATTTTGAAGTTTAAATGTAAGATCTTAAAGAAGCTAAATCAACTGGAAGAATCTTATACTAAGTAGATAAATGAATAGTGATGGACATATGTATATAGTGTCATAATTTCTCTTTTTGCATTATCCTGTAAATAATTTGAGGCAAAATGTTTTCTCTGAAATAAAAATCTTCAAGGAACATAAAGAAGTATAGTTTCCATATTGGTGTAGAGGCATTTCTGTAATTTAGAAGGAGTTTTGTGCTTTAGGATTATCAATGTGATCTCTTATTATTTTGATGGTAAAATACAAAGTTCTCATTAACAGAGTCTCAGGACTTTGAGTGTTAGATAACTGATTAATTTTTTCATAATTAGTGAAGATTCTGTCTTCGTATTAGCTAAAGAAGTCATGAAAGTCAAGAGAGAAATATCATAAAACTGATTAAGTAAAATGTCTCTGCCTGCTTTGCTTTAAACACTAATCCTAGTCTTCAAAACCCTTGGGCAAACGGACCCATAGAGGAAGGGAAGGGGGATATGGGAGAGTTGATCATGCCCACTCCGCTTTTCAGTTTCAGATTCTTTCTGAACCAGGTCACAACCATGGGGAAAGGGGAGGATCTGAGCAAAAATGTGGATAAGAGCTTCAGGTTTTAAATTGGAGTAGAGTGCACTGAAATTTGAAAGCTAAAACTGGTCAGAAAATCATGGAATTTACCCAAGAAATCTTTAAAGGACAGTGAAGAGAGATTTAACTGCAGATGTTTGAAGGTAATGATGAGAGAAAAATAAAATTATTTCTTGTTTATACCCTTTTAATTTAATAGTGGTCCATACACTTCTTACAGATCCAATGACATAATTTTCTTTAATTTTCCTTATCAAAAAATATACAAGTATTACCTTAACATATTACATTATAATAATACAATGATAAACACACTAGTGTGCTGGCTTTCTTAATTAAGTATGAAAAGAGTTTTTTTTTTTTTTTTTNTTTTAGAGCAATTTAAGGCTAACTTGAGATACTTATAAGCTTGTCTATAAATTATCACCTTTTCAGTTGGGGGCGGTATAGAGAGCATACTTTTTGCATTTGAGAAGATGACATTTTTCAACTTTGCTTGGTAAAATGTGCATGGCCTTCATGCTTCTAATTTATTTAATCTTATGAAGTAGTTATAATCCCCATTTTATACCTGAGGAAATTAAGGCAAAAAGAGGTTGTGTAACCTGTCCTGTCCAATGTCATAGAGATATGAAGTGCTGGAATCCAGATTCTACACAGGAATTGTCTTTAGAGCTGGCACTGTATATAGCCAGGCTCATAGCCTAGCAAAACAACATAGTTGTCCCTGAGGATTTCCTGAATTGAGCTGAATTGGTTACTACAGTTTATCTGTAGTCATCATCACCACCACCTTTCACACCTAAACTAGCTCTCAGTATTTTACACAATACGGCAAGATAAATTACTTTTCTCCAGGAGTAGTAGTTAGTGAATCATGCTGTTAAATTGCCTAATTTTCCAACTGTCAATTGTTAAATTGCCTAATGTATTATCTCAGTGGTATTTTGTTTTTCTTGTAAACAAGCAAAACTTGTATCACAGCCATTACAGGCTAAGGCTTCTCTCCAAGCCAAACTTTTGCATGGGTGATGTTAAAATATCTTTAAGCATTTAAAAGGCAAATTGTTTTATCCATGACAATTATATTGTGTTAGAAAAAATTAACTACAGAATGAGGTCCTTGCCCTCTCACTTTGATGTCTGTGGTAAACTTGAAGTCAGTTCTTTGTGTTCCCCAGCATTTAAATATTAAGGTTCATATTTTAGCAGAAATTCAGCTTGCAATATAATAAAAAAATGAGATGTGAATTTGTATTTGTTGTTAAATATTTACTCAGCGCAAAATATCTATAAGGAAGTAAATTGCACAGAAAAAAATTATTTGAGGAAAAAGAAATTACACACACATACACATACATATGTGTAAATAATCCATTTTCCAATTAGAAAGTAGTTTATGATTAATATCTGAAAATTTAGAAGGCATACAGAGAAATAAAGCCAATCATCCATAATTTTACTACCTAATAATAACCACTATTACAAATTTGATGTATATCTGTGATATGGTTTGGCTGTGTCCTCACTCACATCTCATCTTGAATTGTAAGTCTCATAATTCCCACAGGTTGTGGGAGGGACCCACTGTGAGATAATTGAATTATGGGAGTGGTTTTCCCCTTACTGTTTTGGTGGTAATAAATAAGTCTCACGAGATCCAATGGTTTTATTTTTTATTTATTTTTCTTTTTTGAAATGGAGTCTTGCTCTGTTACCCAGGCTGGAGTGCAGTGGTGTGATCGTGTTTCACTGCAACCTCCGCCTCCCTGGTAGAAGAGATTCTCATGCCTCGGCCTCCTGAGTTGCTGGGATTACAGGCACGTGCCACTACACCAGGCTAATTTTTTGTATTTTTAGTAGAGATGGGGTTTCACCATGTTAGCCAGGATGGTCTTTATCGCCTAACCTTGTGATCTGCCTACCTTGGACCCCCAAAGTGCTGGGATTACAGGTGTGAGCCACCACACCTGAGCTGAGATCCGAAGGTTTTATAAGGGGTTTCCCTTTTTGCTTGGCTCTCATTCTCTCATGCCTGCTGCCATGTAAGAAGTGCCCTTTTCCTTCTGACATGATTGCCATTGAGACCTCCCTGGCCACGTGGAATTGTGAGTCCATTAACCCTCTTTTTGTTTTTTTTTTTTTTAAACAAATTACTCTGTCTTGAGTATGTCTTTATCAGTAGCATGAAAATAGACTAATACAATAAATTGGTAACAGTAGAGTGGAGTGTTGCTCTCCCCTCTAAATTTATATGTTTAAATTAGCTCCCAGTGTGATAGTATTAAGAGGCAGTGCTTTTGATAGGTGATAAGATCATGAGGTCTCTGAGAAATCAAAGATTCTTGGAAGGTCCAGCCAAGATTAGGGCTCTGGCAGACTCAGTGTCTGGTGAGGATTCACTTCCTGGTTCATAGGCGGCAGCTTCTGGTTGTGTCCTCCCTTGGTGGAAGCAGCTTCTTTTATAGGGTATCAATCATCTTTTATAAGGACACTAATCTTATTTACGGAGACTCTGACTTCATGAACTACTCACCTCCTAAATATCCAACTCCTAAAAGATCATGTTGGTGATTAGGTTTCAATATATGAAATTGGAAAGGTGGGGACACAAACCTTCAGACCATAGCAGCTTCCTGGCCCTATCTGCCATGTGAGGAAACAACTGTATGGTCATCAACGAACCAGGAAGTGGGTCTGTCATTAGACACTGAATTTGCTGGTGCCTTGATCTTGGACTTCTCAACTCCAGAACTGTGAGAAATAAATTTCTGTGGTTTATAAGCAACCCAGTCTACAGTATTCTGTAACAGAAACCCAATAGTACTAAAACCAGGCTCTCTTTTATCCATACTTTTCAGAAACAATGTAATGAACAGCAATTCGTAGAATCCAAATAAAATCTGAAAATAATGTTAATGCCTTGATTAAAAATAAAGCATTGTCACATGAGGAACATGTGATATTATTGTAAATGTTGTTATAAATTTAGCTAGAGAGTTCAATTAGACAACTGTTATGGGATGAATTGTATTCTTCCCCAAACCCCAAATGCAGCAGTCCTAACTTTACGTAACTGTGAATATGGCCGTTTTTGGAAATGGAACCTTGGTATGTGATATTGTGCTGGCCTGGAGCCAGAACCTGAGCAACGCTATTTTTATAAAATGCAAAACTGTTTTTAAATAAGTTGCAATGGCTGCCCCATTCTCCTCACAATAACTACTGTTCTTGGCCGCTGTAAATAGAACTGCTAGTTTGTTCTGCAAAACTATGTAAAGCTGCTTACCTTTTCTTATCAGTAACTGCTAAAACCTGTGACTTCTATCACCACCCAGACAATGTGTAAACAAATGTATATCTTGACTTCTGTAAACCACTGAAGTAACAAACAGAATGACAAAAGTCCCCTGGACCTTGGAATGTCCGGAGACCCCCGCCCTTGTCTCCGCCCAGGAGGTGAATCACAGAATCCCCTAGCCCTTGGAATGTCCGAAACCTTTTCATCCCCATCCCCGCTCTTTACCCCCACTCTCAAGGTGGTTTTTCGGGTATAAAAAGTCTTGGCACCCTCCTTTCGACACCACAGGTTGGAGAGACGTGAGTCCTCTGTGGTCGCCGGCATAATAAATGACCCTGCAATCTGGCATACTTTTGTCTTGGTGCTAGCTTTCTACGCTCAATCCAATACAACAGGTAGATGTCCTCATGTTATGATGAGAACATTAAGGTGGTTCTAATTTAGTATGACTGGTGTTCTTGTAAGAAGAAGAGGGCAGACACAAAGCAAAAAAACATCCTGTAAAGATGGAGACAGAAATTGAAGATCTGCTTCCACAAACAAAGGTATTTCTGGGACTCAGGAGGAGGAAGAGGCAAGAAAGGAAGATGTTAGTGGGAGCATGAGCCTGCCAACATCTTAATTCTGGACTTTTAGCCTCTAGGGCTGTGAAAGAATAAATGTCTGTTGTTTTAGGTCACTGAGTTTATTACAGTAGCCCCAGGAAACTAATACAGCAACCTTCCAGCTTGGGAGTATGATTCTTTCCTGTGTTGAATAAGAGCCATCCCTCTCTGTCTCAGACCAATAATCCCCTATGTCAAAGGTTTTCTTCAATAGTGTTACATATTTATAGATTTTTTTCTATATAGTTGGGAGGTGAGTGATGAAGCTTGATGTATTCTAGAATAATTTCTGCTATCTTTTTAAAGTCCTACAAGGAGGAACCTAAATATAATTGTTAACACATAATTACCCGCTATTCTCAGTATTAGGGTTTTAGCCAAAGCTATGAGTCAGCAGGGAAATTCTCATTCAACATTCTGTTAAACATACATATATTCATGTAAATCAAAATTTATGCTGAGATATTCATGCAAAATGTGAGAAGGGCTTAGGTAAAAGATAACTTGTAATTGTTTGATTTATGCAAATTAATGGAAAAAACCCTTAGTCTTTGTCATTAGAGTGAAATTCTTTTAAAATATTGTAATGCAAAGTGCTAGGGCCAAGAAAACTCTGCCATATTCATCATTATAAGTAGGGCAGCATTTTGTATCTAGCATAAAGAACAGTAGACCCAATAAATAACCGACAAATATAAATTCTTATCTGTGGCCCCAATACTAGCTCAAAAGTTCTTTCTTGTGAAACATTCCTGGAATCCCTTAGTGCCGTAAATCAGGGAATGATAGCACTTGCTCTTTCATTCAGGCTCTCCACACTGACCATAGCACAGTGTGCTTTATGTACATGTCTTTCTTTTCACTAAATTGTATGCTTCTTGAGGGCAGGACTACGTCTAATTTATTTCATAGTTTATTTACTGAGACACCTGTAACATCTTAGACACTTCAAAAGGCTTAATGGATAAAAATAAACAACCAGCCTTTTCCTCTTTCCAGCTGCTTTTATTTTAAAATTGAAGATATTGAAATAAATAATTTATAAATTCCCTCTGAAGTGTCAAAATTAGATACTTTAATGGCCATTATAGTTTTCAAGATTAAATGGTTTTATATGTTCTTGCATTTGTAATTGAGTTTATAGCTTTTACTTCTTTTTATGTTGACATGATAAAAACTTTTAAAAATAATTGTAAAAAATCAAAAAATAATCTAAAAGTAATCATCCTGGAATGACCCAGGCTCCATTTTGGAATTTTTCTAACATAAATAAGTCATGCGTATTTGATTTTGTGTCTTTCATTGTAAACATAAATTTTTGAGATACCATTTAAAAAATATCCCTTGAACACCAAATCAAATGAACTGTGTTAAGCTGTCTGTAATTTGAAAATGACAGCAAGATCATATATTTTGCCTGAGTATATTTTTAAGAGGTCAAAATTCTTGTTATGACTTTCAAAGACAAAACTTTCAAGGTAAAAGTTATCTGGGGGATTGTTTTATGCAATATGTTGTAGTTGTTTTGCTTTTAACATTACTCTTTTTTGTATGCTTATTAGCAACCCAAAGGACATTTTGATTTTTCGTTTATTTTTTGTGGATTTTGGAAGTTAATTTTCTTTAATCTAATCAGGGAAGGCCTGTAAGAGGTGGAGTTTAAAACAGGAAAAATAACTTTTAAATGTTTTATTTTATTTTAAAATGACATAATAATTACATATATATATTTTGGATACAGTGTGATGTTTTGATATCCAGATACATTGTATAATGAGCAAATAAGAGTAGCATTTTCATAAATATTTCCTCATTTGTCATTTTTTTGTGATGAGAATATTAATATTTCTCCCTTCTAGCTTTTTGAAATTTCATTATTGTTAACTATAGTCATCAAACTGTGCGTTAGAACACTAAAACTCATTATTCCTATCTAACTGTAACTTTGTACAAATTATTCAACCTGTTCCCTTCTCCCTCCTTCCACAGCCTCTAATAATCAGTATTCAACTCTACTTCTATAAGCTGAACTTTCAAAAATTCCATGTATGAGTCATATCATGTGGTATTTGTCTTTTCGTGCCTGGCTTATTACATTTAACATGATATCCTCCAGCTCCAACCACATCGTCACAAAGGACAGAATTTCATTTTTTTCTTACAGCTAAATAGCATTTCATTGTATATATATGATATATATATGTATATTTACCATATTCATTCATCCTTTGATGGGCACTTAGGTTGATTCCGTGTCTTAGCTGTTGTGAACGGTGCTGCAATAAATGTGTGAGAGCAGATCTCTTCCATATACAGATTTCTCTTCCTTTGGATATATACCCAGTAGTGGGATTGCCCGATCATATGGTAGTTTTATTTTTAATTTTTTGAGGAAACTCCAAACTGTTTTTCATAATGGCTGTAGTAATTTATATTTCCACCATGGTAAGTATTCCCTTTTCTCCCCCATCTTCACCAATAGTTTTCATCTTTGTCTTTTTGATAATGGCCATTTAAAATAGAGTGTAGTTATATCTCATTGTGGTGATTTGCGTTTCCCTGATGATTAATGATTTTTAGCATTTTTTTCATATATCTGATAGCCATTTATATGTCTTCTTTTAAGAAATGTATATTCGGTCAGGCGCAGTGGCTCACACTTGTAATCCCAGCACTTTGGGAGTCCGAGGCAGGTGGATCACAAGGTCAAGAGATTGAGACCATCCTGGGCAACATGGTGAAATTCCGTCTCTATTAAAAATACAAAAATTTGCCGGGCATGGTGGCATGCATCCGTAGTCTCAGCTACTTGGGAGCTGAGGTAGGAGAATCACTGGAACTCAAGAGGCAGAGGTTGCAGTGAGCCAAGATCGTGCCACTGAACTCTAGCCTGGTGACAGTGTTAGACTTCATCTCAAAAAAAAAAAAAAAAAAAAAAATGCCTATTCAGGTCTTTTGCTAATCTTTTGATCAGTTTATTTGATTTTTTTGACACTTAGTTGTTTGAGTTCCTTAAATATTTGAATATTAACCCCTTGTCAGAAGTATTCATTTGCAAATAAATTCTTCCATTCCATAGATTGTCTCTTCATTCTATGATTGTTTCCTTTGCTGTATAGAAGATTTTTAGTTTGATGTAATCCCATTTGTCTATTTTTGCTTTTGTTGCTTGTGCTTTTGCAGTCTTATTCAAAACAATCTTTACCCAGATCCATGTAAAGAAGCATTTCCTCTGTAATTTTTTTCTAGTAGTTTCATCATGTTAGGTCTTACATTTAAGCCTTTAATCCATTTTTTATTAATTTTTGTCAATGGTGAATGATAGGAATCTAGTTTTAGTCTTGTTCATGTGGATATCCAGTTTTTCCAGTACTATATACTGAAGAGACTGTCCTTTCCCCACTGCATGGTCTTGGTATTTTTGCCAAAATCAGTTGGCTATAAATGCATAGATTTATTTTTGTATTCTATATTCTGTTCTATTGGTCTATGTGTCTGTTTTTATGCTAGTGCCATGTTGTTTATGCTGTTTTTGTTGCTATTACTTTGTGGTACATTTTAAAGCCAGGCAATATGATGCCTCTGCTTTGTTCTTTTTGCTCAAGATTGCTTTGGCTATTGGAGGTCTTTTGTAGTTCCATACAAATTTTAGGATTTTTTTTTCTATTTCTGTGAAAATGTCATTGATATTTTGATAAGGACTGTATTGAGTCTGTAGATTGCTTTGGGTAGCATGGTCATTTTAACAATATTAATCTTTCCAGTTCATGAACATGGGATTACATTTATTAGTGACCCCTTCAATTTGTTTCGTCAATATTTTATAGGTTTCTGGCTGGGCGTGGTGGCTCATGCATATAATCCCAGCACTTTGGGAGGCTAAGGCAGTGGGTCACCTGAGGTCAGGAGTTTGAGACTAGCCTGACCAACATCATGAAACCCTGTCTCTACTGAAAATACAAAAAATTATCCAGGCCTGTAACCCAGCTACTCAGGAGGCTGAGGCAGGAGAATCACTTGAATCTGTTAGGCGTAGCATGTGGTAAGTCAAGATTGCACCATTGCACTCCAGCCTGGGCAACAAGAGCGAGACTCTGTCTCAAAAAAAATGATAATAATAAATAAAAATAAAATTTATAGGTTTCATTGTAGAGTTATTTTACCTCCTTTACATTTATTCCCTGAGACTTTATTATTTTTTGTAGCTATTGTAAACAGGACTGATTTCTTTATTTCTTTTTCAGATACTTTACTGGTGGTCTATAGAGAAATCACTAATATTTGTATGCTGATGTTATATTTTGTGACTTTACTGAATTTGTTTATTAGTTATAATGGATTTTTGGTGGGGTCTTTAGAGTTTTCTATATATAAGATTATGTAATCAGCAAACAGAAACAATTTCCTTTGTCTTCTTCCTTTCCAATTTGGAGCCCGTTTGTTTCTTTCTCTTGCCTAATTACTCTGGCCAGAACTTTCAGCACTATGTTAAACAGAAGTAATGAAAGTGAGCATCTTTGTTTTATTCCAGTTTTTAGATGAAACGCTGAATGTTCATGTAAGATATTGGTTGTGTCTTTATCACACCTGGCCTTTATTGTGTTGAGGTGTATTCCTTCTATACCTAATTTTTAAATGGCTTTTATCATGAAGGGCTGTCTAATTTTATTGAATGCTCTTTCTGCATCTATTGAGATGATCATATGGCTTTTGTTCTTCATTCTGTTAACATGATGTATCATGCTTATTAATTCGCATATGTTGAGCCTTCTTTTCAGTTCTGCAACAAATCCTATTTCATCATAAGTGATCTTTTTGATGTATTATTCAATTTAGTTTGCTAGTATTTTGTTGAGGATTTTTATATCTATGTTCATCAGGAATATTGGCCTGTAGTTTTTATAGTTGTTGTGTCTTTGTCTGATTTTGGAATCACGGTAATGCTGGCCTCATTGAGAGTTTGGAATAATTTTCCTCCACTTGAGTCTTGGGAGTCTGAAACTCCATGAGGAGCTTGCTAACTTCTGTCCCACAGTGCATCTCAAGGGGACTGAATCTCAGCTCTAGCCTCTCTGATTTTTTTGTACTAGTTTGAGAAGAATTGGTATTAGACCTTTACATGTTTGGTATAATTCAACACTGAATTCATCAGATCCTTGGCTTTTTTTCTTTTTTTGATGAAAGAGTTTTAATTATAACTTCAATCTCATTATCCATTACTAGTCTATTTTTTATATTTCTTAATGATTTAATCTTAGTAGTTTATGTGTGTCCAGAAATTTATCTATTTTTTCCATTTTCTAATTTGTTGGCATGTCTTCATTCATAGTTTTATAATGATCTTTTGTATTTCTGTGGTATCACTTGTAATGTTTCCTTTTTTATCTCTGATTTTACTTATTTCAATAATATCTTTGTCTTCCTTAGCTAATCTAGCTAAAGGTTTGTTGATTTTATCTTTCCAAAAAACCCTCTACTTTAGTGACATTTTGTATTTTATTTTAGTTTCTGTTTTATTTACTGCTGCTCTGTTTTCTTTCCTCCTGCTAATTTTGGTTTTAGTTTTTTTCTTGTTTTTCTAGTTCCTTGAGGAGCTATGTTGTTCATTTGAGAACTGTCTATTGCTTTTATATAGGTGTTTATCACTATAAACTTCTTTCTTAAAACTGCTTTTGCAGTGTCCCATAGTTTTTGGTATGTTGTTTTCACTTTCATTTCTCTCAAAAATATTTTTCTTTTCAGTTTTTTCATGAGCCCTTTGTTGTTCAGGAGCATGTTGTTAATTTCCTTGTATTTGTATAGTTCCTCTAGTTATTTATTTCTAATTTTATTTCATTGTGGTCAAAAAAGATACTTGATATAACTTTGATTTTAATAAAATTTGTTAAGACTTGTTTTGTTGCTATGATTATACTGAAAAATGTTTAGTGTAACTTTGAGAAAAATGTGTGTTCTGTGACAGTTATATGTAATGCTCTGTAAATGTATTGTAGGTCCATGTGGTTTCAGTGCGGTTAAACTCTGATATTTCTTTGGTAATTTTCTGTCTAGATGATCTGTCCATTGCTGAAAGTGGGGTGTTACTATTATTGTATTGAAGGCTCTCTGTCCCTTTAGGTCTATTTATATTTACTTTATAAATTTAGGCACTCTTATGTTGGGCGATACATATTTATAACTGTTATAGCTTCTTGCTGTATTGATCCCTTTATTATTATATTATGGCACCTTTGTTGCTTTTATAGTTGTTAGTTTAAGGTCTATTTGTTTTCTGAATAAGTATAGCTATTCCTGCTCATTTTCAGTTTCTGTTTGCATAGAACAGCCTTTTCCATCCCTTCACTTTTAGTCTATGTGTATTCTTGAAGGTGAAGTGAATCCCTTGTAAGCAGCATACGGTTGGGCCTTGTTTTGCTATCCATTAAGCCACTCTGTCTTTTTCTTAGAGAATTTAATTCATTTACATTCAAAGTAATTATTGATAGATAAGGACTTACTATTACTATTTTGTTATTCTTTTCTAGTAGTTTGTGGTTTTGCAGTGCCTTTCTTCCTTTCTTGTGTTTCAGTCTTCCTTTGTGGTTACGTGATTTCGTCTTGTATATTTTGATAGCTTGCTTTTTGTTTTTGGTTTCTCTATTATAGGTTTTTGCTTTGTGACTGTCATGATGCTTACAAAAACATTCTACAGCTATAACAAATTATTTTAAACTGTACTAACTTAACTTTTATTGCAAAGAAAAAAACAGAAAACCTGTGTACTTCAGTCTCCCTCCACACTTTGAATATTTGATGTCATAATTATTTTTGTGTGTGTGTGTGTGTGTGTGTGTGTGTATGTATGTGTTGTGTGTTTGAGACAGGGTCTCACTCTGTCACCCAGACTAGAGTACATTGGTGCAATCTTGGCTCACTGCAACCTCTACCTCCCAGGCTCACGCAATCCTCCTACCTCATCCACAGATGCATATCACCACACCCAGCTATTTATTTATTTATTTATTTGTATTTTTGGTAGAGACAAATCTTAGCTATGTTGCCCCAGGCTGGTCTTGAACTCCTGAGCTCAAACAGGATTTTGAGCCCACAATTCACCTTTTAAAAATACTGCCTACCTTTTAACAAATTATTGTAGCTATTATTTAAATAGTTTCATCTTATAGTGCTTATGTTAAAAATATAAGTGGTTTAAGCACCACAATTACAGTATTAAAGTAACAATCGTGCTAGCATACCTTTTTTTCAGTTTGAAAATCTCTCTGTAGCTTTTTTGCAGCTCGGGTCTGGTAGTGGTGAATTCTCTCAGTTTGTCAAGGAAAATCTTTATCTCTCTTTCATTTCTGAAGAATAGCTTTTCTAGGTACAGAATTCTTGGTAAGCAGTTTTTCTTTTCTCTCACTACTCTCAGAATCTTCCATTTGTCTTTGACCTTTTTCTTTTTCTTTTGGCATTCTGAATTTATCATCCCACTCCCTCCTGGACTATAAAGTTTCCACTGAAAGTCTGATGCCAGACATATCAGGTCTCCCTTATATGTTATTTGCTTCTTTTATCTCACTGCTCTCAGAATCTTCCATTTGTCTTTGACTTTTGGGGTTTGATTACAGTATGTCTTGGGATATTTTATTTGGGTTCAATCTGATTGGTAAATTTTAATGTTCTTGTACCTGGATACAGGCTTGAAAATTTTCCTGTTATTTGTTTGAATAATTTTTTCTGTTATTATTTTTACACTTTTCTCAATTTCCTCTTTAACTTCAGTAACCCGAATATTTTCTCTTTTGATGTTATCCCATAAATCCCATAAGCTTTCTTCATTTTTTTATTCTTTTTTTCTTTTATCTCCTTTGACTGTGTATTTTTAAGTAGCCTATCTTTGAGTTCACTGTGTTTTCTTCCGTTTGATCAATTCTGTTGCTGATACTCTCCATTGCATTTTTCAGCTCACTTATTGTATATTTTACCTTTAGGTTTTCTGTTTGATTATTATTATTGTTTCAGTCTCTGCCAAATTTCTCTGATAAATTTCTGAATTGTTATTCTGTGTTTTATTGAAATTTGCTGAGCTTCCTTAAAATAGCTACTTTTTTTTTTTTTGGTCTAAGAGATCACACATTTTTGTCACTTTAGGATCAGCTTCTGGCACCTCATTTTGTCAATTTGGAATTCTATAGCTGCTTGTGAACATATGACTATTTCTGTGATTGAGGGAATAGGTATGTATTAATCCTTTAAAGTATAGATTTGTTTGTGCCTTTTTTAGTGGGCCTTCTAAAAATTCTAAGCAGACTGACTCTCGTGCTTCATCAGACTGTGAGCACTGCAGCTATCTCAGCACTAGGGGGCACCATAAGCCCAACCTTAATGAGTTTTGTGAAGGCTCTGAAGTTGACAAAGCTTTCTGCTTAAATGGACCTAGGGAATACCCAAGGAGGATACTAGGGCTGTGTGGCAAAGCTGGCCAGGGACATGAGCCCAGAAGACTGTCCTGGTGGCCCAGATGGGTATGCCTTCCAGCAGGTCCTCGCACAGGCAGGATAGGTCCTTGATTGCAAAGGGAGGGGCTGGTGTTCAGACTGGCTCCCTTAGTATCTTCTGTGGGATGCTGGTGAGCCCATTCCATTAGCTCACATGGGCACATGTCTTCAGCAGGTAATCACACAAGTGGTATAGTTCCTTGACTGCAACAGGAGGGCCCAGACTGAGACTGGGCTCCCTTAAGATCTACTGTAGGATGGAGGTGAGAGAGCTATCTTGTTTACTCAGACAGGTATACAACTCCCAGCAGATCTCTGTACTAATGGGATAGTTCCCTGACTTAAGCATCAGGGGCTGAAGTGGAGACTGGCACCCCTCAAGATCTGCTGCAAGAATAGTGGTTGGCAAGCTTGTGATGAAGGCTCAGACTTCCAGACCTTGAGATATGGGCAAGTCCCCATCTGTGTACTTGTGTAAACAACTCTGAGCTAGGACCTCAGCTGAGGGGACTGGAATAGTGCCACAGGGCAACTTTCAGGTTCAGTGGCATGAACAATGTCAGCAGGCATATTAGCCTCTTCACTGAGGCACTAGTGAGTTCTATTCCTCCTGGACTCCTTGGCAGATGGTTTTCTTTGTAGACTCAAGGTTAAGTGGGGCTGTAGCCAAACCCCTTGGGGAGTGGGACCATTCCTGGATTTGCACCTGAGAGCACAACTGGCAGATCAGCCACCTGGGTGACAGTACCAGTCTGTACTTTCAAAACAACCCTCCTGGCTCTTTGGCTTTCCTGGGGTTTCATGACCTCCTACCTGAATCCTGAGGCTCCTGCAGAGAGTCTTTCATTTATATATGGGTGTAGAATTCTTGCTCTTGTAGAGGGATATGAGTGAGCTACCTCCTATTCTGCCATCTTGCTGACATTACTGGGAAAAATGGTCTTATAAATTGGAGAGTAATATCTTTATTCTTGCATAAAACACCATTGGCTTTTAAGAGGACATAAAATCATGATACTTCTAGCTTGTAGGGACATTTCATAAAAATGAGGATAATGATGATGACAATGAAGACTGTGATGAGATGGAGAATGTAGGCTGCAAAACTTCAAAACACATTTTCAAAGGAGCTTGAGGCAATCACATTATATTATTTGGAAACCTATCAAGAAAAGAGCAAATGAATTCAAAACAGGGACAGCTGTTGTTCATAGGCATGTTGTTTTCTGTATTAACACAAAATTAAGGCAAATATCATGTGTAAGTACTTTATAAACACCAAAGTAATTTACAAGGGTAAAATATTCTTTTCATTGTTGTTATTGGTATCATAATTACATTTGTTGGAGTAATGAATATTCATATCACCATTTGTCATTATAGTTTCATGTATATGTGTGCATGCTGAATATGATGATGAGAAGCACCTTGCCCAAGGCCAAGATAAGGGACAAAGGATATCAACAGCCAATCCAGAATTTAGTTTATTATTCTCATATATGGGCTTTAAATCTATGACATGTAGTTTTATTGTCACATGGTTCCAAAATGACTTTGATGTTGCTGTTTTCTTATTGGAAGCCATCATAAAGTAAAAGCTTATCTGAAATTGGAATTGTTTTGGAAAAATAGGGTTTTGTTTGCAGAAGGCTGTTGTTTCTATTGTGTACATGCCTTTGTGCATTCACTTAGCTGAAAGAGAAAAGAATGAGAACAGTTTATTTTGCCTTAAAAGGTCCTTCATAATCTGCAACATTTCTTGATGATTCATTTTCTATTTTCTAGTCTCCTGCAGGTAAAATTCAGAACATTACAGAATGAACTTTTCCACTGCATGTCTACCAGGATAGTAAATCTTACCAGAGGAATTTATTGAAGTGTTTATTCCACAACCTACATACCTGTGTTCTCATGAAGTATAGCACATTCTCAGATGGTGTGCATTTACACAGACCATATATAAGTGATAATTTTATGATTCAATGTGTCATGAGGATACCTCCACTGTGCAGTAGGTAGCTACTAGTCATGTGTGGTTATTTAAATGTAAATTAGTTAAAATTTTATAAAATAAAAATTCAGATTTTCAGTCACAGTAGCTACATTTCGACTGCTCAGGAGCCATCAACAAATATAGAACACTTCCACATCACATAAAGTGTTACTGAGCAATGCTAGTATAGATACTTGCTATTCATAATATGGTCCAAAAACAGGACCAGGAGCGGTAACAGCAGCAACAATACACAGGAGCTCATTAGAAAGGCAGAATCTCAGGCACTACCATATACCTACTGAGTTGGAGTCTGCATTTCAGTAAGACATTTCTGTGTTCATAGGTGCATTAAATTTGAGAAGAACTATAGGTATTCAAATTAGATAATTTAGTGTGTTTTAGAACAGAAATATCCATTTTAATATATGGCTCATTGGACATTTTATAATTTTGGTCTAAAATAATTCAATTAACTTCATTACTTTGGCAGTCCTGTGGCATATGTAAAAAA
>NW_016107395.1:4342852-4377970 GCF_001604975.1 Cebus imitator
AAAAAAAAAATGCACTGGCCAAGCACAGTGGCTCACAACTGTAATGCCAGAACTTTGGGAGGCCAAGGTGGGTGGATCACTTGAGGTCAGAAGTTCTAGACCAGCCTGGCCAACATAATGAGGTTTTCATTTAAAAAATGTTTCTTTGATACTTGTCATGTTATTTCATCTTGGTTTTATTTTTATTCTTCAAGATTATAATAATTCCCCTCGTTATAACTCACTACAGTTCTTTCCTATGAAAAGATTTTTCTGTCTTCAGTCAAGTTTCTCATGATGTGCAAAGAAACATCTAGGCTATTTATTTTCTTGATTAATTTTGCTCAATCTTTGAGAGTTAGAAAGCTCTCTTCCTTAACCGTGTGTTGGCAATTTGCTCACATGCATAGTCAGTGACACATTTACACAAAATGCATGTGCACACACACACACTTGTATTTCCATTCATCTACTTTGCAAAGCTTTTATGTGCTTCATTG
Source organism: Cebus imitator (assembly GCF_001604975.1). Lineage (NCBI taxonomy): Eukaryota > Metazoa > Chordata > Mammalia > Primates > Cebidae > Cebus > Cebus imitator. Next base: position 4,343,332 of record NW_016107395.1, read on the forward strand.
GATATTTCATAATACCTAGGTGTGATGGTTAATATTAAGTGTCAACTTGATTGAAGGATGCCTAGATGGCTGGTAAAGTAATGTTTCTGGGTATGTCTATGAGGGTGTTGCCAGAGAAGATTAACATTTGAGTCCATGGACTGGGAAAAAAAGATCTACCCTCAGTGTGCATGGGCACCATGCAATTGGCTGCCAGCCTGGCTAGAACATAGCAGAAGGAAGAAGGTGGGATAAGCTGGCTTGCTGAGTCTTTGGGTTTTCCTCTTTCTCCCATGCTGGAGGCTTTCACTGGTTCCTTCTGTCCTTGGACATCACGCTTCATGCAGACAGCCTTGTGATCATGTGAGCCAATTGTCCTTAATAAATTCCCTTTCATATATACATATATCCTATTAGTTCTGTCCCTCTGGAGAATCCTAACTAATGCACTAGGCCAAAATAAAAAACAATATGCCTCGGCTTTAGAGTTCAAATAGGGTATTGCTAATAGAATCCATCAGAACTCCAAACTTTGGTTCTATGGCAGGAAAAAAATAAAATTACCAGAAGATCAGAGTTTTCCTTCCTCCATCTCCTATACATACACAACAACAACAACAAAACCATTATTTACAATTGAATTGCCTCTTCTTCTCCACACACTGAGGCAAGCTGAGTTTTGTAATGTCTCAATGTGTAGGAAGAAAGAGGAACTTAAGAGTGAGGAGGCATTGTATTGGGTTTGGAGTGCAAATGGCTAAGGTGTCTAAATTGTAATTTAGACTTCAAATAGCATAGTAAGGGCCTGAAGAGAGAAAATATAATTTGGCTGTCTGAATTATGAGGAGAGCAGCTCTTGAATGTGTTGGTGTGGGGTTTAAGTTAGATGTGGAGGACTCTGAAAGACAAGGTTTTTTTCAACTTATTTTGGTGCCAAATGTGCTGCTTAAATTGGACTCCATAAAGAGAATGAACAATATGGAACCCTGGACCATTAAAATTATATGCATATGTCTTGTTCTATTTAGCGGGTGTAACAAAATGCCATAAACTAGGTAGCTTATAAATGAAAGGGATTTATTTCTCACAGTTCTAGAGGCTAGGAAGTCCAAGATCGAGACCCCGGCAGATTTGATGTCTGGTGAGGACCCGTTTTCTGGTTCATAAATGGTGCCTCTGGCTGTGTCCTCATATGGGCTCTCTCAGGCCTGTTTTGTCAGATCACCTAAGCCCATTCACGAGGCTCCCCCCTCATGACCTACTCATCTCCCAAAGACCTCATCTCCTAATACTATCCCCTTGGGGGTTAGAATTTTAACATATAAACCGGCAGGGGGCAGGGAGACATAAATATTCAGTTTATTGAAATTTGTATTTAAAATGTGAAATTATTGCATGATAGGCTATATATCACCTTGGTATTAATTAGGCTAGCCTTAATTATCTAGCATTTTAAGTAGATTATATGAAAATTAACTATGAAGTTTTATATAGTGAGCATATCAGGGTAATTAGCATATATATCGTCTCAAACATATATCATTTCTTTGAATTGGAATGTTCAATATTCTCCTTCTAGCTATTAGAAGTTATATGATATATTATTGCTAACTATAGTTGTCCTATCTATTAAGTTTTGAATGTCCTTACTGTTAAAATATTAATCACAACATCTGATCAATCAACATTGGTTAACTGTGGTTAGTCCTTGATCCATGAAGATTATGAATGACTTTTATTATTCTATTTTCTATGGCTTCAAAGTTATTTTTATCTTGAAGTATATATGGCACTTGTAGGACTATGCACTATCATTAGGGAATGGAATTTCTGTTTTCCTCTTATTTTCAAATAAAGTTTCAAATAAACTTTATTTGAAAATAAAATATATTTAAGTTCTAGATTTTTTTTACAATTAATATATATTTCTTTTATAATATGGCAAAGTGATTATATGTCATACCAGTTTACTTTTGGCATTATTTCTATAATTTTACTTTTGTGTCATTATTTTTATGTTCAAATGTCCTGTTTTGGAAATCCCCATTGACACAGTTACCAGGCATCAATCCTCAGGATAGTTTGCTCTTCCAATCAAATATTCAACTAGAGAAAATGTCTGCATGCCCCCTGTAATATTTACACTATGCCTTGTCTTCCAGCTGTCAATTCTCCACCTATGATTTATTTTGAGCCAATAAATAAAGTAACTGGACATTTGAAGCAAAAACTTCTGGTTGTTTAATCAGGACTCTGAGAACTGATTAAAAAGTTAAAATGTCCATTAAAGTCACTGTGAAGTTTACTGAGGACCTTTCACATTGATAGTAGACTTGTTCAGCAACAGAGAATGAGGTTATTTGATAGACTGCCCGTTGTGCTTAAAGAAATGTTTTCCAAAAAATATAAAACTTGCATGAAATTGGGGTCTCAGTCACCCCTCAGTGTGAGTCATCATACATTTCCCCCTTCCCTCTCATAGATACCACACAGAGACCTCTTAAAAGCTATTCAGTTACTCCTCCCCCAAAGCAGACAAAATCTTGGATGTGCTGTTTGGGGGCCATTAAAATCAGTGAGGCTGTAGGCTGAAGGCAAAGGGCAGGATGAGGCCTTGTGATGCTTTGGCTCTCACCAGAAACCTGAAATATTCTTGATGCCCAAGGCATTTAGTTGCTGCCATAGTGCATAGTTTCTTCCATACAACATCAACAACAGCTTTATTATTAGAAACCTTTGAATTAATTAAGATTCCTATGGCTGAATATGCTACTACACCATGGAAATGAGAAGTAAACAAAAGCAGACCGACTCTTTGTCACACCACTCTTTTCTTATCCACTAAGCATCAACAGAATAAAATGTGGAGGCTTACAAAACGGCTCACTAAGTGATTTTGTAAAAAGATATTCACTCCCTCTCAAATTTCAGAACACACTGCTGGGAAGCCTTTTCTAAATTATTTAACTTCATAGTAGCTTTCGCTTTAAAAAATGTTTGCTGTAAATGTGAATGTACAGATTTGCAGGGTGGGGTGAAATTTTCACACAACATTTTCCCAGTAAATGGCAGGAGATAGAACACATTAATCTTTTTAAATGACTTCATGTTTATACTCATCCTCTGTAATTATGTTGCATGCTGTAAAAAGAGCCGTATGAAGAAAAACAGATTAACATTCAAGCTGGAGGTACAATGACCTAAATGAACTGAAGTTTTTTAGGTGTTTAGCTCTAAAAGAAGTTTCTGGAAGTGGTCAGAAGCTTGTCATTTTGGTTCAACTGAAAATAGATGAAGCTTTCATTTTTATCTGTTGTGTTGAGTGTGGAAATATTAAGAAGTATTTTACTCCCTAAGATTAAAGAGCTGCTAAGTCTGTGAATTCTAATAATAAAAATTATAACCTGAAAGTTGGACTTGGCAATGTCTGCCACAGACCTTACCTCCTCATTTCCAGTACTTCTCCCCAATCCAGGCTCTCACAAACCATGTGATTTAAGGAAAGTTGGTGAGCCTTTTTGAGACAGTTTTTTTCATCTGAAACAGGGAAAGCATTGCCAGCCCTGCATGGCTTGTTTTATGCCCTTTGTATTACTGCATGTCAAGTACTATTCTGTGCACTTTATAAATATCAACTCAGGCATCGTCATAATAACTCCATGCAGTAGATATTATTATTATATCAGCATTTTGCAGATGAGAAAATTGAATCACAGAAAGTTAACAAACTTGCTCAGTGTCACTCAGTTCTTGATGTGCTGCAACCAGGATTAAAATCTGGTTAGTCTAACTCCAGAGTCCATCTTTTAACCATCACAATACTTGGTGTGGGTTTTATAGTATGTAAAGCATTCAACATAGTATGCACTCAGTATTTAATAGCCATCGTTACTGTAATTTATAGCTATTGCCAGCCAATTAAAGCACAAATTCTATTTGTTTCTAATCAAGATGAATGGAATCCAACACTTGGTTTTGGGATTCTTATTATCTCTTTGTTTCTGCTTACTGAAGAAGAAATAAATCTTTGTTGCTAAAGATTCTTTTTTTAAAAAAAACATAGAAACCATTGAGATTTTGTGTAACTATATGGACACTTGATGTGTATAGAAACCTGTGTTTTGGAAAACTGAAGGGTCATTTTATGTATTTTTTGTGAACCGATGTAAAGACAGTTGTTCAATAATGTTAGCTCTAGACACATTAGAGGAGGGAAATCATCTTGTCAAAATGACCTCCCAGCCCATCCATGAGGTTTTTAGAATCAATCACCTTAAAACTGTATGTGTGCATGTGTGTGTATGCATACCTATTTTACGGGTATACAGATTTTTATAAATAAAGGGAAGTAACATCCAATGTCTGCCCACTCTCCTCATCCTCAGAATTCTCCCTTCCATCATCCCCAAGCAGAAGAATGGGATCTTAATAACTCCCTTTGGGGCCATGATGAGCTTTAGGTGGTTCCCATTTGGTTTTCTACAGGTAAAGTCGCTGGGATTAAACTCCTTCTCAACGTACTAAGTAAATAAGAGATTACACACCATATGTGTCCAAAACCATGATGGGATATCAATTCTCTTTTGGATTTTTCCATCTTGTTTCAATACACAAGAACAAGATACACATCATATTGGCCCTGGATGGTTATATGAGAAATGGGAACATGCTTCTCACAGCCTTCCCCTTTTTTCCTAAGACATTTAGAGTAAAATAAATCATTAATGTTAACTCAATTGCTTCATTGTACTTTAAAAAAAATCCCAAAATTTATCTAACATTCAAGGATTAAAATTATTTTGTGGTCAGATCTCACTGATGCAAATTTATTTCTTATCTGTGGTGCATTTTAAATCATAACTCATTTCTCATGAGAACCTACATAGTATGACTTGCTTTTTTCTCCTCATGGTAGATATAATCATAACAATACTATTTGAAAAGTCTTCCCTGCACAAGCTACACCAGTTTATTTTACTTCCCTCTCATTCTTAAATATTTGCAAATAGGACTTTAAGAAATTTCCCTCAAAACTATAAAGCAGTTAAATGATCTGAGGCGAGCTGTAGAATTTGCTTCAATATTTTATGTTTATACTTCATAGCACTGTCCACTTTGACTGGAAACAAAGCACTCAGTAATATTTTCCCATTAAAATTGAAGAAAGGTGTTTCATACACGTTAACTTAAAAGAAAAACTTTTATACTTACAGAATAATTCTGTCACAGTTCTGTTCACCATTCTGTTTTGAAAGACAGTAAGACTCAATATGTTCTTTCTTTATAGTAAGCAAAAATGAGACGTGAATAAGTGGAAGAGTAGCATTGGCAATGTGGAAAATTCCATGAGAATTCAGAGTCCCCAAACACATGCTGCACATTTAAGTCTTTCTGCTTTACAAGAACAATTAAAATCTGGCATGACAGAAAAATATAAAGTCAACACAATATTATGATTTCCATAATTTAGCAGGTGTCTGATTTAATATGTTGTAATCCCTGTCATAATGAAAAATGATGGCAGACATTTTAATTTTTTTGCATTGCATAATCTGAAACAGGAAAATTGATGGGATTGAAGACAGATGGATATAATTATAAAAGGGAGAGATGAGGGAGAGAGGAGGAGAGAAAAAACTAAAAGTAATAAACATAATAATAAATATAGAAGCAGTTCAAAGCAAAGGTGTTGCAGGACAGCAATCAAATCTTCAACAGTAGAGAAGGATTGAGTTGAAGTCTGAAGAGCTGTGAGTCTCTAAGGAGGAGTGGGGACAGCATATGACTTAGTCATCAATAGTCCTAAAAGCTTTGTGGCATTATTCAGTGTAGTTGTTAAGTCTTGAGTTCTAGGTGTATCTTGATTGTCTTGGACCTGGCTTTATTGCTTGTTAGCTGCCATCCTTGGATAAATTACTTAACCATTCTGTGTCTCAGTTTCCTCAATTGTTCCCCAGTTTCCTCATATGCTTAAATGAGGATAGCAATTGTACTGACTTTGTTGTTTTGAGCAGTACCACTCACCCTTAGACTTGGGTAAAGGGGCTCCTGCTCTTTGCCCTGCATGATAGCAGGCCCTACATATCATAAACACACATGAACTGAGATTATGAAAGTACATCTTGGCACATCAGCACTAGCATAGTGCCCTTAAGTATAGATACCTGCTTTCCTGACAATTTTCAAGCCTGAAAAAAATGCTTTTCAAAATCTTTACATCCTGCAGAATAAAGAAAACTGTGTCCAGTCGCCCTTTGAAGGTTGTTGCTTTGCCTATTTTCGAGAGGAACACTAGTTTGAAGTGTTGGGAAGATGGTGTTGGCAGTTCTTGTAAAATCCTTCCTCTCGATATGATATTTCTATAAACCTTGTTGCTTTCAAGAATAATTTCTTCTTCTTATTTTCACAACAATAGATCACACTTTATTTTTAAAAAGTTATCTAGAACATTTGCCTATAGAGTGTTAACTAGGGGAACTGCACCAAGAAAACTTCTCACTGGCTTTGATCTATTGGTGCTTTCAGTTAAAGCTATTTTTCTTGTATTTAAATAAAAATGTAATAGAGTATAACAAATAACATTGTGCATATGACTCTAAACTGAGTTTAAAAAAGAAGGGTGAGTAGATATATATCAATAGACATATATATATATATATATATATATATACATACACATACATGTATGTGTATGTGAGTAATGATCATTTTGTCCTTGAATAATGATTCCTCATGTTTTAAATCTGTAAAACAGAGTGCTTTGTGTATAAAATATCATAAGAAAGTTAGTCCACTCAATGCAAGACACATAGGCTTTCATTCTTCTCATCTCAACAGATGCACCTTATAATGTTAAACAATGAATTCTGTCTAAGTCAAATATTAAAGGGCAATTTGAAGCAAATTGTCACTTGACTTCTGTCTGCCCAGGTATCTCTTTTCTCCTGACAATGACTATGTTGTAGTTTAAGGAAATCATAGAGGAGATAAAAGCTTCAGCCAGTGAATCAAAAGTGTACTTTGCAGAAAGCCAAGTTACACACCTCTAGAGCTGTGTTTCCTATATTTCACTTTATGAAAAAGGGAGACATGATCAAAAATCAAATGGAATTGGCTTAATATTTTGCAATCCTACTTAAAGTTATGTCATAGAGCTTGAACCTATCCATCCCTCTCCCCATAATGTCTGAAGTTATGACTATACTAATATGATTTAAATCATTTTAATATCATTGATTAAAGTTTCAGGGAAATAAATGGTTAAAAGAGAGAGAGAAGCATTTATTGCCCAAAGGGATATATTTCAATTATCGGAAAATTTTCTATTTTGACTACCTCATTAAGCAATATTGCTTTAAGATGTTATTTGTGTTTAATTATTCTCAGCATTGCCAAAGAAGTTGTCAGTCACAAGCCATTTATTATAGTATCCTCTGTCTCTTTCTCTCTCTTTATGTATATATAATGCACAAATACACACACACTTATATATATGGTATATATTCTACATACGTATATCTCTCAAGTGCAAAAGTGCTTCCAGGGAGAGAATGTCAAATCTGAGACAGGTCTTAGAGTGAAACAAGCATGGATTCAAAGCCTGCTCTGCCACTTTTCAGTGTCTTGGACACATTGCCTTACCTTGCAAAACCTAAATCTTCTTAACTATAAAATAGGACTGCTAATAATACCTTCTGAAAATATCTTCAAGGATAATAAGATAATATACATAAATCCTTATATTGGTTTCTGGCACAAGTGCACATATATGGTAGACATGATTGTTATACTATTACGAGTATAAATATGTTAATGGAAGTTATCAGCATTTGCTTTGTAGCAACCATCAATCAGTTTTGACCATTGTTTGCGATATGATTGACTTTATGTCATAGAGACAGTCAGGAGAACCGATGTTATGAAAGATACCTGAACATGACAACCTATGTTGGGAAGGCAGTGTGTTTGGAGAATGGACAGAAGTTTGGCTATCTAAAGGTAGGAAATACGAAACCCACTACAGCTTAAAGCTTTACACATGGGAATGCTTCTACATATCTTAACCAGGCTGCCTCATGTGCCCTAAATAGGAGCCTCTCAGAAAATTTGTCGTACCTCATCAAAATGGTATATACTAAGAAGGACTTCCCCTTATTGATTTTCTCCCAACTTGAAGACCTCAACCAAAATGCCATTAGATCTCAAGAACTTTATTGTACTTATAACTTTCATAATGGTCACAATCAAATCCAAAGTTAATGCAAAGGCTAAGTTACTAAACCTATGAGCTTTATTTGCTAATTTAGCTTTTGCAAGTGAAATTCAAAGTAGCTTAAAATAGTTAGACTGACAGGATAAGCAACAAAAATAGTTATTTTATGTTTGATGATTTTAAACTTGGATGAATGAAATTCAAAGTAATCCTTTAATCTAAAATTCCAAGGTTAGATCTTGACAAGAACTGTGAAAAATCTGGGATTTAATTTATACTGCTTACAAGCTAATCCGTTAGCTTGTGACTGTTTTATAGATGCTGGTAAATAACACAAGATTCTCGGGTCAGGAACAAAGGGCTTTATGATTCCTGGCCCAACATGCAGCATGAGTGATATATTTGTCAGTTTTCCTAATTGCAAAGTCCCCAGGACTAGGCAGTAGGCCCAGATGGATGCTATGCATACACACAACAGACTTTTGTCATAGCTGAGGGGCAATCATCTTGGAGATTCTATTGCTTTTATTGAGAGCACTAAGCAAAGCTGCATGCATCCAAGGCTGGGGGATGTTACAACTTCTCAAGGTTACGAGCTGCATGAACAGCTTTGAAAAATGGCCTTGCAAAAACAGCAGTCAGGGTCTTGTTGTCCTGGCACATACAACAAGCCTTAGAAAAATATCACAACACATGTTTTTGGTTGTTACACTCTAAATAATTGCTCTCCAGAGTATAACAACGAAAAATACATATTATGTTTAATATACTGCTACTTTTCAATTACATTACTTCGAAACTGTATGTAATGTGGCCCCAATGGTCCCTACCTCCTACCTACTCTTATCTACTCCTGTTGAGTGTAGGTGGAACCTGTGACTTACTTTTAACCAGTAGAATATGGTAAACATAATGAGACATCACTCCTGTGATCGTGTCATGCTATGACTTGTTGGCAAACTCACTCTAGAGCCTCTTTGCTGGCTTGATGTAGTAAGCAGGCATATTGGGGAAGCCCATCTGACAGGGAACTCCAGACAGCTTCTAGGATCTGAGGGCAGCCTCTGTCTGGTAGCCAGCTAGAAGCCAGATTTTCAGTCCTACAGTTACAAAGAGATAACTTCTGCCCACAACCTAAGTGAACTTGGAAGCAAAATATTTTTCAGCTTTCATATGAAAACGTTTTCTGGCCAAAACCATTACGGAAATCTTGTGAGACCCTAAACTGAAGACACTGCCAAGACGTACTCATACTCTTAACCCAGGAAAACTGCAAGATAATAAGTTGTGGTTTTTATAGACACTAAATGTGTAGTATTTTATAATACAGCAATGCATAACTAATATACTCCAATAATTCAACCTCTATCAGTGTTATCATCATCAAAATATCACTCCTGATGTTGAATATATCTAGACATTCATTTATTATTATTATTTTTTTATTGCATTTTAGGTTTTGGGGTGACATTCATTTTTATATACTTTTATTTTAAAATTACTTTTATCTAGGTTTAATTTGTATAAAGATTGTAAGCTGAACCACCTAAACCATGATTTTTCACTTGTTAATAAAACTGTACCACAGTGAGTACAAAGTGATTAAACAGTAAAACCTCTGAGCTATTGCTGATGAGGGAACACTTCGTGTTTAACACAGGTAGTGTCATGGTACTGGGCAATGTGAGAAATTGCCATCAGTTCAGACACCAATTAGAAAGGGAATATTTTGACCAAAGGGAAATTACTGTCACTTTCTCTATTATTTTGTTGGGGGAAACACGTATAAGTGGCAGCCAACATTTACGGAGCTTACTGAAAAAAATAAACCTCCCCAGAAATCAATTTATCAAGACTAATGACTTTCTAGAAATAGTAATGAGTTTCAACTGAGTAAGAATCCAACAAGACAGACGGTATCAGTGGGTATGGAACAAAAAGTAAATCAGCAGAATGTGGGGGAAAAAGAATACTTATCAAACTAGAACAGGCTGGGACCTTAAATACATTGACTGCTTTTTACTAAGTAGGAGCCAAAATTAATATCAAAATATGTTTGTGTAATATTGAGGCTTACTGATTATAATTATGTGTCATCTAACATTTACTAAACTGCACACTGTATATTTTTATGGTGTAGGTTTATCTGTTCTCAACAAATCATTTTATAATTTTAATAATATCCCAAATTAAAGCACAATAATGGGCTTTGCTATACATAGACCCTTGGCCAATGTAGTATTTAAATGATTATTATAATTCAGGCTGTGTTGCCAAATCCTAGACTATTTTAAAGTCACTGGCAAACAGTGTTTAACAATCTTTATTAACTTTCTGGTGACAACCTTGGAATACATTATTGTATATTTTGCAAGTAGGAAAATGGTCTTACACAGCATCAATATAACAGTTAATGTCATGAAGAATTTATGAAAAAAATTCAGTGATCACAAAGTATCTGTGTATTACTATATAAATAGAAAGCAAATTATGTACATTTATAAAAGTTGTGGTTGTGTTTAGATTCTAAAAATATCAGTCACTCACAATTTGCATTTCAACCCAAGTTTTGCAGTAGATGTTTCCAAGTCTGAAAGGCTATGATTGAGGTCAAATCAGATATGCTGAGGCATTTGGGAACATGGTACAAACACTGGGGTACAAACTGTTTCTCCCCTGGCAAAATTTTTCACTGATTGCTCATTAGCCAATCTTGGGAGACATAATTTCACGCTACGCATCTCTGTGAATATTTTCTATTTTCAAATTTCACATTTCCTACTTGCATTTTGTAAGATAGCTGCCACAACATTATAGATCTTTGTTGTGTTTACACTGTCAACCCTGGGCCTGAAGGCAATAAGTGGTTTCTTTTCATTCTTTGAGACTCTAAAGAAATGGCATGTTGGACCATTTCACTTTTTCCTGTCAGGCTTCAGTGCATGCTGCCCTATCTGAAATGCAATAATTAGGCAAGGGACCATTTCACTCTCCTTAATCTTGGTGAAATTTGCCACGATTCTGAGATTCGTTTCATATAAGCATTGAGAATGAAGAGCACTGGCCTAAATTTTATTGGTATCTCCAAATCCAAGTGAGGCAAAAAGAATATTGCTAACACCTTGTTTTCCAGTTTTTCACCTGTCTTTGCCTTTTTATTTTTATATGTGTCAGCTTTATTGAGATATAACTCACATATCACACAATTCACTCATTTAAAGCATACATGTCACTGGATTTTGATAGATTCATATAGCTCTGCAGCCACCACCACAATCAAAGTTAGGACATTTGCACTACTTCTAAAAGAAACTCTGTACTCATGGGTAGTCACTCTCCATTATGTCCCCAGTGCACCCCACTGCACACTGAAGAAACCACCAGGCAGCTTTCTGTATTTGCCGATTCTGGATATGTCATATGAATAGAATCATGTATGATCTTTAGGGACTGGCATTTACAAGTTTCATCTACGTTGTAGCATGTATCGACACTTCATTTCTTTTATTGTCAAGTAGTATTCTATTCTGTGAATATATTACATTTTATTTATTCCATTGAAGTATACTTAGGCTGCTTCCAGTTTTTGACTATTACGAAAAATTCTGTTATGAACATATGTGGACAAATGCTTGTGTGACCACATGTTCATTGCTCAGAGTGAAATTGATGTGTTACAAGGTAACTGTTTAATAAAAGTCCCCATTTTCCAAAGTGGCTGTATTTTACATCTCCACTAGTAAAGGGTTCCAGTGTTCCCACATTCTCACGACTTCCTCCTCATTATTGTCGGTCTTTTTTATTACAGGTGTCCTACTGGATGTAAAGTGGTATCTCATTAAGATTTCAATTTGCATATGTCTGGTGGTTAATAGTGTTGAAAATCTCTTTCTGTGCTTGACTTTACATTTTGACTGGGTGCCCATCATTCAGAAATTGCTACATATTTGGGATTAGATCCAACATTGCTAGTAAAATGATGTCATTTGGATGTCTTGTGTCTATGTGATGTTCCTAAGGTCCTAAGGTCTTAATCTATGCAGGATTGTAGAGTAAACTTGTATAAACAAAATTGTACAGTAAACTTGACTGATTGAACCCAGCTAAGTAGTAATCATACACTGAAGAATAAGATAATATAAAGTTAAATAAATTCAAAAGCAGACATAGCCTTGAACAGTTTAATATAAAAAACATACTGACACTGTCTAAAGCTTATTATTTAGAGGGTAATTTTAGGAAACTTATAGCCGTTAGGGTTTTTTTTTCATTAAAAAATGTACATCACACTATGTATTTGCCACAGATAGTTGTGGCCTACTTAGAGTGCTAAATGTTAACTTTCAGAATCAATAATAACCTCTCTCTGTTTCTAAGATATTTATAAATCCTTTTCCTTTTTAGGGTCTTCAGGGAATTTAGATTGCCAAGAAACCAAGAGTCTTGTACAAAGCATATGCACATCGATGAGGTTAGTGAATATTTATGGATAATGAAGTTGATGATAAATTATCACTTATTTGTTCTGTCTCAGAGTGGTTAATCTATACTGGAATGTTTCTTGTTAAAAATGATGTTTTTCTCCTACGCTTTGGTTTTTAACGCCCGTTGATGATTCCTTTCACAGAAATTGATGTAAGAAAGTTGTCACCCTGTTCGCTACCTCCCAACCAGCAATTACAAAGTGTTTGTAGAGCTTCAGTGAATTCTCTTTAAGCCTCTGTTTAACTGGATTTTCAGCATTTATGTAATCATAAAAGATATTTGTACAAATGAAAACTTTGCAAATGTAGTTTTTAAAAGACTTAACAGATATTTGCACAAACTCAAATTTTTACAAATGTAGCTTTAAAATGACACAGCCAGTATTTCTCCTAAAGAAAAAATTAACTTTGTTGAGGAACACACCCTGAATGGCCCTTTTGTGTGAATAGCTGGAATCCAGGGTAGGGTCAAAGAGGAGAGGGTATTAGAGGAAAATAAGCAGGACTCCTCTGTACGAGAAAATGGTAGAGATATTTAGGCATCGATATGCCTAATGTTTACATTTTATGCATAACTGGAAGTACAAATCATTAATTTCTCATACATCCCCGTGTAATGGGGATGAAGAGAGCATACAACATTGTCACTGTATTATGTAAGTATGATTTGTTAGACCTTAACCACACATTCTGCCTTTATGATTCTCACTATTTGAAGACATTTCTTGTGAGCTTGAAAATTCTCTTCCTAGTTTCCAAAAGGATAGCCACCATTTTGTGCACTTCTGCTCTGAATTAATTCAATGATGCCTTTGTTTGATGGCAGAGTACCATAGATACCAGCTTGTCATTGCCTTTACCATTCCTTTTCAGTAAGGGCTGTGACAACATGGCACAACAGCTACTGTGCCAACATGTTCCCATAAATAAAGACAACGAACCTCTCTCTAAATTGTGCCATCATTGTTCACATTCTTTAAAACAGAGACAGTACTAAATAAAGCTTAAAATTTTTGCTAATTAAATCTTAGGACCCTCTGTAGGACTGAAAATAAGTCCATAGGTTAAAGATTGGGAGAAACCATGCTGTATTCCAGTACTGATCCAAATTTTTTGCATTGATCAAAATTTTTTGTCAAAGTACTTTTAATATTGGAGGGAACAGAGAGGGGGTTTTGACTCTCCAATGACTCTAGGTTTTGTCTCTACTTATATTCTCAGTGTAATAATGTTGTTACATGCAGTTCTACCTTAGAAATCACCTCCTAAATAATCAAACTCTGTGAATGACTATGTCATGGCCAATAGAGTGATCATCATCATGTCTATCATAATTCTTGTTGATGGCAGATTTCTGAATTCCCATTCTTTTGTATATTCCTTTATGCTCCAAACTTTCTATTTTTAGCCTCCCATCCTTATCCTTAGTTTAAGCAATTAAATATTATGATACATTAGAAGTAGAATAAAGCTAAAAACATTAATTATATTAAAGCATCACAAAAATTATTTCTTTTGTGATACAAGGAAAGTAATTGGGAGGTGAAGTGCACAGAAAGTTATTAGAACTTTGTTTCTTAACAAATTTTGTGAGCATAAGTTTAGAAAACTGATAATTTTTGTGAGCCAGTTTGGGTGTGTGTGTTTGTTGTTGCTGCTGTTTTTCGGGAAGCAGAAAGAAAAAATAATAACTTTCAAATAACCTGCAGGCTTGACAAGAAATCAATTCCTTTGCTAAACAGGCTGGTGGTAGCTACAGGGTCAGTGATAACGAGTTCTGTATAATGAGGTTTAGTAAAAGCAGTGTCTTACCCTCTTCGCTGTGACACAAAAACAGCACCAATATCCCCAGGTTTCCACAGATACACACACACACACAGACACACACACACACACACACACACACACACACACACACACACACACACACACTGTAATTACTCTGTGTATGAATATTTTACTTTCAGAGCTATCATAATAATAGGAAAAAGACACAAAATTAGCCAATATAGAAACTGTTATTCTCTGGATTTTGCTTTTGTACACACGTGAAAAAAAATTAAATCAAATACAAAAACAACCACCACAACAAAATTTCTTCCAAGTCTTCAGGTGGTTTTGTATATGCCTTGATACATGGTTGTATTTTCCTGCTTTGCATAGGCTTCCCTTTGAAAGATATGCTACACTAAATGTTTTCTCTTCTTTCTGAAGTAGACTTACATGTTTTGGAGCATTTTGTCTTTAATTTTTTCATTGCTTTATGGATTCACTAGACACACATATCACTGAGTCCACAATATGTCTGTTACTATATTAAGCTCTGGAGAAAGAGAGAGAGGAGAAAACCTAGTCTTTGTCTTCAAGGAGCTCATAATCTAGTGGAGGAAACATGCACAGATGCTAATTTACGAAGTAACAGGAATAACATATATCGAGACAGTATATTATGGAATTACAAAGAAAGTCATTTGTTGAAAACCTGAAGATAATCTTCTAGGAATAGGTGACATTAGAATTTAGCTTTCAAATGTATATATGGATTAGAGGGTAAGGAAGTGAGTCCCTCCCTAGTAAGCAGCATAGGCAATGACACTGAAGCGATAAACATCACAGGTGCAGGAAGAAATTACAGGCAATTCACTAGAGCACAGAGAAGGAAGAACTGTGGCGTGTGAGGAAGGAAAGCTGCAGATGTAGACTGAACCTAGATCTGGAGAGCCTACGGCCTTATAAAGAGATTGACTTCATATTCTAGCCAAGGTAAATTGCTCATGTATTTATTTCCCATATATCTTTCAATCCATGATACAAATCATTTCTGGATCATCAATCATCCACCCAAATATGCTTTAGTCCTAAATCTCACATTTCTATCTCTTCTATGGTGAAAACATTTAAATCTACTCTTCTGGCAGTTTTAAAATATGGAATACATTATTAACTACAGTCACTCTGCTGATAGATTTCAAAAACTTTTCCTCCCACCTAACTGAAACATTTCACTCTTTGACAAACATCTCTCTTTTTCAACCTCCACCACCCCCAGTCTCTGGTAATCATTATTCTACTCTCCCGTTTCTGAGTTCAACTTTTCAGACTCCACATATAAGTGAGATCATGGGTATTTGTCTTTCTGTGCCTGGCTTATTTCACTTAGCATGATATCCTCTAGGTGCATCCATGTTGTTACAAATGACAGAATTTCCTTCTTAAGATTGCATAGTATTTCATTGTGTGTAGATACCATACTTTATCCATTCATCTGTTGATGGATAGATGCTTAAGTTGATTCCACATTAGCTACTCTGAATAATGCTGCAATGGATATGGGAAAGCAAATATCTCTTCAACATTCCAATTTCAATTCTTTTAGGCATATAACCAGAAGTTAGATGGTTGCATCATATGTTAATTCTATTTTTTGTTTTTGAGGAACATCTATACTGTTTTCTATAAAGTGTGTACAAATTTATGTTCCCACCAATGGTGTATGAGTGTTCCCTTTTCTCCTTGCCCTTGCTAACACTAACGGTCATTCTAATTGGGGTGAGATAATAACTCACTGTGATTGCGATTTGCATTTTCCTGATGATTAATGATGTTGGGCATTTTTACAAACATATTAGCCATTTGTATGTCTTCTTTGGATAAATGTCTATTTAGGTTCACTGACCATTTTTAAATTGTGTCATTTGTTGTCTTGCTATTGAGTTGTTTCAATTACTTAAATATTTGGATATTAACCTCTTATCAGCTATATGTTAGCAAATATCTTATTCCAACCTATAGGTTGTCTATTCATTCTGTTATTTTCTTTATTGTACAGAAGTTTTTAAAATT
This sequence comes from Cebus imitator, assembly GCF_001604975.1. Taxonomy (NCBI): domain Eukaryota; kingdom Metazoa; phylum Chordata; class Mammalia; order Primates; family Cebidae; genus Cebus; species Cebus imitator. The sequence continues at coordinate 4,359,850 of NW_016107395.1, forward strand.
TGATTCAATGTCATTTGTCTATTTTTGCTTTGTCTGTGCTTTAGAAATAATATCCAAGACATCATTACTGATACCAATTTTGTGGAGTTTGTCCTCAATGTTTCCAGTAATTTTACAGTTTCAGGTCTTTCATTAAGCCTTTAATACATTTTTAGTTGATTTTGGTATATGTTGTGAGACAAAGGTTCAATTTCATTTTGTTGCATGTGAATGTCCAGCTTTTTCAACACCATTTATTAAAGAAACTCTTTACCCATTGTGTGATCTTGGCACCTTTGTCAAAAATCAATTGGTCATAAATGCATGGATTTATTTCTGAGCTCTCTGTCTTGGTCCATTGGTCAATGTGTTTTTATGCCAGTACCATGCTGTTTTGGTCACTACAGCTTTGTAATTTATTTTTAAATCAGTTAGTGTAATGCTTTCAGCTTTGCTCTTCTTAAGATTACTTTGGTTACTTTGATTATTTTGTGGCTTCATACAAATTTAAGGATTTTTTTCCTATTGTTAAAAATGACATTGGGTTTTGATAGGATTGCTTTAACTCTATAGGTCATTTTGGATAGCATAAACACTTTAACAATATTATTTTAATCCATGAACATATGATATCTTTTATTTGTGCATTCTTCAATTCCTTTTATCATTATTTTATAATTTTCAGTATACAAATTTTTTTTTATTAAATTCACTACTAAGTATTTTTTAATGATACCATAAGTAGACTTGTTTTCTTAATTTCTCTTTTAGATCATTTGTTGCTGGCATATGGGAATGTTACAGTTTTGTATATTGATTTCGTATCTTGCAACTTTACTGATTTTGTTTATCACTTACAAAATTTTTTGATGGAGTATTTAGAATTTTCTCTGTATATAAGATCATGTCATCAGCAAACAGATAATTTCACTTTTTCCTTTTTTATTTGCATTATATTTGGATGCCATTTTCTTCTGCTGCTGCTGCTTCTGCTTCTTCTGCCTTCTGATTCTTTTTACCTCCTCCTCTTCTTCCCCTCCTCCTCCTCTTCTTCTTGCTCCTCCTCTGCCTCCTCCTTCTTTTCTGTTCCTTTCTCTTCCTTCTCCTTCCTCTTCTTGTTCCTCCTCCTTCTTCTTTCTTCCTTCTCCTTCTTCCTTCTCCTTTCTCCTTCTCTGCTCTTTCTTCTCCTTCCTCCTTCTTTTTGCTTCTTCTCCTTTTTTCTTCCTCCTCCTCCTTTATCCCTCCCCTAGAAGTAAAACTAAAAGGAATGCATTGTTTAGAAACTTACAAATAAATTTTTCAGATTTGCTATGAACTGAATATTTGTGTTTTCCAAAATTTATATGTTGAAGTGTTAAGCCTCAATGTGACTGCATTTGGAAACAGGGCCTATGAAAAGATATAAAGGTTAAACAAGGTCATAACAGGCCCTAATCTAATATGACTAATGTAGTTATAAAAAGAGTAAATGAGGACATAGCTTGAAGGCTGTCTGCAAGCCAGAAAGACAACAACCCTCACCAGGAACTGAATCAGCTTGTACCATCATCTTGGATTTACCAGCATTCAGAACTGTGAAAAAACATCCTGTATTTTTTGGTTTTGTTTATTTTTTTGCTTTTTAAGGCACCCAGGGTATGGCATTTTCTATGGCAGCCCAGGCTGAGTAATACAAGATTCCATTCTTTAAAAACACTCATTTTGAAAGACTAAAATAAAAATTAAAAATCTTCTGCTTTTAAATACTAGATGTTTGCCTCTAATGTATGCATTTAACTGGCAAGATTTTAATGTAAATAAATGGTTTTTAAAATATGATATTCTCACAGAACTTTCAGTTGAAAAGTATTTTCATATGCAGGCTGGGGACAGTGGCTGATGCCTGCACTTCCGACAGTTTGGGAGGCTGAGGTGGGTAGATCACCTGAGGTCAGGAGTTTAAGATCAGCCTGACCAACATGCTAAAACACACTCTCTATCAAAAATACAAAAATTAGCCTGGCAAGGTGGTGGGTGCCTGTAATCCCATCTACTCAGGAGGTTGAGACAGGAAAATCACTGGAACCCAGGGGGTGGAGGTTTCAGTGAGAGGAGATAGCACTAGCCTGGGTGACAAAGCAAGACTCCGTCAAAAAAAAAAAAAAAAAAAATTCATATGCAAGGTTTCCTTCTGGGCATTTACTTTCCCTTGCAATTAAAAACATTTAAAATTTCCTCTTGATTTTCTTTATCTCTAATAGAGAAGAGGAAAATGACAAAATAAGATATAAATTAAGCAACTGGATTAACAAACATACATATCTTGAGCAAAAGAGTATATATATATATAGTTTTTAGGCTCTTTTTAGCCATTTTTATCAAATTTATCTAGAAAACTCTTTCAATATTATAGCATCTCTGTATCACAGCTGAAGAATAAATATTGGCTAATTTGTCTTAGCAGGGGAGAACACTTACTTAATCATAATTTATAGTTTTGTTTACCTTTCTATTGTGAAACATTTGTCTGAACAACAGTTTCTGCCCTATTAAGCCATTGGTGAGTAAAGATGCAATTTAAATTTTAGGTGTGCATTCAATTCACAAGCTTTATAACTCCCATTCCAGAATCAAATCCCTTCAGGATTTTTGTGAATTTATAGCTTAAAAGAGCTAAATGAACAGTCTTCAATTTTAAATCATGGCTATCAGAAGGTACAGAACAGCATCAAAGAAGACTAAAACCTAAGTCACTTTGTTTTCAACACTCACTTATGTGACCATGACAGCAAATTATTATCCTTGTCATTTAAATAGCTTTATTTGAAATGAATCAATAAAAAAAAATGCCCTTCTTATTGTATTATCATATTGCTGTGGAGTATATCCAGTAATCAAAAACGCTGCATTCCACTTTGGAACTTCCAGGCTAGAGATAATTTCTTGTTTTGTTTTGTTTTGTTTTGTTTACTTTTTTTGCTGTATAAACAGGAGTTTTCTTTGAACTAAGTGTATGGTTACAATTTCATATTTCATACAGTTGGATAATTGAAAAGTATAACTTCTAAGATTTTTTTTTTTAAGTTAAAACTTAACTTTTTTCTTAATCCCCAATTCTACTCTATGGTAAAAATGCAATTTGAATCATTTCAGGGAAGTCTTCATCAATTTGGACTGATCTTACTCAATTTATAATTTCCCACTTTTTCTGAATTCTAAGTTGTTTAAATAATATCACTGTATAGGGGAGGATAAAGATGCCTAATTGGTATTGATGTATTCTGGCATCTAAATTCACATTCCCGCGGTGGCTCCTGCCTATCTATATTCTCAGAACTTTGGGAGGCTGAGGCGGGTGGATCATGAGGTCAGGAGATTGAGACTATCCTGGCTAATACAGTGAAACACCGTGTCTACTAAAAATACAAAAACTTAGCCACACACCTGTAGTCCCAGGCACACATCTGTAGTCCCAGCTACTCGGGAGGTGGAGACAGGAGAATTGCTTGAACCTGGGAGGCGGAGGTTGCAGTGAGTCAAAATCGTGCCATTGTACTCCAGCCTGGGCAACAGAGCAAGACTCTCTATCTCAAAATAAGAATAATAATAATAAATTTAAAAAGATAAAATAAATTCACATTCCCAACTGGTCTCTTGTCTTTGGCCCATGCAAATTCACTTTCAGTCTTTCTTACTTGAACCACAAAATTCATTCTGTGTTCCTTGGCTCTTTGGTTTGTGGGAAACTTCGGCTGTGAACAATCTCCTTACCCATGCAGAACAAACTAGAATCTCTGTGAGCCTCAGTCCTACCTGCCTGCATACCTAGGTATCTCATGCAGCCATTTATACTACACTGTATTGGGCAGAATAATAATTTCCCTTCTCTCTGAAATTTCCACATCTTCATCCTCAGAACCTGTGAATGTGTTATTGTTATCTGGCAGAGTAGAATTCAGGTTGCAGATGGAATTAAGGTTGCTAAACAGCTGGTTTTTAAATGGGGAGATCGTTAGGCCAGACGCAGTGGCTCCTGCCTATAATCCTAGCACTTTGGGAGGCTGAGGTGGGTGTGTGGCCTGAGCTCAGGAGCTCGAGACCAGCCTGGGCAACATGGTCAAATGCCATCTCTACTAAAATAGAAAACATTAGCCAGGCATGGTGGCACGCCTGTGGAGTCTCAGCTACTTGGGAAGCTGAGGCACAACAATTGCCTGAACCCAGAAGGAAGAGGCTGCAGTGAGCTGAGATCACGCCACTACACTCCATCTGGGGCAACTGAGAGAGACTCTGTCTCCAAAAAAGAAAAACAAAACAAAAGAAAAGAACAACAAAAAAAGATTATTGTGGATTACCTGAATGAACCCAGTATAATAACAATAGCTCTTAACAGTGGAAAAGTGAGGCAAAAGAAGGGTCAGAAAAGATGTGAGGACATTAGCAGGACAAAGTGATGCTATATAAGGATTCAACCCACCATTGTTGGCTTTGAAGATGGAAGAAAAGTCATATATCAGGAATATGAGTGGCCTGTAGAAGCTGGAAAAGGTAAGGAAATTAACTCTCCCCTAAAAGCTCATTAAAGGAAAGCAGCTTACATCATAGCTCAGTGAGACTCATTTCAGACTTTTGATCTACAAAACCACTAGATTTTTAAAAATTTTGTCTTTTTATGGCACTAAATTTGTGGAAATTTGTTACAACAGCAATAGGAAGCCGATACAGATCCTATCCATGAGTGACGTGACAAACTGTATTAGTTAGGGGTCTTTAGAGGCACAGAACTAATAAGATGGATAGATATATAAAGGGGAGCTTATTAAGGAGTGTTGACTTACGTGATCACAATATTTAGTCCCACAATAAGCCATCTACAAGCTGAGGAACAAGGAAGCCAGTGTGAGTTCCAAAACCTCAAAAGTAGGGAAGCTGGCAGTGCAGCCTTTAGTCAATGGCTGAAGGCCTGAGAGTCTTAGCAAACCACTGATGTTAAAGTCCAAGTCCAAAAGCTGAAGAACTTGGAGTCCTGTGTTCAGATTGAGGGTGGGTCTGCCTCTCCCAGTCCACTGACTCAAATGTTAATTTCCTTTGGTAACACCCTCATAGACACGCCCATGAACAATACTTTGTATCCTTCAGTCCAATCAAACTGACACTCAGTATTAACCCTCACACAAACTTTACAAGTCTTGCTGATGTTCAGAGCTGTATCTGTGAATGCAGACACAACAATATTTGCTCTCAAAGTCTGTAACTCTCTTTCTCTATCTCCCTTTCTTCTTGGTAGCTTGACTGCAACTGGGAAAGAAGTAGAGAATCCTACTGACAGTTAAAGTCTTTTGTTCTTCTTTCTCATTGCCCCCTCTCCCTTAGCTTATAAAAACTGGAACAAATAAGGAGACGAGGAAGAACTTCCTGACTTCACATCTCTCCAATATCAGCTGTTTGTGGAGTAAACTTCTTGCTTTTGTTCCCTGAAGCCTTTGACAATTACAAATGAAACAGCACAGCTTTTATAAAGCAGAACCTTTGAATTTCAAAACTTGTTTTGGCTATGAATATTGAAAGCTTGTTTCAAACTAAGGAACCAAAAATTGCTTTCTTTATTCCCTGGGTTTACTAGACTTCCTTCCCTGGGAAAATGGAGGTGGAATAAACCAGTTGTCTGGGCTGAGAAATAATCATGTGGCACAAAGATATGTAGAAAAAAAATGTGAGTTAAAACTTCAAAATGTTATTCCCATAAATAAATTCCGGGCTCTTCATGTAAATTATTCACTTTTTCATTATCCTCAGTCAAATTTAATCTCAGAACATCCTTCTCCTGTCACCCAGGACACAACTGAGCTTCTGGCTCCTGTCCTCTGTTTCTGACTTTAATGGTTATGCATAGGAGTGTTTCAAATTCAGGTTGCCTATCAGTTGGTGGGAAGAAATACTCTCACTCCTCAATAGGCACTTGAAGATTTGCTAGGGTTCTTGATCTATTTATTTTAAAGCATAGTATCTTACCCAGAGAATAGCTACAGAGAGAGCGTGTCTCAGCTTGATTCCATAAATAAGGTTTGCTGCCATCCTTGACACCGTCTTGGTGAAAGGGGTCTTTGATGGGTTTGAGCAACTCAATGTCTTGTGTATCACTTTTCTTTTAAACAGGCTTTGCATTTATTCTCAACTAATACAAACAACCTTGGTTTTGAGTCAAATTGACTACCAGTAGACCATGTTTTTGTGTGTTGTGGGATGATGGAAGTGGACATAGGACCAAAACCAGAATAGAATCAGTGTCCAGACATATCCCTGAGCATAATCCCTGATTCCAGTATAGAGTCTATTTTCCAACTTAGTTTATTGCAAATAAGACATGAATAGAAACAGAAATATTTTGGAATATAATAAATTACATTTCAAAATTTAATGTCTTGAGTTCATTATATCAAATAATACTTTTTCTTACTTCTCTCAGTTAGTATGTAGAATCAGAAATTGCTTGCTTTTATTGTATATAGGTGTCAGCAAAAAGATTTGGAAAAATAAATTATCTTAAAGCCAAATACCCCACTCTGTTTTAGCTATGAGGCCAAATATTGGGATAAGTTATAATTCTTGATGTATTAATTATTTTTCAACAAAAGTAATATTTGAACATATGTTCAGGAAACAAAATTGAATTGTAATTATAGATATTATATATCTTGCTTAGTTAAATAATGAATAATTTCTTTAGAATTAAATGTGCTTTTTTCACTCTATGTTTGAATTCAAGTAAATATTGTTCAACATGATATTTATCTGTTTATAAAATTATATCTCTATGCCAACAATTTTAGAGCTATTTCTCTTAATTTTAAGTGATAGCAGTTCTTTCTAATTTTAATTTTTTTTCCTTTTTTTGATATCAATATGTTAGCAGTAGTTAAGTCATAGAAATGCACTAAAAAAGCTTAATATTTAAAAGAATGTTGTGGTGATTCCTTTTATAAATGGTGAGGGAAATGCAGGCAAATAATGGACCTAAAATATATTAGTGCCTTCTCTGGACCAGGTTTATAAGAATCTGTAAAGGTGATTTTATTTAATCTTTACAACCCTGTAGTATTTTATTACTTATATATACAAACAAGTTAACTATGGCCTAGGGCAATTACTAACTTACTAAAAAAAGCATATAATTAGTAAGTAGTAGAGAACTGGTATTTGGCTCAGGTTTATCTGACTTCAAAACTTGTATTGTTGCAACAGCAATAATGCATGACTTTTTTTTTTGAGTTGGAGTCTCACTCTGACTGGAGTGCAGTCGCTCGATCTCGGCTCACTGCAACCTCCACCCCCTGGGATCAAGTGATTCTCCTGCCTCGGCTCCCCAAATAGCCAGGATTACAGGGGCCTTCCACCATGCTCAGCTAATGTTTGTATTTTTAGTAGAAACCAGGTTTCACCCTGTTGGCCTGCAGGTCTCGAACTCCTGACCTCCAGTGATCCGCCCACCTCAGCCTCCCAAAGTGTTGGGATTACAGGTATGAACCACCAGTCCCAGCCAACACATGACTCTTAATTGCTTACTAAGTAATCTTTAAACAATGAGATCAATCTTTGTGTAATATCTATTTTGTGAGTTTTCAAGTTGTATACAATGGCTGAGGATTATTAGATCTTAGGAAAACCATAAATAAATATCACCTTGTCCAAAGTTCATTTTGCTTAAAAGAAAATAGGTTCAAAGTGATAAAATGCCAACTTATGGCCTTACAGCTTGTTATTGAAAGGAGGCAGTACAAAAACTCATTATGAACCAGCTTCCTATTTTATTTTACTAAACTGTTCTGGAAGAATCTTAATAGTGCTTTTTATATCTATGTGTTACTTATATATGGATATGGATTGTACATCTCAATTACTGGAAAATTAGGGTCACTCTATTATCCCCAGGAAAGTATCCTGATGGAATATTCTATGTCACATACTCATAAATTGGGAAATATGCTAATATGTTAGTATTTTCCATCAGGGTAACATAGATTACCCTGATGGGTAAAAGTAGGGGCTCGCAAACCTGATGGATGCTCTAAAGGGCTGAATTTTGCTATTTGGAATTCCAGCCAGGCAGGTGGTCATTGTCCTGGAGATTGTCCCTTGGTTTGGAGGACCTTAGTCAGGAGCAAATCTTACACTCTTGGAAACAACTACTGTTTTCAGTAGAGCTATTAACGAGCATGTGGAGAAGGAGCCCAAGTGATCCCCAGTGTTGTGGACTTGACCTACATAGGAACAGTGAAGGAGAGAAATTAATCCTTGGAGTCATTAAACTCTAGGCTTAATGGGCACACAGGACTCTCAGAATATTATGCGGCAGGAGTCAAATACTGCTGATTCGCTTGGGTTCTATGTTACAGACTACCAGATTATATCACGGCAGAAGCCTAAGTACTCAATGCCTCAGCCTAAAATTGGGAGACAAAAAAAAGGGGGTAAGGAATTTGGGAAAGAAGAGGCAGGAAAATAATGAAGAAACATACTAACAAAGCCTCTCCTTCTCTTGGAGTCTAGTTAAGGCTGGCACTGGATTGAAGCTTGAGAGCTTTGAACCTGAAAATATCATGAAACATTAAAAAATGACCTTGACACAAGTATTTGTGACCTATAACCATTTTTTGCTGAGTTTTATATTGTTTGTTGTAGTAAAAAGATTTGGAAAATTGTTTTTAGATGAAAGTAGCATTTCATGAAAGAGTAGAAATTGGTAGGGCAAAGGGACATAATGGAAGAACTTTCAAGCAACAAAAAATTTTCCAAGAGAAAGTAAAGATTAGGTTCAGAGTTAAAACAATAAGAGCAACAAGTGAATACAGATTGGTAGGATTCCTAAATTATTTTCATGAAGTTTAAACCAAGCAACCAAAGTGTTTAGCAGAGAAAGTGAAAGAATCAGATCAAGAAGAAAAGGAAATCTGAAAACTTTAGATCTCCAGTATAAATTAATAATGTTTAAATAAAATGACTCAGAGTTGTAACTTTCCACAGAATAACACAAATGACTGGAGTGAGAACTCTTACTTAAGAAATTTGTCTGTATATTAAAAAGCAATTGGAGATGAAATATTTATATAAAAATTATAGTCCAAGTTGATTAATTCTCCATTTAATCTTGGCATTATTAAGATAAATAACTTAGATCAGGCATGGTGGCTCACGATTGTAATCCCAACAGCTTGGGAGGCCAAGGCAGGCGTATCACTTGTTTCCAGGAATTTGAGACAAGTCTGAGCAACATAGTGAGACCTTGTCTGTACAAAAGATTTTTTAAAAATTAGCTGGGTGTGGTAGAACACACCTGTAGTCCTGGCTACTCGGGAGGCTGAGGCAGGAGGATCACTTGCACAGGGGAGGTCGGGGCTGCAGTGAGCCATGATTGAACCACTGCACTCCAGCCAAGGGAACAAAACGAGACCTGTATAAAAAAGAAAAAAAAAGATAAGCAACATAGATATTTGTTTAACCTCTTAAGTGTAGACAAAGACAAAATAAATCAAAAATTAAAAAAAATTATAATATATAAGCAAGAAGCTGGACTATAGAGACACAAAAGCGTAATTACTTTTTAAAATATTAGGATTTTGTGAGACTAACAGGGAGAGAAATATAGAGAAACAAAGCCTTCAAACATTGAGGCAATTGAGTTTCCACAGTAATAGGAGAAGACGTTGATTAAGAAGTTGAGGGTGGAGAAAAAGGCCTTTTTCCATGCTGAGGATGAATTTGTAAATAGGCTTTTGGAAGAAGACATTATATGAAGGAATATATTGAATATATAGGCCATTTAATTTTTTTTCTTATACTAGTAATATGTCCAATTTATATAATTCAGAAAGAGAAAAGAGAAGAAAAAATTAACCATAAAATAAGTCAGCAATTCTAAGACTCAGAGATAGCTACTAAAACATTTTGAAATAGTTCCTTTCAGTTTTCTACGCATTGTTATCTGGAGGGTATAATAAAGTTTGCAACCTTAACTGAAAAATTATACCAATGTATCAGCTATATCTTGATTGCACAAATCAAATTAGAAGATGAAGATGCAGTCATGTAAAAATATACAAACAAGAAAACTGGATAAGAAGGAGATTGAAAGAGGTAATATAAATTGTATTGTGGTAAATAGCAATGTATGAAATAGCAAAAAATGTTCACTAATGTTCTGAGGTTTCTCAGTTTCGGTATTATTCAAAATGATGCAGTTTATTAAAATTTATCCTGCTGCGTAATGATTTTGAAAAGATTATGACTTGCATAGATGACTAGTTCCGAAGACTAGACTAGGTTTTTGATCACAAATAATCATTTTATGTAAGGTGCATTTTTCGCTTGTGGCAAGGAACCTGCAGTAATCAGTAGTACCTCAAAGGAGGATAGCATCTGCAGAAAATCCCCATGGCGATTGCACAAAAATACCCATCTCTGCTGCCACTTAAGATAAAGAAATCTACAAATGATGGTGCTTTCATGTTATTTATGAGAAAATACCAAATAACCCCAAAAGCATAAATTTTCTCTAGCCTATAAAAAAGCTGAAGTTATAAGGCAACTAAGTAAATACCACTTTGGAATAGTGGGGTCCAAAAATGGAAAGGTCATTCATCTTCTCTTTCAAGCTCTTTTTTTACCAGCCTCTGTCAGGTGCTCATGGGAAAGACTGAGGGCAGGGCAACAGATCAGGGAGCATCCCCCTTGATGGCGCAAGTGTAGAGATGAGCACTGGCTGCTGGAGGATAAGGGAAATGACCCTCCCAGTTTGATAGAAACTTCTTTTCTACAAAGTTAAGACACTGGGGTTAAGAGACAAAGCACCCCCTTAACCACAGTAACAAGTCAAAAGATCCACTGCTTCTGGAAAAAGTAGGAGTTAAATCATTAGAGTGAAAATTATTGGCCAAGACCAACCTCAGATACAGCCAGGCATGGTGAAAGAGCCCTGTTCTTTGCACAAGACCTGTCTAAGGCTGAGGCTGGGCCAAGATAAAAGAGAACCCCACTCTCATGACAAATCTAGCTCCTACAACAAACAACAACATTCAGCCACTGGGGTAGGTAGAAGAACATAGAAAGACCAGAGAAAGACCTCCTCTGTATCGAGGTGTCCAGGAATAGCTGAAGTGGAAGCAAGGAAACTAAAACCTCCAGCGTCTTAGCTGCCACTCTAAGCACAAGATAAGTAGGTGGTCAATTAGCTCATCGGTCTCAGGAAGAAATGGAAGCCTATGGTCTCCTGATGGTAACAATAGAGACAGCAACAGGCAAACACTAACACTGATCTACTTTCAAAGGCATTATGCAAACAAAAGAAGTCAGGCACAGAAGACTATACATTTTGTTCTTTTGTTTTCATGACATTTTGAAAGGGTAAAATTATATGGGGTCAAAAATCAGATTCACGTTCACCAGTGGCTGGGGATGATTGGAAAGGACTGATTAAAAATGCATAAGGGAATGTTTTTCGGCAATGCATATTTATTCTATATCTTCATTGTGATGGTGGCTACGTGACTATGGACATGAACTTAAATGTATATAAACTAACTTTTTAAAAGTCTGCACAAAGAAAGTGTGATGTCACATTTGTTGAAAGGAGAACTCAACTGGGATTCAGGAGACCTGGTTCAAAAAAATGTTCAAACACAGAGAAGTGTTCAAAAAACCTTTTTAGTCACATAAAAAAGTGAAAAATAAAATCTTGATATTGCTATACAACAACAAATGGCTTTAACAAAAAAAAATGCAAAATCATGCCAAACAAACATATAAACATACCAAAATATACAATGAACCAAGTTTAGAGAAAGTATAGTTTAGTTTCTCTATACCAGAGAATAGCATAGTATACCAAGTATAGTATAGTTTCTCTATACCAAAGTATAGAGAAATTGAAACAGTGTATTGCTGGTGGGAATGCTGGTTGGTACAACTATTCTGAAAATTGGCAATATCTACTAAAGCTAAATAAATGCTTTCTATATGATCCAGCATTCCATTTCTAGGCAGACGAAGTGGAAAGGACAAAGCAAGTTTGAAAACATTTATGGAAGGTTCCGCACAACAAAAATGCTTACCCCTTTACCCATGGCCTATTTTAGTTAAGATAAAGGTCATACCATAATTTGCTTTCTAGAACTTGTTTACCTACTCTATCAGATAACAAACGCTGGATGATGAATTTTTGGCAATGAGAAAAATGATGTAAACGTTACAAGATTAGATAGATGATTTAGATACTAAGCAAGAGTTAGCAATATTTTTGCAAAGTTATGTAATTCTGATATTTATTCTTCTTGATTTATAAATATATAACCCTCATTTGATTTTTTATTTTTATAAATCTGTGGAGTACCTATGTATTTTTTTATAACATGGATAAAATAGTGGCAAAGTCTGGGCTTTTAGGAGACCATCACCTGAACAGCATTCAGTTGTTCTTATTGAAGCTTCAAATTCTTTTCTTAATAAGGGGAGTACTATTTTTGTCTTGTTGGCTCACTTTAAAAGTATCTTTGTTGGCCAGTTGCAGTGGCTCACGCCTGTAATGTCAGCACTTTGGGACGTCGAGGCAGGTGGAGTATGAGGTCAGGAGTTTGAGACAAGCCTGGCTAATATAGTGAAACCCCGTGTCTACTAAAAATACAAAAAAAATAGCTGGGCGTGGTGGCATGCACCTGTATTCCCAGCTGCTTGGGAGGCTGAGGCAAAAGAATCGCTTGAACCCACTAGACGGAGGTTGCAGTGAGCCGAGATTGGGCCACTGCACTCCAGCCTGGGCAACAGAGCAAGACTCCGTCTAACACAAACAAACACACACACACGCACACACACACACACACACATGTGATTTTGTTGAAGTTGACAGACATAAGATGAATGTATTTCAATAATAAATTTGTTCATATTCAAAAATATTTTGAGAATTATTTCTTTTTTTTTGTTTGTCATTCAAATGGGAGAGAAGAAACAATACAAAAGTCCTTGTTAACTGCCTTGCAGTAAATGTGAGCAAGAATGTCAATTCATGTTTTGGTCCATCCAAACTGACTTCCACCCTGCAGAGTCCTCCCGTGACACGCAGGGGAGGACTAACCTAACTATATGCAGCAAAGCACAGAATAAAAGGGGATGAAAGTAAAGTATGTTTCTTTTGAACCTAAATAGGATTATAGAAGAGCTGATATTTATCAAGGCTCTGTTATGTATAAAGCTTCCACACATTTTCCCTGCCAGTTGCCTTGGAACACAGCAGGGAATGTCTCTCCCAAACAGAGGAACTGCCTCTGAACTGCTATGAAACGAAGAATGCATTAGAATATTGGCAGATTATCAGTTCAGGCTAAATTTATAGTAATCTTCAAAACACCCAGAATGCTAATGAGGATATCAGGTAATTCTAGGTTATTGTTTTATGTGTTGGTTGGTATATTTAACAAATTATATTTCTGGGAAGAAGTGTCTAATCAACCAAGAATGGGCATTTTAATCACGTTTTACTTTTGACTTGTCTGAGATTAGTAAAATTATTTATAGAAAGGTCAAGCCAGAAGATCAGATTGTAACCAATCACACTACAACAGGTCCCGCATCTGTGTTGGGTTTTTCTGCATCTGGACTAGATTATCTCATCTTCTTTCCCAGATCTAAAATCTAATGAATCTATAACACAGCAGAACAACTTTCTATGTGTGATAAAAACATAACTTATATAGTAAAACCTTCATTTTAGAATCAATAGGAATCTCTCAACAAGGGATTAACCACCAGAATATATAAAGAATTCCAAGAACTCAATAGCAGAAAAGCAAACAATCTGATTAAAAAGGGGCAAAAGACCAAAACAGACATTTCTGAAAAGAAGACATACAAATGGCCAAATACTACATAGAAAGATGTTCAACATTACCAATTGTGATGGTTAATAATGAGTGTCAACATGATTGGGTGGAAGGATGCAAAGTATTGTTCCTGGGTGTGTCTGTGAGAGAGTTGCCAAAGGAGATTATCATTGGAGTCAGTGGACTGGGAGAGGCAGACCCACTCTCAATCTGGACAAGCACCATCTAATAAGCTACCACCTTGGCTAGAATAAAGCAGGCAGAAGAATGTGGAAGGACTTGACTTGCCAAGTCTTGGGGCCTCTGTCTTTCTCCCATGCCGGATGCTTCCTGCTCTTGAACCTCAGACTCCAATTTCTTTAGCTTCTGGACTCTTGAACCTACACCAGTGGTTTGCTAGGGGCTCTCAGGCCTTCAGCCACAGACTGAAAGACTGCACCGTCGGCTTCCCTGCTTTTGTAGTTTTGGGACTTGAACTCGCTTCCTTGCTCCTCAACTTGCAGATAGCCTATTGTGGGACTTCACCTTGTGATGGTGTGAGTCAACAATCCTTAATAAACTCCTCTTCATATATACATCTGTGCTATTAGTCCTGTCCCTCTAGAGAACCCTGACTAATACACTAATCATCAGGGAAATATAAATCCTTGAGGCATCATCTTACCCTAGTTAAAATGGCTGTTATGAAAAAGACAACAAAAGCGTAAGTCCTGGCGAGGGATACAGCGACACAAGAATGCCTGTACACCACTGGTGGGAATCAACAGGGAATTCTTGAAGCATTTTCTATCTTCAAACTTAAGAATAGCTTTTGGAGAAACAGGGCCTGTTCAATACCTGAACCTAGAACGTAAAATTCTGAAAACTGCCACTATTGGAAACACAATGACCTAAGAAATACATAAAATCAGTTCTGTCATATGTAAAATCTGTATTTTTATTTTATTTTATGTTGTTGTTCATGACCCCAAAAATCATAAACCTTCATCAGCATCTATGACAGTGCATGACACAAAGTAGATGCACGGTAAATAAGTATTAAATGAATAACTATAAATGGAAAATAAAACAGAAATCTGTTTTAAGAGATTTCTTTTAAGAGACCAAAAACCATTGGGCCATCTGAACTGCCTGAGCTTCTTCAATCATTTTAAAACTTTTTGTATTCATTGTGAAGTACCTGTTTAATTGTTTCATTTTGTTTTTATTGTGAAGTATAACACGCAGAAAATACATACAGAATATAAACATACAGTTCATTAATTTGCAATCACACAATGAAAACTTGGATACCTGTCTTCTGGGTTAGGGAATAGAAAATTGCTACTACTTCAGAATTCTTTCTAGTCTGCTGCTAAGCTATTGTATATCCTAAGCTTTATGATATTCACTTCCTTATTTTTCTTCATAGCTGTACCCCTAAACATGCATCACAAAACACTATAGTTGTGCCTGACTTTTGACATTTATGTGGTGAAATCATACTTGTATACATTGTTATCCACAACTGAGTTTGTGAGAGTCATCTATATTATACAGAGTGAAAGTTAATTTAATTAAATTGCTGTACAGCAGGGAGCGTCAAACTTTTCCTTAAAGGGCTTGATAGAAAATAGTATAGGCTTTGTGAGCAAGAAGCAAAATAGAAGCTATTGTGTATATAACTATTTTAATAATAATCATCTAAAAATGCATAAGCCATTCTTAGCCTATGGGATATAACACACAGCTAGCTAGATATGGTTCAAGGTCTACAGTGTGATAATCCATGCTGAATGATTTTGCATTATATAAATATGTCACCATTTATTTATGCCTTTTACTTTTGATGACATTTGGGTTGTTTCTAGTATAAGGCTTTTACAAATGATGCCACTATGAATATCCTCATATATGACTCTTAGAGAACATAAGTATACGTTTCTGTTGTGCGTGTATCACATTTCTTGTAGTGACATTTCTTGGTACTAGGTTATCCATATATTTTGACTTTGGTAGATAATGTGAAACCATATTCTAAAGTTGTATTAATTTACATTTCTACCATCCTCTATGAACATTCATATTGTACAAATTTTTGTCGTTAGCCTTTCATATTCAATCAAAACACTGTCTTCCAAAGTTGCTTAGATCAGCTCCTTTCTTCCTTATGCCCTTTGTCTGGGTTATATCATACATACACAACACAGTAAAATTTATTTGTCACAGTCTGCATTTTATCCTGTAATTCCAAAATCTTGGTTTTTTCTTAAAGCTTGTATACAGTAAAGTTTACTCTGCATGAGTTTTAATATGTACATGGAGTCATGTATTCCCCACCCAGTACCCGAGAGGAGAAGAGTTTCATGACCCTAAAGACTTCTCTGCGTGGCGTTTTGTAGTCAACCACTCTCGCCTTTCACAATGCCTGGCAACCATTGATATGGTTTCCATCTACAGTTTTCTTTTCCTGAATTTTATTTGAATGAAATCATGTAATGTGTAGTCTTTTGGCTCTGGGTTCTTTCATTTTACAAAAGGTATTTAGTATTCTTCCATATTGTTACATAAATCAATTATTTATTTTTATTATTGAATAACGGCAGTCCCTTCGATGGATGTACCAGAGTTCTTTTATGCATTCAACTGATGGACATCTTAATTGTTTCCAGTTTCGGTAGATTAGGAATAAAGCTGCTATGAACTTTTGTATATGAGTTTTTGTGTGAACAGTTTACTTGGGTATCTAGAAATAAGATTGCTTCTTTTAAAACTTTATAAGAAACTGCCAAACTATTTCCCCAAATCATTTATCATTTTCCGTTTCCAACAGCAATGAATGAGAGTTCCTGTTCTTGTTTTGCCACTTTTTTGCCACCAACACTGAGAATTATCAATTTGTTTGATTTTGATAACTCTAATAAATGTGGAGTGGTATCTCGTTTTTATTTTAATTTGTATTTCCCTAATGATAAGCAATGTGGAACTTTTTTTTTTCATATCCTTGGTTGCCATTCATATGTCTTCTTTGTGAAGTACCTGTTCAGACATTTTGTCTCCTTTTTTTTTTGAGACAAAGTCTCACTCCGTTGCCAGGCTGGAGTGCAGTGTCACAATCTCAGCTCACTGCAACCTCTGCTTCCTGGGTTCAAGCAATTCTCCTGTCTCAGCCTCTTGAGTAGCTGGGACTACAGGTGCGTGCCCCCATGCCTAGCTAATCTTTGTATTTTTAGTAGAGATGGAGTTTTACCACATTGGCCAGGACAGTCTCAATCTCCTGACCTCTCAATCTACCTGCCTTGGCTTCCCAAAGTGGTGGTAGTATGGGCATGAGCCACCATGTCTGGCCCATTTTGCCTATTTTTAATTGACTTATTTTACTGGGTTTTTAAAAGTTTTTATATATTCAGAATATAAGTTTTACAGCAGACACAGAATTTGAAAATATTTCTCCCTAGATACTATTTTCAATCTTTAATAGTGTCTTTTGCAAAGTATAACTTTTAAATTTTGATAAAGTCTAATTTGCAATTTTTTTCTCTTATAAGTGATACTTTTGGTCTTTCATCATAAAATTCATTGCCAATGCAAAAGTCATGCAAATTTCTTAGACAAGACTCACAAATTTATGTGTGTCTTCATTATTGTGCAAATTGTGTGCTAGAATGACTGTATTTTGACTGTCCTGGGAAACATTACTATTAGGGTCTAACCCATCTAAGTCAGAGTTACCAACCACTCTAGAATTTTTAATTAAAAAAAATAATTTTTCAAAAGCTTTTTTCTTATAAATTACTAGACCTGATATTTTAGTTCTTAATGTAAACACATTTCTCACTTTTAATTGCTTTAAGAGATAATCTACAGCAAGTTAAATGAGAGTATTGATAATTTATGGGATAATTGGTAGAGCTGTGTAGAACTCAACAGGTCTATTTTTAAAAACATTACTAATATTTCTTATTTCAGTTAATGAATTTTGTAGTAGTGCCATAAGTATTCCTTAGTATTTTCCACAGTACTAAGAGTAGAATCTATATTTATTAACTGCTTCATTTAACCAAGTTTATCCTCAGGGAGACTTTCAAAGTTGTAGATTTGATATCTATGATCAGTTTCTTGTGTATAAATCTCAATTTAACTTTGAACATGTACTTAGAAACATTATTGGGATACTATTCCATAGATACTGGATTTGGAAATGAGAGCCATCTTAAGTTTGGTGTGGAAATTTGAGAGAAACTACAGCTATCTGTTTAAATATTAACATGTATCTGTTTCCTCCATTTAAGTGTTCTAGGTTATGTATAGGTGTT
>NW_016107395.1:4378008-4403592 GCF_001604975.1 Cebus imitator
TTGAGACGGAGTCTCACCCTGTCACCAGGGCTGGAATACAGTGGTGCGACCTTGGCTTACTGCAAACTCTACCTCCCAGGTTGAAAGGATTCTCCTGCCTCAACCTCTCGAGTAGTGGGACTACAGGAGGGTACCACTACACCAGCTAATTTTTTGTACTTTTAGTAGAGATGGGGTTTCACCATGTTGACCAGGCTGGCCTTGAACTCCTGACCTCATGATTCGCCTGCCCCAGCCTCCCAAAGTGCTGGGATTACAGGTGTGAGCCACCGCACCCAGCCTAAACAGAGCCTTTTATGTAGTATGAGCTTTACAACTATTTGTTAAATTTTAATTTTGACTTCAAGGTAACATCAAGTGTATGATATGTTCCCAGAACTGTATTATAGATGGCTCTGATATGGATTTTATGTACTCTAAGGTGGAAAGAAGCAATACAGATGCTGCTTTTTGTTCTTTTAGGCTCTGTGGAATGAAAGATGGTCCAAATCTGATCATTTTCATCAATCGAATCCTGATTTGGAAACTTTTAAAAGTGAGTAGTATCTGAAAATAATAATCCGTGTCTAAACATACAAATAGACAGAATAAATTACTCTTCACTTAGCAAAATTGTATTTATTAATGAGTAAACCCATAATCTTATCAATGACTTGCTGTCTCACTCACTAGATGACTAGATGATGACCAACATTTTAATTTAAGTGCATCATGCCCTTATATTAAGGCTTTAATGTATTTTTAAAATTAAATTAGCCAGTGAGAGGTACTTTATACTGTTTTAAGTCATTTACATCTTACTGTGACTGAGATTTTAGGTTTAGACTTTGGTAGAGCAGAGAAAACAAAAATATTTGGTACCTAAGTGATAGGAAATGGGTAATAGAAGGATAAAGAATAGAGAGACAAGGCTCCAGGGAATCAAGCTTTACTCTATCCACAATTAATATTCGAAGTAGTCCTTTTGGGCTTTTGAAAGTGATAAAAGTTGAACCTTTAGTTTTATTTGCTTCAAAAATAAAGGATATAAGTTCTTTATGTTGTTCTATCACCTATAGCTCTTGCAGCTTGCTGAGTGTTTACTAATTCATGATTGTACTATTAAGTAGACACCCTATCATTTCAACTTTATAAGTAAATGCTACTGTATATGTGTGTTTATTTTTCAATAATGCCAATTAATAATAAACAATTAATTTGAAATCAGCGACATACTAGGTAATTTTAATGTGATACTTTTCAATAACACTGCATAAAAAGATTAGAGGCAGATTTATTAGGATGCCAGAGTAATTATCTTGTTGGTTTGTGGATACTTTTATTTTCTGTGTTTACTTTTATTGACTTTTAAATTTTGCTACAATAAGCATGACATTATCAATACTATAGGAAAATTCATCTAGGTTTAAAAATTTATTAAGGTTTAAAGTTCATTTATTGGAAGTTTCTTATTCCAGTCTCAAAGAGAACATATATAACTGGGGATATAAATTGCCATTCATAACAACACAATAACCGTGGGGAACTTCAATACCCCAATGACAGTCTTGGACAGATCTTCGAGGCAGAAAACTAACAAAGAAATTCTGGACTTAAATTTATCGCTTGATCAATTAGACCTAACATCTTCAGAATACTCCACACATAAACCACAGAATATACAGTCTTCTTATTTGAACACAGAACATATTCCAAGATCAACCATATACTCAGCCATAAAATGTCTCAATAAATTATAAAAAAAACTGAAATCAGGCTGGGCGAGGTGGCTCACATCTGTAATCGCAGCACTTTGGGAGGCTGGGGCAGGCAAATCACAAGGTCAGGAGATGGAGACCATCCTGGCTAACGTGGTGAGACCCCATCTTAAATCTGTAGATTACTTTGAGTAGTATGGCCATTTTAATGATACTGATTCTTCCAATTTATGAACATGGGATGTTTTTCTATTTGTGTCATCTATGATTTCTTTCATCAATGTTTTATAGTTCCTTTTTTTTTTTTCTTTGAGATGGAGTTTTACTCTTATTGCTCAGACTGGAGTGCAATGGCATGATCTTGGCTCACTGCAACCTCTGTCTCCTGGGTTCCAGTGATTCTCCTGCCTCAGCCTCCATAGCAGCTGGGATTACAGGCACAGGCCACCCTGCCCAGCTGATTTTTGTGTTTTTTAGTAAAGACGAGGTTTCTCCATGTCGGCCGGCTTAGTCTTGAACTCCTGTCTTCAAGTGATCCACTTGCCTCAGCCTCCTAAAGTGCTGGGATTACAGGTGTGAGCCACCATGCCTAGCTTATAGTTCTCTTATAAAGATTTTTCTTTCCCTTGGTTAGATATATTTCCAGGTATTCTGCTTTTCTGTGGCAATTGTAAATGGGATTGAGTTTTTGATTTGGCTCTCAACTTGAATGGTGTATAGAAATGCTATTGATTTTTATACAGTGGAACATAATTCTGCCAGATTCTATACTACTTAATGATAAGGACTGCCTTCTTTTCCAGTTTTCAATAACGTGTTACCAGCTTCCATCTAATATTTTATTAGAAGCACCTATAATATTCCTATTTCTAGCAACAGGCTACTAGTGCAAACTATGATTTTTCTATTATGCCCCTTCAAACTCTTCTAGCCTCTGCTCACTCAATAACAAAGCTGCTTTCACATTTTGAGGTATATTATATAGCAACACTCTACTTCCTATTACCAAAATTTGTATTAGAGTTCTCCAAAGAAATGGAATAAATGTATCAACTATATAATATAGACATTACATCTCATATAGTGATAAAGAGAGAAAGAAATTTATTCTATGAAATTAGTTTACATAATTTTGGTGACTGATAAATTCACACTTTATATGGCAAGCGAGAAAAGAAATTCAGTTAAGAGTTGACATTGCATGCAGTCTTGAGATTGAAATTTGCAGAGCAGGCCAGGTAGGCTGGAAACTCGGGCAGGTTTTATATTGTAGTCTTAAAACCAAAATACCTTTTCTCTGAGAAACCTCAGTATTTTTTCTTAAGGCCTTTCACTGAAGGAGGTCTGCTCACATGAGAGAGAATAGTCTGCTTTATTTAAAGTCTACTGATTTAAATTATTAATTTCCAATGAGATTAAAAACTTAGGTAGAATATACCTTTACAGCCACATCTATTCTTGTGTTTGGGAAAACATCTGGGCACCACAGCCTAGCCAAGTTAACATATAATATTAACCAGCACACACTCCAATCGTACTATAGAGTTGAAGTTGATTTTGTAATACAGCATAGGCTCAATCCTGCTATAAAATGAGTACAGGACAAGAAGGAGAACAGAAACTTCCCAGGGAAATTAGAACCTCTAACTCACCCACTTACAAGAAGTGGAACTTTAGAAAAGTTACTCAATTTCCACATTCTTTCCTTTTTAATTAATAAAAGGAGATATTGCTATCTGTTACAGGGTTGTTGTGAAGATTAGTGGGTGATAGTGATACATCTGAACTTAAAGGTATATAGCAGTACTCAAAAGATGTTGATTGTATTCCTCTTTCCTTTAGTTTTAGACTCTGGAAATGAAATAATATAAGCTTTGGAAATCAAATAATATAAGGATATTCACTATCTCTCATATTGATTATGTTTGAAAATATGGTGATCCAATAGCTCCCCTAAAGTTATTAGCAAGAAACCATAGATCAGTAATTAAATATTCAGTAGGGCACAAATGTGCCTATGGATTCTGAATATGTGCTTATTGAATGTTATTTATGAGTCTGGTTAATCATGGAAAGGGTAGAGTTAAAAATTCGTAAGTAAAGCATCTGAACAATCTTAGAGAGTTGCATCATTGTAATCTTTGTATAAAGCATGCATTAGATATTAATGTTAGGTACTTATGATGATTTGCTGTTCAGTAATTGAATGGACAAACCTTTAGCTTCACATATGGGAAGGCCCAGCTATTTAGATATAGTAGTGTTGTTTAGGATCACTGTGCATCAGGAAACATTTGAAATGAAGGCTCTGGAAATAATAGTTTTACAAATCAAATCTAAAGTAATGGTAAATATCATGTTCAGAGTTTAGTATGCATCAGAAATTTTTGAAATTCCTTTTCATCAGGTTTCTAGGAATGATTTTGCACAATGGACCTCTCCCATATATAGAATTGTTTCTGTCTTAAAACTGAATTCTTTTCAGATGCATATTCCAGTAAAATGGCCAGAGGCTACTATAAAGTGGAGTGCTCGTAAATAAGTAGACTCTTGAGATCTTTATAAACTAGAACATATTTATAGAAAAACAAGTGAAAATTCAATAAAAGTGTTGACATGCTGCCAAATAAATCAGTGGAAAATAGTCATCACATACTCAAAAATAATCACCATCATTCAAATCAACCATGATAAACAAAGATAAACAAGTGGAGAAAAGCTGAACCAGAAATTCTGAAAACAATACCTCTGAGTCCTTCATACCAGAAATAGTGTTTTCATGAACAAACTGTGGAATTTATCTGAAATTTGAAAATAGGACTCTTTCAATGAGCATTTCAGAAATGGTTTTTCTCTAGGGTTACACTTAGCCTAGTGGACAATTTTGCCTAAGGAATGAACTAAAGACTGAAGGTTAAGCTCAGGTGTTCACAGTTTAGGACACTGTTTTTGCTGCTTCTTACATTCAGTTTCTTAGACCTGAAATCCGAGAGTCACCCTGGTTCCTCTCTTTCCCTTCTGCTCTTACCCAGTATCCAATTTATCAACAAATCCTGTCACTCCGCCTTCAACTTCTATCACAAATTAAAGTCCTTTTCACTAGTTTCACTCTGTCACTCTCTTCCCATGATCTACAGTAATCACCTTCCAATTGGTCTTATAATTTCTAACCTTAACCCCTCACTGTCTCTTCTCCATACAGCAGGCAAGTGTACTTTACAAATCAAACCATGTTTCTCTCTGGCACAAAACATCCCGATGGTTTTCTATTACACTTACAATAAAAATTTAAAATTCTTACTGTGGCTTAAAAAGGTCTACTTAATCTGGCCCTCTTCCTTCATCCCATGCTTTACCAATTGAGTTCACTCCACTCCAGCCTCTTAAGGATTAATTCTGTCTCTTAAAGAAGCTAAACATATACTCACTCTTCCATCTGTGTGGATGCTATCTTTCAGTTTTCACGTAGGTTCCTCCTTTAAGTCAGTGAATTTTGCCCTCGCTTTCTCCCTTTCTATCCTTTAACCTACTTCATTTTTAATGACACTTACCATTGTATGAAATTGTACTGTTTATCGTTTACTTGTTTATTGTATGTCTTCTCCAATAGAAAATGGGTTCCCAAAAAAGTTGTAAGTGTTTTAGGCTTTTATTCACTGATACATCCCAGCTCCTGAAGTACTTGGTAATACTTACTTAACATATAAATCAAAGAAGAATGAATGAATTTCTGTGGAAATCCTAGGTGAAAGTAATGGATCATTGGTCCAGAGAATAATTATGATGAAAGGAGTTCAAGAATCAAGACGTGTTCAAGAAGTACAGGATTTAAATAAAAAATAATAAGTAGAAATGCTCTAATATGAACTACCAGACCATGCCAAGGCTCTTTCCTACACGGTCTATTCATAGTGACAGAAATAGAAATAAGAGTAGCATTGATCACTTTTTCATTATAACTAGTTGTGAGATTTTAGCTTAAAATTTATGTTTCAACATAATGAAAAGTGTGTGTGTATGTGTGTGTTTGTTTAATTTGCTTAGAATATAATCAGCCACAGATATGAAGGTGTGACTTAAATTCAGGATCTAGGACTAGCCATTCAAACTTTTCTTCTCTGGAATGTATATGTCATTTAAGAAATAGGAGCTTTCATTTTACATTCTTCCCAACTTGAATAATGGAAACTTGGAGCTGTCCTTGGCTCTTTCCTTTTGCCTGCAGAAAATTTAATTGTACAAAGGAAAATTGAAGCCAACTTACAAAAAAATAAAAGTGATACAAGATGGGTAAGGAAGGGGAAGGGAACTAGATGCCGTCATCTGAGTCCTGGTGTTTAGACCTGCCCTGAGGCCAGCTCCACCTCTGTCCTCCCTAAGTCAATAAGGCAATTAATTCTCTTTATTTTTTAAAAAAACTAATTTGCGCTGATTTTCTGTCACTTGTGACAAAAAGTCCTGAGTAATTCATTTAGAAAAGAATAATGTTCTTGATCAGATGCTTCAATTATTCTTCTGATATTTAGACAATACATGCTAATGGGTATTATATTAAAATTAGACATTTTATGATGATAGAGCTCTTTAGAGTATATCTGTTCCATGGTAATCAACGCTTTATGTAATGTAATCTTACTCAAAGCCCCAAATATAAAGCAAATAAAAATGCTGAGTGTTTTGTGAAAAGTGTTTTGTGAGTATTTCAGACAGAGAGATTGGAAGGACTCTGTGGAACTGCAGGACTCCTTGGGGACATTGATTCTTTCCTTAGTTTGAGAATTAACAAATTGTAAATATCAAGTTAGGGAAATTAAATAACTTTCCCCTGGCATACAACTAGCTGATTTACTCACTGGCCATGAGAAAAAAAAAATGGATAAAGATAGTAAATTCGAATCTAATTTTCGAACCCTTAATTTATAGTCAGTCACTCCTATCACAGGACTTAGAATTTCTTAAGTTTTCAATATAAAGCTCAAAGTATATAGTACAAAAGCCTTTTGAAGCTCTAACTGTGCTTACTTCCCTACCACATACATTCACCAAGTTACTAGATCCCTGAAGACATGGCTTTTTCTGTTTTCTTGTATTGACACTTTTTTTTTTTTTTTTTTTGCCTCTGCTTACCATATTCTACTGGATTTTGTATATTCTCTGCCTCCAACAGTGCCTGGTATATGGTATATATTCAACAGATATCTGTATAAAGAATGAATGGATTTCCTGTCTTCTCTAGATTTCTGTGATCCAGAGAAATCAGAGATATCTTTGGTCTTCCTATTACAGGATTCCTGAGAAGACAGAAGTCTTCATTGCTACATCCATAAAGAAGTAACCTCACTTTTCAGTCTTTTATATTTACCATCATTCCACAGGTAATGCCCTGGGTGATTCTGTTTTACAATATCAGGCCAAATTATGAACTTATAACTTGTTTTAGTTTAAATGTACTTTTTATTAAAGAAAATTCAGATGTATCAATTACTTTTTAAGCTTGAATAATTACTTGCAGTATGATTTAATTAGATAAAAATTCATTATTTTTAATTAACTTTTTATAAAATAAAGGTCGAAGAAGGGCTATGTGTTTTCTTGAGAGTTGAACATGTTAAGAAAAACAAAACTAAATTTATTTTTATGATAGTTTACATAACCATGTATTTTTTTACATTTTAATGACCTTTTTCCTTTTTTAATGGGAGAATTTTATTTACCAGGAATGACATATTTTCTGAGTGGAGCATGATGGTTTTTTTAGTTTTGATGTATATGTTAGAGTCTCACAGGGGATTTAGATGAATGTTTATCATTTGGTCCAGCTCTCATATAGAGCTTAGAAATATTTTTTTCCAAGGCTAACCAGTGACTTTGATATGCCTTATTTAAGGACCTCAAATATTAGAGTGCACAAAGCTAGAATATTCCCTGGTAACATGAAAAAACAAAAACAAGCCAAGTAGTGAAATTATAGAGAAAACTTGTTGTTCTCTTTAGAAAGAACCATCAGAATTCTAAGGAGTTCAAGTAATTAGTGAAAAGGGTAGTAAGATTGCAAGTAAAATGAAAAATAGTACATTTCATAAGTTACTGGTTATACACTGTGAAAAGAAGAGCCTACTTAGAGAAATGCCTGCTTAGGCTTTTCAGTAGAAAATCTTGGCTTTAAGTTTTAGCTTTATCATGCAATAGCTGTGCCCTTGCTAAACTTCTCTGAGGCTGAATTTTCTCATGTTCAAAATCAAAGTAATGACACTGTTATGTACTCAAAGGACTAATGTCAAACAGGAGTTAACGTAAGTGGAAGCAATGACTTTTCACTTTTCCAGATACTTTGAAAGGATTCAATTCACTTATTTCTTCAGGAAAATATAATTGGAAGATTAATTTAATATTCTCTGTAAGTCAGACCTTGAAAACACTGAGCCAATGCCTGGAAAAGATCGAATTTTGTTAACAATCATGCAAATTTATACTTTGTCACTTTTTAAAAAATGTTTAAT
Organism: Cebus imitator; assembly: GCF_001604975.1. Taxonomy (NCBI): domain Eukaryota; kingdom Metazoa; phylum Chordata; class Mammalia; order Primates; family Cebidae; genus Cebus; species Cebus imitator. The sequence continues at coordinate 4,386,206 of NW_016107395.1, forward strand.
TACCAAAGTCATTGATGAAATACAGGTTCTTTGCAAACTTGTCAAAGTTGTTCATGTTCCATCCTCCAACATTTCTTCCCTCTCTGTAGCTAAACAATGTGGGGATTTTTCCAGATCATTTTCTGTCATTGTTATGATTTTATAACTAGTCTGCTAAATCCAAATATTAGAATATATTTTTCTAATTGGGTGTACTTTGGCTTCAATTATATCTGACAAAAGCTTAACAGTAGCTGTTTATTGTATCACAAAGCAGATCCACAGACAGGGCAGGAACTCCAAGGTAAGCTCAATAGCCGATATAAGTGTGGATACTTTTTTCTCCATCTTTTCAGATTCCCATCCGCACCTTGACAGAAACACCTCAACTTGTCTGTGGTTACAAAATGTTGCAGCTCTTTCAGACATCAGGTCCTCATGCAACAATATATAATGGTGGAAACTACAGTTTTCCTAACATGTGACCTTCTAAAACATTTTCGCAGAATTCCCCAGAAGAGTTCCCCTATTGTCTCATTGGCCAGGGTTACAATTCATGCCATGCCTGAACAAATTACATAAAAGAAAAACAGAATTTTTATAATTTGGTTAGACAACTGACTTACACCCTCATACTCCCAGCAAATATGAGAGGGTAAACGTATGAATAAATCAAAGGCTCTCAGCAAGAAAGAACACGGTAACCTTCAATGTCTGCCAAAAACCACAAATTATATAGAAACTGTGTTCCATAATGGCAACAAATTAATTGATAGGAAAACTATATGAATGTTTCTAGTCATCCTTCGAATCTCAGCTCACCTTCTGCTTCTTCCAGAAAGCATTTCCTTGACTTCTCAAAGTAGGTCACTGGCCTGCTTAACATCATCAGAGGACTCAGGGGCTTTCAGAGCTAGGTGGCACAAATGCTGCCATCAGATTATTTGATTCTTGTCTGACTTACTGACTAAACTGTAAAATCAATGGTGGGAGAAACTAGGGTTATTTAACTCACCTTTATAGCTTTCATGCTTAGGACACTGTCTGGTACACAGACATTCATTCATTTATAAATGAATAAAGATTTCATGTAGAAATTTCATGAATAACAGAGGGAAAATAAGGATAGTTTTTACCGTTGCTGAAATAATCCAATAAAGGAAAGGGATGGAAATACGGCATAGAAAGTTTTAGATGTAAAATCAAGCAAATTTTCAAAGCTGACATAGGCAAAACTTGCCTGGACATTAAGAATTTAAATATGCTCTCTCTGGAGCAGGAGGTAGTGTTTTAAATTTCTTAGGCTTGTTCTTGAAAAGCTTAGGAGGCAGACACTGGCTTTCCAACATGAATATTTCAGCAGTTAAAAGCTCCCTCACTTGGCCTTAATCTATAACTGCTCTCTGTGTGTGTATAAGTGGGAGACACCATCTCAAATAAAATTGTTTTAAACTAGGGAAAATAAAAGGGAAATTAAAAGTTAAATTAACAAAACAAACTAAAAGGAAAGCACAACTCTTTTCAATAGAGCCAGAAAGTAGGGCCTTGAAGTTGGAAATGAGACAGGAGAGGGACAGAAAGAGAGAGAGGTATAGAAGAAGAAGGACTTCTGTGCTATTTTATTTAAAGATTCTGAAGAGGGAGAATTGTTCAGAACTGGCACACTCACTCTGTTTGGTTTTAGAAGGGGTCTTTCTGAACTATCTTGCACTATGACTAACCTCCTGCTCTTAGCCATCCTGGTGTGTGAGATTGATAGCAGAGAAACAGAGCAATGGGAAATCAAGAGTGGGGCAGCCCTATCAATCTTTCTAGACAGGAACTTCTGAAACATAGCGGCCTTGAAAGGTCGTGATGTATGAATTGAGCTTCTTGGAATCTTCCTCCCACAAGAAAAATGTATGAGTCTTTGTAGCTAAAGAATGATAACCTCCTCCTAGCCAATGTTCTGAAACTTTGATTCAGTCCACAGGATCTGACTTTTGCTTCCTGTTACTTCTTGTGGTCTGTATACGTGTGTGTAGCTGAGTGTATCTATTTGTGTTCTTCTGTAGCTGGCAAAATAGCAGCTTTTTCCCATAGGTTGCCCTTAGAAATAGCATGGTTCATGCTTATGTTAAATTACATATATTTAACATATATATATAATTAACATATACATAATTATATATAATTAACATATATATAATTTAAGCATTATATATGTGTAGAGCATGGTTCATGCTTAACACATATATATATATAAAATGCTTAAATTATTTAAAGCATATACATAATGTTTTAAATAATTTAAGCATTACATATATATATAAGCATTATATATATATATAAAATATATATATATAATGCTTAAATTATTTAAAAACTAAACCCTCTGACAGTGAAATGAATAAAGCAAACAGTGTTAGTAACAAATCAGGCATTATTTCAACTATGCTTACCACCATGGTTTCCAGTGTCATCAATGCATTTTGAAATAAATGGGCATTGGTGTCAAAATAACTTCCAGGGAGTAATGAAGTTTCCTATTTAGCCTAGGACATTAACCGTATAAAGGCAAAATTACTTCTAAGGAACAATAAATATGAGATGTGTTCTTAATTATAAGCAACATTCTCAGCCTTTGCTGAATCCCGATCTTGCTTTAATGCTTCACTGGGTTCAGAATTTGTTCACTACTCAACCTTATGATATAAAAATAGAGTCCTTTTTGACTGAGGGCAGCAGTTTTGACTCTCAACTAGTTGGTAAAAGAGCGTCATAGTCAGAGCGTATTGGGCTCTCAAAACTGATAGAAGATCATTCCAAATGCTGATGGACATCTGTCTTAAAATTACTGTTTCACATGGATTGGGCACAGTTCCAGCACTTCATAAAAAATACTCTTGACTTCTCAAGAAACTCCTTTCTGGTTTTACCATATGGGAACTGTTTTCTTTAGAAATGAAGATGACAGAGGGCTCTCTCATTACTTTTCCTCATGATACATATTTCCAGTTCCTAAAGAGTGCTACTTGTTTCTTTGCTGTTAAGTATGTGTAGTTGAAACCACTAATAATTAACCCAGAACATTCTGAAAATGAAGCAACCAGAAATTGTGACTGAACCTAATATTGATCAAAATCAATGAACAATTTTTATAATTTTTCTGATTTTTGCATTTTTATGTTAGACAAAAAAATGCCACCAACTATTAATATATGAGAGAATATTTAAAAATTGTAGCACAAGATCCTTGGTTTTAAAATTGAGTTTATTTAAAAATATGTTGGATGTGCATTATTCTCACTAATTTGTTTATGATATGTAACAAAATTTCGATTTAAAATTAAACATTCCATCAAATTTGAAAAGCAAAGCCTATATAAATGATAAAACTGATGCAAATATTTGTTTTATTTCTGTTTTGATCAAACTGACACAATCATGCAAATTTTATCAAAATTAGATTTCATGAATGTGTTCCTTTAAAGAGAGTAATTTAGTTGAAATTAATCTGCTCATTCTTTGCCTCTTTGTGTTGTCTAATTAAATACAATCAGAGCCAATGAGTGGAACTCCATTATTGCAACTTATAATTTTTTTCTTCTGAGGATTAACTTATTTTCTTTTTAAGGTTTATTTCAATTGCATTTTGAATATAGAGGAACTTACGTGAAAGCACTGAAGTTGAGTCTAAACCAAATTTCTATAAAAATAAAGTTTATAAAGAGAACAATTTAGAAAGAAGTTCCGGAAACTTAACAAACAATAAACAATTGGAAGAACATTAACGTCATCAGAAAAAAAGGCTAGGAAGGGGTTTCTCTGATCAAGATACTTTAAATGCAAGACTATTTTAATTTCATCTTCAGTACTTTGTCTAAATTATATATTTTTTTCTTTCTCTTCCTTTAATGAACGGCCCTGTCAGTTCTACTCAAGTACTTAAAATACATTTCTTAGTAGGTAGAGAAATAGAGGATACCAAAGCAAGTAAGAAAACAAATCAAGCCCAAACTGATATCTAAAGTGACCAAACAATGTAGGTAACTAGAAAAATATTTCTTTTTCTTGAAGTCCTAAAAAATCTATTCAAAAATTGTGTATTAAATAAGAGACACTGAAGCACATTGAATTAAGTATAGAGCAACATTAAAAGTAATATTTTTAGCATGCTGAATGAAGGTGTTGTATTATCCTGATATTATAGAGTATCTCCAAATTTCTATTCAGCAATTAACAGTCAATAGCAGATTGGCAAGCTACAGCTTGTGAGTCTGCCACCTGTTTTATAAATAAAGTTTTATTGGACCACATCCATATCCATTCATCCATGTATTGTTCAGGTTTGTTTCATACTACAAGAGGAGAGTTGATTAGTTGTGATGGAGATCCACAAAGCTGAAAATACTTACTCTGTGATGTTTTGCAGGAAAAAAAGAAAGTTTTTCAAACCCTGGTCTATACAAATCAAGACAAATTTAAGCTATTTTAAATGACATGATTGAAACAATTTTACTAATAAAAAGGGTGAAGATAACTTATAGAAGTCTGAGATAAGCAATAGGGTATGATGATGCTTACCTCTACAATTGTAGAGTTCATAGAAAAATGAGTTTTTCTGAAAGAACAGAAGGAATATGACATATTATCTATTTGGGTTTAGAAGGGAAAATAATGCATTCTAAAAATATATCTATGTTATCTAACATAGACATGTTATCTAGCAAATAGATGACTATATTTGTTAAGGTAAGCTAACTGCTGCAGCAAAAAACTAAAATTTGAATATCACATTATTATCATTACTATTACCTTTTCATTCTTGTAACAATCTGTAAAGTGTTTTCTTTTTAGGGGGCTCTTCTGGGCCATTATCCTTTGTGCCATGCTCAGGAAATCTTGGCTCCTTATACTTTGCTGTTGCCATTTTCTTCTAGGTCCCTGAAGCTTTCTTCATTTAATATTGTAACAGGGAAACAGATGGAGGATTGTGAATTAGAGGGTTTCATGGGTTGTATTTGAAAGTTCAGTTTATCACTTCCACCCAAATTCTATTGTCCAGATCTTAATCATATGGCTTTTACATAATTGCAATGATATGCTGTCTTGCTGTGTGCTTGAGTGGATTAGGGAATTCATTTGATTCATCAGTTTTTGCATTAAGTGCTTGTGTCCACATGCAAACATGCATGCACTCACACACATATACATTCATGCAAAGACACACATATACACACATACAAACACACACTGTGTAATATAGAGGAAGCAGTTTTGTAATTCTCATTTATAAATAGCAGTCAATTGCTATTGCTAGTAGAACAGTCTAGTTTTACAATCTAATTGAACAATACTGTGGTAATTGTTCAAATTCATGGATTCAAATAACATCAAATGTGTTTATAGAACAGATTTTTCTTATAACATCAAAGTTATAACTTACATATATACTATATACGTAGTATATATATATGCATATATATGAAATAAAATTGAGTACTTGGATGTCACAAAAAATTAAAAGTAAATATTATTTAACTATTCTAACAAATTATTAAGAAATATAAATGTTTCAGTATAAAGCTGAGCAAAATATATAAAGTTATTAGTAACCTCCATAGTCTAGAAAGCAGTGCTGCTCAAATGAAATATTATGGAAGCCACATAGGTAATTAAAAATTTTCTAGGAGCCACATTAAAATAATAAAAAAGAAACAGGTGAATTCAACTTAATAATATATATATTTAACCCGATGTATTCATAATACTATAATTTAATTTCAATATGTAATCAATTTAAAATTATTAATATGTTTTACCTTTTATTCACAACAAGTCTTCAAATTCCGGGGTTTATTTTATGCTTTGAGCATGAAACTAGCCGTATTGAGGACTCAGTAGCCTCAGGTGGCTGTGCCTACCCAGAGGACAGCACATTCCTAGATTATTGACTCACACTGCAGGGAGCCTAAAAGTCAACTGGGAGAAATTGTTAATAGAATAGGCTGTAGCTTTTTAATTAAAGACTCTGATTCAGTAGGTCAGGGTGGGGTCCAGGAATCCACATTTTAACAAATAGTCTAATGACTTTTATGCAGGATATCAGGAGACCACACTTGATAAAAGGCTGCTATAGAAATCTCTAAGTTCTCTTCTAACACTAACTTTATAGCTTCTGGAATTTTCAGAACCTTCATTTCTAAGGATTTCTACGTAGTGTTTATAACACATTATTCTATAGAAAATTTGTTTAGAGGAGCAGATTGAATTTTAAATCATTGAGGATTTTGAACAAAGCTGCAGGGCAAGTTAGAGATGACTGGGACCATCTTTGTTCCAGTTCACACTCTTCCCCACTGAGTAAAGGAACAGATGGAGGAGAGCCACCTTCAGTGTCATTGAAAAAAAAAAAAAACTTTCTTTATTGCCAGATATGAAGAAGCCCCTTCATTTTGATAAACAGAGAATTTGGGATTTCAGAAAATAAATTAAATCCATATGTAGTAGATCTCAGCTTTAATTTTCTGACATTTTAAATCATTGGCAATATATGGTTTATATTTACTGTTTTATTACCTTTTTCTATTGTGAATCTCCCTTCAGTCTTCAACTTCATATGCTTTCCTATCAACTCTACCAGATGTCTCATTCTGTCTGATACTGTACTTGCATGAAACACAAATGACTACTATTGAGAGTCCCATATCTTTGTATACAAATTATTCAGACATATTTTTCATATATATGTATATACACATGGTTTGTAACATTTTAAAATGTCAAATCTCTCAAAATATTGCATGTATCTTAGCAGCAGCTTCTGCTTTACAAATAAATGATGGTTTTTCATTATTTTCCAATTTAATGGGGTTTATTCCATTCTCTTATTACATCAATGAATTATTTTCTTTTAATATCAAGGAGACCAATAACTTCTTAGAATGTAAACATTCCTTCTGTAAGAGAACATGGGTTAGAGAAAATATGTCTTTCTTCAAGGATTCTTGCTTCCTTCATTGAAAATCCAAACCGATCTTCTCCACATTCAATCATGGTCTAATGTGTTTCCAGGCTATTATCTTTTCAAAGATGTGTACTTTTAAGTGAGATATGAAATGACCTGACCTTTATCAAAAGAGATGTTGGGATGTACCTACTGTGGAGTCAATCTATGCTGTTCAAGACATTTTGCAAAATTGTTTGATTACTTTGGGAGAAAACATGATCTATATTTCATTTATCTCCTCAAATTACTTACAGAGTGAAGGCTTGCTTTGGAATGCCAACTTCAATAATTTATTAGATCTAATTTTTTAATGTAAATTGAACATATTTTAGATGCAAAAAATGCCATACATTTTACTAAGAATGCAATGAATGCATATACCCCAGAACCTAAAATGCAATTAAAAAAAAATATATATGTATATATATATATATATAAAGAATGCAATGAACTGTAAGACTTGATCTCTATCTCCAAGATTATTTCAGCTGTGCTTATATACATTTTACCTTTTAGATCAAATATTGTAAAATAGATATTATTATTATTCCAATCTTATAGACTGAGCATCTAAACCCAGTGTAACACAGCTCCCAAGTGTTAAAATTGGGTTTTAGCCCTATATCAACAGTAACTCTAGAACATTTTTTACTACATCTGGTGATAATAGGAAAAGAAGGCAGTATTAAAAACAGAATGGATATAATTTCAATGAACATTATTAAAAGTTTTATGATGCTTATCTTAATTCCTTCCATTATGTGGTAAATGTAATATCACAGATGGTTTTCATAAAATTAGAGAAATCTTGTTTGAACAGCAATGTTGAGAAAATGAGACTGCTAAAAATTTTAGAGAATAGAACCAAACATCATTATTTTTCTTTGAAGATACAGGATAAATTACCTAACCTTAAATTCTCATGTAGTCATTTTTTATATCAGAAAGATATTTAATATCATACTCTTAAGCCATCACACACTGAACAGTTGAAAATTGGTGTAATTTAGTTCATGTAGGAAGCTGTTAAGACCCTTAAAGTAAAAACTTTTTAAACTGAAAATCTTTCCTGGACTATTAAAAGTATCAATTGTTTTATAGTTTGACAGATTGGAGTTAAACTATAGTTAATAACATGCTTTTAATAAAAAAAAAAGAAATAATGTACTATATTTTCTTTCCTACCTTTTCATGTTAGCAGGAAACAATTTTCCAGTTCCTTTCAGTATCCAACTGCCAAGAAAAAAAAGGATTAGAAACAAATTCTCAAAATCGACAATATTTACTACAATTAGATTCTAGGGAATACATTACAGACATAGATTTTACATGTTATAAGTTTTTCAAATATTAATGGTAAGTAATTAACCTTTACTGGTATGTGTATGTATGTTGCACTCTTATGTAGCTAATCTTTCCTTAGCCCCTTCATGTTAGGTAGTTACTCTAGGACTGGAGATAAATTAATAAAGATTCCTACTTAAAGAAGAATGACTAAAGGGCTGATAATGGGAGGTAAAGTCAAGATTAAGATGTGTACTGGCATAAATATTACATTTTTTCCTATGTTTCTCCAACTTCATTGCAGACCTTTCTCTCTGTACTCTGGACATAAAGTCTTTAAACTGACTTCTTTTCTGTGCTAGGAAACTTCCCATCCCCTGTTTTTCCTACTGACAGCTGATTTGTCACATCTCGAAGAGGCAATTTCTTATCTCTTCAACGAATCAATTATCTGGGATATATTTTTTTCTAGGGCCATGTATCTTTGCTTAGAAGTATTTATCAATAGTTTAATTTTCTTTTTAGCTGTGTGATTAAAGGCATACTTCATTTAATTGCACATCACTTTATTAAGCATTGCAGATAATTGCTTTTTTTTTTTTTAACAAATTGAAGGTTTATGGCAACCCTGCATCTAACAAGTCTATCAGCACCATTTTTTCAACAGCATGTCTTGCTTCATGTTTCTATGTCACAGTTTCTAATTCATGCAACTTTTCAAATTTATTATTATTATTATATCTATTATTGTGACCTGTGATCAGCGATCTTTGATGTTACTATTATAATTGTTTTGAGGTCTTGATAAAAACTTGAATGGTCTTGATGAAGTCCCAACCAGTCACTATATTCCCTTAAACTGAAGCCTAATCCAGAGCAAGGCCCCAACTGTCTTTAATTCTTTGAAGGCTGAGAGAGGTGAGGAAGTTACAGAAGAAAAGTTGCAAGACAGCAGAGGCTGGTTCATGAGGTTTTAGGAAAGAAACCATTTCCATAACACAAAAGTATAAGGTGAGACAGCAAGTGCTGATGCAGAAGCTGCAGCATGTTATCCAGAAGATCTAGCTAAGGTCATTGATGAAGTTGGCTACATTAAACAATAGATTTTCCATGTAGAGAAAGCAGCCTTGTATTGGAATATTGGAAGAAGATGCCCTCTAGTACTTTCATAGCTAGAGAAATGAACTCGATAGTTGGCTTCAAATCTTCAAAAGACAGGCTGATTTTCTTGTTAGGGAATAATTCAGCTGGCAACTTTACTTTAAAGCCAATGTTCACTTACCATTCTGAAAATCCTAGGCCCCTTAAGAATTATGCAAAAATCTACTCTGTATATGCTCTATAAATAGGACAACAAAATCTGGATGACAACATACCTGTTCATAGCATGGTTTACTGAATATTTTAAATTCACTGTTGAAACCTACTGCTTACAAAAAATATTCTTTTCAAAATATTACTGCTCATAGACAATGTATCTAGTCACCCATGAGCTCTTTTGGAGATGTACAAAGAGATTAATGTTGTCTCCATGCCTGCTAGCACAACATCTATTCTGCTGCCCAGGAGCAAGGAGTAATTTCAACTTTCAGGTTTTATTATTTAAGAAATAAATGTCAGAAATCTATAGCTGTTTTATTGTTCTATTACATCATTCTCATTTCTCTGATGAGTCCAGGCAAAGTCAAATGAAAATCTCTGAAAAAGATAAACTATTCTAGATGCCATTCAGAACATACATGAACCATGGGAGGAGGTTAAAATGTCAATATTAATGGGAGTTTTGAAGAAGTTGATTTCAACCTTCATGGACGACTTTGAGGGGTTCAAAACTTCAGCAGAGGAAGAAACTGCCAATGTGGTATAGAAATAGCAAGAGACCTAGAATTAGAAGTTGATCATGAAGATGTAACAATTGTTTCAATCTCAGGATAAAACTTGAGCAGATGAAGAGTTGCTTCTTAAGGATAAGCAAAGAAAGTGGTTCCTTAAGATGGAAACTACTTTTGGTGAGGATACTGTGAACGTTGTTCAGGTGGTGGCAAAGACTTTAGAATATTCCATAAACTTAGTTGATAAAGCAGAGGCAGAGTTTGAGAGGACTGACTCCAATTTTTAAAGATATTCTACTGTGAATAAAATTCTATCACACAGCATTGCATACTACAGGAAAATATTTCATGAAAGGAAAAGTAAATGGATATGGCAAAACTTCATTGTTATCTTATTTTAAGTACGGGCCACAGCCACCCCAACCTTGAGCAGCCACCACCCTGATCAGTCAGCAGCCATCAACATCAAGGTGAGACTCTCTATCGCCAAAAAGATTAGGACCTGCTGAAGGTTCGCATAAGCATTAGCAGTTTTTGCAATAAAGTATTTTTATGTAAAGTATGTACATTGCTGTTTTAGACCCAAAGTTACTGCATACTTAGTAGACTGCAGTATAGTGTGAACATAACTTTTATATGCACTGTGAAACCAAGAAATTTATGTGACTCACTTTATTGCAATATTCACTTTATTGTGAAGGTATGGGACAAAGCTCTCAACATCATTGAGCTATACCTGTGTTTAATTTGCTTCTATTTTCTCTATGGCATAAGCCACATAAAAGCATGGTTGGTATTTATCTGGTTAGACAGTGTTTGTCCATTGTTTATTGAAATGGCTAACAAATTCCTGCCTAGGTTAAGATGGTACCTAGATTCTTTTATCTCCCCGTTGAGCTCCTCGGCTTTGTCTTCAGTTATTTATTCCTTAGTTTTGTCACAGCCAAATCAGTCTTTGCACTGGATTCAGGCTTCTAGTTCCACTTTGATTTTTAAAAAATATATTTAATTCAAAGGATCTAGTTCTGTTTTTGTGTTTGATTTAATGATAAAAAACATTGTCAGCTTAGCAAATAAGTAAAAATTCCATAGGAATATTTGCTAGTATTATTTTATTACTAAAGTTATCATTAGGCTGGTGTAGTGGCTCACGCCTGTAATCCCAGCACTTTAGGAGGCCGAGGTGGGATCACCTGAGGTCAGGAGTTTGAGACCAGCCTGGCCAACATGGTGAAACACTATCTCTACTAAAAATACAAAAATTAGCCTGGCATGGTCGGGCACCTGTAATCCCAACTACTCAGAAGGCTGAGACAGGAGAATTGCTTGCACCCAGGAGGCAGAGGTTGCAGTGAGCCTAAACCACACCATTGTACTACAGCCTGGGTGACAAGATTGAAAATCTGTTTCCCCCCCAAAAAAAGTTGTCACTAAATGATTAAATGCTTAACATATAAAACAATGTTGAAAGTAATACAACAAAATCCCCAAACCACTTAAATAATAACGTCCAATTTTGCCAAAGCAGATGATATTCCCTATAAACTTTCCACGATTTGAACTTTCCACAAACTCTGTAAAGGGGTTACTTCTGGGAGACCCTATTGGAAATTCATAGTTTATAATTTTATGTATTTTTATATATTTTGTTTTTTCATGGTATCTCTTAAACATACAGTTTGTTTTGCAGCTTTTTAAAATTGATGTAAACAATTTTATATAGTATGTTTAGCATGTTTTTTTTCACTCAACATTATATAGGCTCATCCATATTTTCTGTTGCTTTAATTAATTGATTGTTTTCACTGTTGTAGGAGGATATTTAAACTATTTGAAATTCTTAATGTTTAATACAACTCTTCCTATAAATATAACTTAAATATCTTTTTGAATATTTATCTGAGAACTTCTCTAAACAATATACCCATGTGTGGAATGGCTAGGCTAGGTCACAATATTTGTACATTTGACTGCACTAGTTATCCCACATTATTCTCAAAGCTGATTGAACCAATTTACAGTCCTAACAGTAGTTTAGTGGATGTATTGCTTTAAATCCTGATCAAATTTTTTATTGTTCAATTATGTCATTCTATTTTTTATCATATATCAAAATTTTAAATCATTCTGTTATAAAGACACATGCATGTATATGTTCATTGCAGCACTATATACAATAACAAAAGCATAGGATCAACCTGTCAATAATAGATGGGATAAAGAAAATGTGGTACATATATACCATGGAATACTATGCCACCATAAAAAATAACTAGATCACATCCTTTGCAGGAACATATATAGAGCTGTAGGCCATTATCCTTAACAAACTAACGCAGGAAGAGAAAACTAAATACTGCATGTTCTCTTTTACAAGTGGAAACTAAACAATGAGAAAACATGGGCACATAGAGGGGCACAACACACACTGGGGCCTACCTGGAGAGTGGGAGGAAGGAGAGGAGCGGGAAAATAATAACTAATGGTTACTAGGCTTAATATCTGAAGGATGAAACAATCTGTACAACAAACCCCCATGACACATGTTACCTATGTCACAAACCTGCACATACTCCACATGTACCTCTGAATATAAAACAAAAGTTAAAAATAAATTTGAATAGCATCAGACTAGCACCATGGACAACAATGTGCATAAATCTTACTAAAAGCTAAGTGATAAAAGCACTTTTAGGAAGACTGTGTAGAGCATTATACAAATTCTTTTTTGAAAGCTAGGAAATAGTAAACTCAGAGACCAGAAAAGTGGTTCTCTCACTAGGAAGCAGGATACAGGTGAATAGTGTAAGAGGGAAAAAAGTACACAGAAGTAAGCTTACTAATGTTCTTCAACTTGATACAGATATAAATTTGGGTTTACAGATGTTAAATGAATTAAAATAAATAGTTAAATATACAGATAGATAAATCTGGCCTACAGAACTGTGAATCAAATAAACATTTATTCTTTTCAAAATTACAAACAGCATCAGGCATTCCTTTATAGCACACAAATGGACTAAGACAGGAACAAAAAGAGAGCAAAGATGGCTATAACTGTATCAGACAAAGTTTAAAATGAATTAAATTAAAAACTGTCACAAGAGACAATAAGGTTATTAGAAAGTAATAAACAGGTCAATTTGTCAAGAGTTCTAGCAATTATAAATATATGTGCACCCAACATTGGAACTCCTAAATTAAAGCAAATGAAAACAGAATTGTATCAACATAGCAGTGTAGAAGCAGTAGAAGACTTTAACAACTCACTTTCAACAATGGATAGATCATTCATACAGACAATCAGCAAAGAAGAAACAGACCTGAACAACACTATAAACCAAGTAGATCTCAGACATACATAGAACATTCCATCTAATCGTAGCAGCATGCATAGTCTTCTCAGGAGCACACAAAACATTTTCCAGGAAAGATCACACATTAGGCCACAAAATAAGTCTTTAAAAATTTAAGACGGTTGAAATTATATCAACTATATTTTCTGACCACAATGGTATAAAACTAAAAAACAGTAACAGGAAGAAAACTGAAAATTCACAAATATGTGGAAATTAAGCAACACATTCTTGAGCAACCAATAGATTGAAGAAGAAGTCAGAAGGCTATTAAAATAATCCAAAGACAAACAAAATAACCTAAATGTCTATTGACAGGTGAATATATCAGAAACATTAGTTTTTGATAAAAAGATGTTTTAATTTTAATAATTTTTATTCCTACCCACAAGTGCAAATACATATTCTTAAAACAGATTTTGATATTTTGTAGTATATTACATTTATCCTTCCTTATTGTTTTTCAATTCTATTGACTGTTATTGACAATTTGGTCTTCTATGTAAATCAGTATAAAGTACTTCAAATAACCATGCTCAGATTTTTGTTGAAGTTACATTTAATTTATAGATTAATTTGGAGATAATTGATATTTCTACAATATTGAGTATGTCCATAAGCATTGTCTATGTCTCCAATTACTTTTTTTATTATACTTCAAGTTCTGGGGTACATGTGCAGATCTTGCAGGATTGTTACATAGCTATACACATGCCATGGTTACATAGGTATACACATATTATGATGCTTTGCTGCCTCCATCCCCCCTTCATCTACATTAGGTATTTCTCCTATTGCTATCCCTCCCCAACCTCCCCACTTGCTGCTGTCCCTTTCCTAGCCCCTCCTCACTGACAGACCCCATAGCCCCATGAAGCTACCATTGACTCCTTCACAGAACTGGAAAAAACCACCTTAAACTTCACATGGAAACAAAAAAGAGCCCGCAGAGCCAAAACAATCCTAAGCAAAAANAAAAAAAAAACATAGCTGGAGGCCTCATGCTACCTGACTTCAAACTAGACTACAAGGCTACAGTAATCAAAACAGCATGGTACCGGTACCAAAACAGAGATACAGACCAAAGGAACAGAAGAGAGGCTTCGGACATAATGTCATACATCTACAACCATCTGATCTTTGACAAACTTGACAAAAACAAGCAATAGGAAAATGATTCTCTGTTTAGTAAAAGGTGTTAGGAAAACTGACTAGCCATGTACAGAAAGCTGAAACTGGACCCCTTCCTTACACCTTATATAAAAATTAACTCCAGATGGTTAAAGATTTAAACAGAAGGCCTAACACCATAAAAATCCTGGAAGGAAACCTAGGCAATACAATTCAGGACATAGGCATAGGCAAGGACTTCATGACTAAAAAACCAAAGGCAATGGCAACAAAAGTCAAAATAGACAAATGGGACCTAATTAAACTTAACAGCTTCTGCACAGCAAAAGAAACAATCATTAGCATGAACCGGCAACCACCAGATTGGGAAAAAAATTTTGTAGTCTACCCATCTAACAAAGGGCTAATATCCAGAATCTACAAATAACTTAAACAAATTTACAAGAAAAAAACAAACGTCCCCAATCAAAAAGTGGGTAAAGGATATGAACAGACCCTTTTCAAAAGAAGACATTTAAGCAGGCAACAAACATATGAAAAAATGCTCATCATCACTGGTCATTAGAGAAATGCAAATCAAAACCACATTGAGATACCATCTCACACTAATTAGAATGGCAATCATTAAAAAATCTGAAGACAGCAGATCCTGGACAAGATATGGAGAAATAGGAATGCTTTTACACTGTTGGTGGGAGTGCAAATTAGTTCAACCATTGTGGAAAACAGTGTGGTGATTTCTCAAGGATCTAGAAATAGAAATACCATTTGACTCAGCAATCCCATTACTGGATAGGTACCCAAAGGATTATAAATCGTTCTATTATAAAGACACATGCACACATATGTTCATTGCAGCACTATTTACAATACCAAATACTTGAAACCAACCCTAATGCCCATCAATGATAGACCAGATAAAGAAAATGTGGCACATATACACCATGGAATACTATGCAGCCATAAAAATGATGACTTCATGTCCTTTTCAGGGACATGGATGAATCTGGAAACCAACATTCTCAGCAAACTGACAAAAGAACAGAAAATCAAACACCACATGTGCTCACTCACAAGTGGGTATTACATAATGAGAACACATGGACACAGGGAGGGGAACATATTTCTTCAATTATTAAGGTCTTTATGAGTTTCGTATTTTTGTTGAATACAGATACCAAGCTTTTGATGCCACTTTCATTGAGAAAAACTCATGAGCTTAGAGTCACACTAGGACTGTAGGCCCTCATTTGAATTCTGCTCTGGACCAGAAGACAGGATCTAACTGTGCCAGATATGTAAGTGAGACCTCAGACTTTGACTGAGTTGGTTAAGGTTGCTTGACTAGGGAAGCCATTCTCCTCATGTGATTCAGGCTGGTCTCCAGTAGTCACATGACGTAAGAAAGCTGACATTCACCCTGTTATGTTATCAAAACATTCATGGCTGATGGAGCACCACTCTCTTCCCTGATGAGATCAGGGAGCTAGAGTCTGGGCTTTTAATTTTTCCCTGCATGGAGGATAAGTGATCTAATCTCTAATTTCTATCCTCTGTCAAAGTAATCCCCTGAAGAACTTCGTGTAGTTGGTTTTTTCATACAGTTTTACAGGAGCCTCCCCAGAGCATCAGTTTTGGATAAATTAACCCTTCTCAATTTTCTACATTATGGCCGTATGCATAACTTGTCATATTGACTCCCAGGTAATTTTTGTTTTCCTCATTACTGTAATTGGCATTTAAAAACATATCTAGTAGCTTGGTTAAACTATTATTAATACTAATAATTTGTCTATATACTCTTTTGGGATTTATTATATGCTAAATTTTGTCCCGACAAAATGTATATGTGCAAGTCCTAAACCCAGTACCTCAGAATGTGATGGTATTTGGAGATGAAATCTTTAAAGTGTTAAGTTAAACTGAAGTCATTAAGGTGAGTCCTAATTTAATATGACTTTGGATTGGTGCCCATATAAAAAGAGAATAGGAGGAAGATGCAGGCGGAAGGAAGGTCATGTGATGTCTCAGAGAGAAGATAGCCATGGACAAGACAAGGAAAGAAGCCTCAGAGGAAGCAATCCCACTGACAGCACGATCTCAGACATCATGGCTCCAAAACTGTGAGAAAATAAATTTCTACTGTTTAAGCCCCACAGTTTGTGGTAATCTGTTATGGTAGTCCTAGCAAACTAATACAGGTTTCACATTGAATTGTGCTTCTGAGGTTTGGGAAGTTCACAACCTGATTGGCTGTATGTGGTAGTCTTTCTTTTTTTTAATGTTTTCTGTTTTTTTAATTGTACTTTAAGTTCTGTGATACGTGTGCGCAACGTGCAAGTTTGTGACATACGTATACGCCTGCTATGGTGGTTTGCTGTACTCATCAACCCATCATTTACATTAGGTATTTATCCTAATGTTATCCTTCACCTAGACCTCCACCCCTTGACATATGTGGTAGTCCTTAGACAATCATACCATATGGAAAAAAACACTTACTTTTTACTGTGTTATTATACTTTATTTTTTATTTTTACTGGAATATTTAGAACTTCTATTATAATTCTGAAAAGAATCAGTAAGTGAGCAGTTTCCTTCAATCCTTATTTTGTGAAGAATATCTTATTTTAAAATTGCGAATGATTATATATAATTTTATTTAGTAATTTCTCTGTGTTAAAGTAGGATCTTTCTTTTTTAACTATATGTTATTTTAGAAATTTTAACAACTGAAATACACATAGGTATTATTTACATTATTTAAAAAGAACGAAGACAGCAGGGTAAATTTTTTTTTTTTTTTTTTTTTTT
>NW_016107395.1:4403642-4446588 GCF_001604975.1 Cebus imitator
TTGAGACAGAGGCTTGCTTTCTTGCCCAGGTTGGAGTGCAGTGGCACGATCTCAGTCACTGCAACCTCCACCTACCGAGTTCAAGTGATTTCTGGCTAATTTTTGTATTTTTAGTAGAGACAAAGCATCACCATGTTGGCCAGGGTGATCTCAAACTTCTGACCTTGAGTGATCTGCCTGACTCAGCCTCCTCCCAAAGTGCTAGCATTACAGATGTGAGCCACCGTGCTTGGCTGGGGTGAATATTTCTAATCCCCTGCATGATTTGACTAAGTTTGATGAGTACAGATTCTGGTAATACCACTCTTGCCAGCTCTCTGTGGCTACAGCCTTTGTTAATTTTATTGGTGAGGTTTCTCAAGCCTTATAATCCAAAAGACATATGTAATAAATATTCGCTGTAGTAAACAATAGAGGCAGAGGCAGAGAGAAGTTACTCTTCTAAGACTGCAATATGATGTTGGGCATCAACTCGCTATTAATGCTAATAAGATGGTAGAAAAATTCTCCATTAAAAATTAGCAATTGTTCCCATTTTTCAGCATTACCAATGATTGTGAAGATTGCCCTATTTCACCTTTTAAAAACACATTTACAAAGTACAGGAGGTTGTTATTTTAATGTACGTGTTGTTTTACTTTCATATCAAGATGATCATCTAAGATGTTCTAAGTCATCTCTCTGTAGTGTTTATTTTTGGATTTGTGTTTATACATTTCACAATTCTATCTGGGGATTTGATACAAAATCTAATTTGTCTAGGTCAGAATTGACCTTATCCTTGACCCCAGCATGGAAGTTTATTCTTCACTATTACTCTTTATTAAATCAATCATTTCATCTCAAGCAATAGACAAGTCCCATGAGGCACTCATCGTTTTGTGTGTGTGTGTGTGTGTGTGTGTGTCTGTGTGTGTGTCTGTGTGTGTGTGTCTGAAGAGACAGATTTAAATTTGTGGATCTGCTAGACATTTCGGCTGGCTTTTTTTTAATCTTGAAAACCTGGCTTCAGATTGAACACAGACAATAAGAAGAGGGCACCTTGAGAAGGAAAATAAAAATAATTATAATTTCTCTTTAACTAATCCACTACATATATTCAGTTGCTTGGAAGAAGGCAGATTATTGAGATCACTTAAATGACACTGCCTTGTTTTAGTCAGCTGCTAGAAAGAAATTCTAAAAGTTTACCAGTTTTGTCACTAGCATGGGTTGCTTCATTTCTGTAATTGAGGTTTTTTTTGACTTACAGACATACCGCTAAATTAAGTCTTTTGGAGTCCTATAGCTTCTTATCAGCCAAGATATTGACTGACCTATTTAGTACAAGCTACTGTGGTACATAAATCTTACCGGAACTAGAAATATTTTCATTTTAGTGTCCTGTGATTCATCTATAAACTAAAATAATTATAATTTTGAGAGGTTTAGTAAGGTTTTTTCTTAAGTACAATTGAAAAATCACTGCAGTTGTGGGCTACCTAACAACATTCTGGTCAATAATGAACTGTATATACCACAATGGTATCATAAGATTATAATGGAGCTAAAAATTATATCATCTAGTGACATCATAGCCATCATAACTAACATCTTAGTGCAAGACATATTACTCGTGTTTATTGTGATGCCAGTGTAAAGAAACCTACCACTCTGCCAGCCATATAAAAGTACAGCACATGCAATTATGTATAGTCCATAATACTTGATAAAAATAAAAAATGACTATTACTGGTTTATGTATTTACTATACTAAACATTTTATTGTTATTTTAAAGTACACTCTTTCTACTTATTAAAGAAGAAGTTAACTTTAAATCAGCCTTAGTCAGATTCCTCAGGAAGTATTCCAAAAGAAGGCCTTGTTATCACAGGATGTGACAGCTCCATATGTGTTATTGTCCCTGAAGACCTTCCAGTGGGACAAAATGTGAAGGTGGAAGACAGTGACACTGATGATTCTGACCCTGTGGAGGTTTACACTATTGTGTGCTCTGGTCTCAATTTTTAGGAAACAGTTTAAAAAGTAAAAATAAAAACTAAAAAAAAGAAAAAAAAAAAACTAAAAATAGAAAAAAGCTTGTAGAATAAGGATATCAAGAAAAAATAGTTTTATACAGCTGTGCAATGTGTGTTCTAAACTGTGTTGCTACCAGAGCCAAAAGTTTATTTTAAAGTTTGTAAAGTAAAAAAGTTATAGTGTTCGAAGGTTAATTATTGAATAAATTTTTGTTTATCAACTTAGTGTAGCCTAACTGTACAGTACTTATAGTCTACAGTCATGTACAGTAATGTCCTCAGCATTCACATTCACTCACCACTCACTCGCTGACTCACCCAAAGCAACTTTCAGGCCTGCAAACTTTATTCATGGTAAATGCCCCATATATTATATTTTTACTGTACCTTTTCTATGTTAGATATGTTTAAATACACAATTACTCTTAAGTTAGATTTGCTTCCAATATTCAGTATAGCAATATGCTGGATAGTTGTGTAGCCCAGTACCAATAGGCTATACCAGATAGCCTACATATGTGACAGGCTACCTTATTAAGGCTTGTGAAGTACGTTCTTTGATATCTGCATAACAAAAATACTACCTAATGATTCATTTCTCAGAATATATCCCCGTCATTAACCAGCACATTACTATATAATAAGCAACACGTGTGTGTGTGTGTGTGTGTATTTTGACTGTGACAAAAATAAAATCATTTAAAATAGACAATTCTAAGTTGGCTGTTAAAGATTTCATACAAATTTCTTAGATTTTATTAACTTACTTTTTAAGTTAAGAAGCCATTTCATGATATAAATTAGCGCCTGTAGCAGTAGAGTTTTCAAATAGGAAAGTATAGCAGATTTCATTATTGGCCCTAATTCTTCAACCCTTCCTGCAAGCCCACCGTTGTCATGGCTATTCATCATGGGCAAAGCGGACTTCCCTTGATCTGGAACTTGGGCATGTTACTGGTATTAGCTGGTGAAATGCAGGCACACGTGACAGCGTGCCAATTTCAAGTCCGTGTCTCAAAAGTCATCCCATGTTTCTGCTTGCTCTCGTGAACTTCTGACATTGAAATGAGAACACCTGCCCTTGCCAGCCTGCTGGTCCGAGGAGGATGAGAGACGTGAGGAGCAGAGCTGCTCGGTTTAACTCCTGCTGACTCCCAGTAAAGTTGCTTTGCCCAGGCACCAAGTCCTGCAGGTTCAAGCAATTCTCTGCCTCAGCCTCTGGAGTAGCTCGGATTACAGGCGCCAGCCACCACGACCAGCTAATTTTTGTATTTTTAATAGAGATGGCTAATTTTGGCCAGGCTGGTCTTGCATTCCTGACTTCATGATCCACCCACCTTGGCCTCCCAAAGTGCTGGGATTACACGTGTGAGCTACTGTGCCGGCGCCGGGCCGGTGCCTGGGGGCGGTTTATCTCTTGGGGGTCTGTAGCCAATGACATCCCCACGCAGGAGGAGGAGGATAAAAGCACGGCTTCCCTGAACTGGTTATTGCCTCTGAGCTCGGGGGAACATCAGGGAAAGACTGGGACATTGCTTGCAATAACACTGCTTGGCCTTCTTACTCTTCTCTTCCTGCTTCCCCTAATCCCTCACTGGTCCCTGTTCTCCATTAGGGCCACTTGTAGACAAAAGCACATCCCAGGACCTGCACATCTTAGGACCCGGAAATCCAATCTAAGATAGAAAATATTTGAATATATATTTAATTAATCCAAAATCTAATTGTCCTATCAGTCTAGTATATTGCTTCATATTTAGGTTGCTGTATTTTCTATATTTTATTTTTATGTCTTTTGTTCCTTTTTACCTCTATGCACCTTTGTTCTATGCACTAGAATCTCACTGAAGTAATACCTGCTCTCGGCATACACATTGTATCGTATGAAATGGAGCCCCTGTCCACAAAGAAAATATTTGAGGGATTTGCTTATACATTTTAGTAGTCTTGGCTGGAACACTAGAACTTTTCTACCAAGCATTGATATCCTACTGTGTTTCTAAGTAGAGGCTTGATCCTGCTAAGTTACTCTAATCTTTTCCTGACTGTAGACAAAAAGATAAACAATAAGAATGTCAAAGCAAAAGAAAGACTGTTTTTAGTATTCTAGTTAGAACATCTTAAAGGTTTATTCATTTACAGTACATATTCCTTAATTTAACAAATATTTATAAAGAGATCATCTAGGCGCTATTCTTACAGCTGAAGATACAAAGAGCTAAACAAATATTCCACTCATTTGGAGTAGTGATAGTGAGATGAGACAGAAAGTAAACAAATAATGATAAAAATGTCAATGAACAGTTCTGTGAATGAGATCCTCAGTAAACTAACATAGGAACAGAAAACCAAACACCGCATGTTCTTACTTATAAGTGGGAACTGAACAAGGAGAACACGTGGACACAGGGAGGGAAACAACACACACTGGAGCATGTCGGTGTGGGCGGGGGAAAGAGAGCATCATGGTAAATAGCTAATGCATGCGGGGCTTAATACCTAGGTGATGGGTTGGTAGGTGCAGCAAACCACTATGGCACACATTTACCTATGTAACAAACTGCAAGTCCTGCACTTGTATCCTGGAACTTAAAATTTAAAAAAAATTGACCAGGCAAGGTGGCTCACGCCTATAATCCCAGCACAGTTGGGAGGTCCAGGAGGGCAGATCACCTGAGGTCAGGAGTTTAAGACCAGCCTTGCAAACATGGTGAAAATCTGTCTTTACAAAACTACAAAAATTAGCTGGGCATGATGGTGGGTGACTGCAATCCCAGCTACTTGGTAGGCAGCTGTGGGAGAAGTGCTTGAACTCAAGAGGCGGAAGTTGCAGTGAGCCAAGATCATGCCATTGCACTCCAGCCTGGGCCACAGAGCAAGAC
The DNA here is from genome assembly GCF_001604975.1 of Cebus imitator. Taxonomy (NCBI): domain Eukaryota; kingdom Metazoa; phylum Chordata; class Mammalia; order Primates; family Cebidae; genus Cebus; species Cebus imitator. Next base: position 4,408,544 of record NW_016107395.1, read on the forward strand.
TCCATCTCAAAAGTAAAATAAAATAAAATAAAAATAAAGTAGAATAAAATTTAAAAGATCAGCAAACAAACAAAAAGGAAGTACAACATGAGAAGTGAATACCAAGTGCTGGTAGGAGCTACCACTTTACCTCTGCAGGTGACATTGGAGCAGAGACCTGAAAAATAATAAATAGGGAAGGAAGAAGCTTCAAGAACACTGTGGAAGAATGGTCCAGGCAGGAGGAAAGCCCTGAAAAGGATGCCTGCCTGTTGTGTGTTTATGGGAACAGAAAATAGGCCAGTGGGACTAAAACACAGTAGAGAGAGAAAGAGTGGTAGGATCTGGGAACAGAGACCTAACCAGAGAACAGATATTTCAGGGCCTTGCATGTCATAAAATTTTTAAATTGTCTTTGAAGTGTGATGTAAGGTCATCAAAAAGGTTTTAAACAGCTTTAAAAGGCTTATTACTCTGGCAATTCTTCTGCCTCAGCTTCCTAAGTAGCTGAGACTATAGGCGTGTGCCACCACATGTAGCTAATTGTTGTATCTTTAGTAGAGACAGGATTTCACTATGTTGTCCAGGATGGTCTTGATCTCTTGACCTTGTGATCCACCCACCTCAGCCTCCCAGAATGCTGGGATTACAGGTGTGAGCCACCGTGCCCAGCCTCCACTGATTTTAAAGTAGACTCAGTGGAGCATGGTGGCTCACGCCTGTAATACCAGCACTTTGAGAAGATGAGGTGGTTGGATCACTTGATCTCAGGAGTTTGAGACAATCCTGGGCAACATGGTGAAACCCCGTCTCTACAAAAAATGCAAACAATTAACTGGGCACCGTAGCATTCACCATGTAGTCTCAGCTACTTGGGAGGCTGAGGTGGGAGGATAACAGGTGCCTGGGAATTCGTGGCTGCAGTGACCTGAGATCAGGTCACTGTACTCCAGCTTAAGTGACAGGATGAGACCCTTTCTCTGCCCCAAAAATATAAATAATAAATAAATAAAGTAGCTCTACAAATTAAGCTAAAATTAATTGGTATACATTGATACTGTCTGGGTCTGTGTCTCCACCACATCTTATGTTGAGATGTAATCCCCATTGCTGGTGGTGGGGCCAAATGGGAGGTGATTGGGCCATGGGGGTGGTCCTTCATGAGCATGTTAACACCATCTTCTGGTGCTGTTCTTGTGATAGTGATTGAGGGAGTTCTTGCAAGATCTGATTATTTCAAAGTGTGCAGCACCTTCTCCCTTGTTCTATCTCTTGGTTCAGCTTATGCCTTGTAAGACACCTGCCGAGTCTGACCCGTAGACTCTGGCAGAGCAACGGATGACAGAAGTACACAGACACAGGTGTTTTTCCCATGAGAGCATGGCTAGGGGACCCCAAAACTTACAGACCCCGAAGAAGGAGTCCAGCTGTGTAGCCCCAATATGCCAGAGATGCTCACATTTATTTCAGAAAAGACTTAATGACAAAGGTCTTAAGCAAACACCATTTGTGGATAATTAATAGTGCTACCTGCCCCTCCCCTGAGTAGGGAGAAGTCATGCACATGGGTGATCAAAGGTTGGTTTCCAGGGAAATAGGTAAAACAAATTTATCTAGAAAAACTCCTCTACATTCCTTGTTGTCTGCTCTTTGCTATTAGCTCAAGGTAAGAGGATTAGGCTACCTTCAGCCATAACCCTTTACGGAAGCTTCTGCAAAACCTCCCAGCCTTCCGAGAAGGTTTGTGTCTTTCCTATAATTTTTCCCACCACCCTGACCAATATCCTACCTCTCACCATTTTCTGTTTTCTGCATCAGGTTTTGTTGATTGAAGAGTATAGATGTGTGCAGCAACAGTTTTGTCAGGCGCAGCAGTTATAACTTGTATTCTTGCATCCTAGAATTACTAAATAACATAGAACAAACATGAGTATAATCGGTGGCATGTTTCCTATCAAGGAGTGACCTGTAATGCTACTTAGCACCTCAGTCCACTGTGTGCCATTAATGAGGAACCCCACTGGGGGCAAGTCAGTCCCTCCTAATCAAGCAGTCACAACTTTAGAGGCTGGGAAGGGAGTGTCTGACTAATAAGGCTGGAAAAAAGGTAGATCTAAGAGATGAGCCCAATAGTGTAGAAGGTATGGTGGCAGGCAAAGTAAGAGCATAAAAAGGATCAATATCTTACATGAGTTGCAATGTACAACAGAGAGCACAGCAAGGAATGAATCGTCTGGAGTGAATAGTGACTGGGTACGGAGCAGGATTCACCCAGCCTCCTGAGTTGCCTTCTTCAGCATCCCCCAGGTAATGTCCAGGGCTTGTGCCTTGAGGAAGCACATCGTTCAGGGCTGTGGGTCCTGCAGGGTCATTTCCTTCATGTCATGCCATTGTATGGTTTGATGCATTGTGCTGGAATCCAAAGAGGACCTGAGAGAATGTGAACACAAGCGTACCCTCTTCCCCATTTTAGCAAATCATCTGGACCACACCATATATTACTATTTACATACTTCCATAAAACTGCAAGTTTTATGTCTTGGGAGGTTTTAGCAAAGTGCTTTTCTATAGCTGATTGAAATTTGTCATCTAAAATTTAAAAAGTTATGAGTAAATAAGTCTTGTGCTAGTAGTGCTGCAGAGTCCTTACTCATATTCCCCCTTTTTTGTTTTCTGAGCTTATTTTTAAGGGTGGAGTGAGCATATTCTACTATGGTTTGTCCTTGGAGGTTATATGGGATGCTTGTGGAATAGTTGGATGTTCCATGTGTGACAAATATGTTGAAATTGTGAGCTGGCATAAGCCAAACCATTATCAGTCTTAATGTTTGTGGGCTGCCCCATAAACACAAAAGTTAGAAGAAGATATTTACGTATTTATTTATTTATTTTGACAGAGTCTTGCTCTGTCAGCAGGCTGGAGTGCAGTGACACAATCTCGGCTGACTGCAAACTCCGCCTCCTTGTTCAAGCAATTCCTCTGCTTTAGCCTCCCAAGTAGCTGGGACTACAGAAACGTGCCACCACACCCAGCTAATTTTTTGTATTTTAGTAGAGACGGGGTATCACCATATTGGCCAGGATGGTGTCCATATCCTGACTTCGTGATATGCCTGTCTTGGCCTCCCAGAGTGCTGGGTTTACAGGCATGAGCCACCACACCATAACCAAAAGAAGATGTTTAATGACATATCGGTGGACTCTCCAGGCAGTGCATGTGTGCTAATTAGATGAGAATTGGTATCAATGGATACATGTACTCATCTTAGTTTTCCAAATTCAGGGATGTGTGAAACATCTGTTTTGCCAAAACTGATTAGGTTCTAGTCCTCTGGGGTTAACACCTGTAGAAGGAGGGAATGTGCCTGTGAGTTGGCTGGCAATCTGGGAATTGCAGGATAATTTTTTAGCTCTTCTTTGGGTAAGTTGAAATTGTTGAATTAAGTTTCTCTAATTTTGGTGGAAAAATTGATATGATTGGGTGGCTTGGTCAAGCAAAGACATTGTAACTTGTAGGTCTGCTTGACCACTGCCATAAGCCAGTGGGCCATGCAGTGAGCTACGGGCTTGAATATGAGAGATAAAAATAGGATATGTATATTGATCCAGCAGTTGCTGAAATCAAAAAGTCATCACAGGGTGGGCTCGAGTATGGACTTAATGAGGGCTGTCTCAAGATTCTGCAACACATAAACAGAGTAAACAGTCACTAACAATATTGATGGGCTGAGTGGAAAATGTTTCCGAAGCCAATATTAGGTCTCCAAGCTCAGCTCTACGAGTGCTAGTAAATCCAGATCAAGTGAGGAAATTATGTGGTTTCCACCAAACAGCTGCTTTTCCCTGTTTACCAGGTCCGTCAGTAAAAAGTGTTAAAGCATTAGGTATGGGGGAGTGAACTACCTCTGCATGCACAACTGCAAGAGCATGAGATAAGAACTGAAGTAGTTTGTCAGCAGGAAGGGCATGCTTCATATGGCCCGCATAATCAGAGAGTGCTATCTGAGATCTAAAGATGGGGGCAAGATTGCTTCCAATTGCTTTTTACTCAAAGGAATTCTTATGATATCATGGTTGTAACCTAGCAACTGATTGCAGCATCTGCAGCCAGCGTAGATGACTTTACTAACTAGCTGGATATAGGGAAATAGGATTTTAGTCCGGGTATGTAAGCAAAACACCCATTCTAGGAAGCGTAGCCCTGGGGTCATCTGTCCTATTAATTCTGTTGGTGAATGGTTAGTAGGAAAAACAAACAATTGAACTGAATATCCTGGGTCTATGCAATCTAGTTGCCTCTGAGAAATAGCTTGCTCCATTTCCTTCATTTTTCTTTTTTTTTTTTTTTTTTCAAATGATTCTTGTGCTTCAGCCTCCCAAGTAGTTGGGTCTAGTTATGCCTGCCACCACACCTGCTTTATTTTTTTTTTTTTTTTTTTTTCTGCAGGGGTTAAATATCTGGAAAAGTCCTGGGCAGCGTTACCTTTTAAGATAGAAAACAGGTTTTGCAACTTATCAGGAGTTATGCCCAAGGTGGGTGAAGCCAGTTTATATTGCCCAGTAATTTTTGATAACCATTTAAGATATGTAAGTTGCTAGTATTTAATTTAACCTTCTGGGGTCTTACTGACTGGAAAATGAGTATGTATCCAAGATATTTCCAAGGAGAGAACATTTGGACTCTATGATTAAACCTCCTAATTGTGTATTCTTTACAACAGAGGCATATATACTTGACACTACCGGCTCCATTGGGGCTGCCAGTAGTATATCATCCATAAAATGAATAATCTTGCAATTAGAAAGTTATTTTCTGCTGAGGAGCGAAGACTGATGTACATGATACTGATACATGGTAGGACTGTTCAGCATTCTTTGGGGAAGCACTTGCCAGTGAAATCAGCGAGCTGGCCTTTCATTATTGATATCTAGTGTCATAAACACAAGTTTTTCTCTGTCCTGTTCTTCAAGGGGAATAGTATAAAAGCACTCTTTTAAATCAATAACAACTATAGGCCAATCTTGAGGAATCACTGCAGGGGAAGGGAGCCCCTATTGAAGGGGCCCCATAGGCTGCAAATTAGCATTGATAGCCTGTAAGTCATGCAAAAGTCTTCATTTGCCAGACTTTTGGGGAATGATGAAAATGGGTGAATTCCAAGGGCTATTTGAGAGTTATATATGGCTGGCTCTTAATTGCTTCTCAACTAATTCATGGGCTTGCTGTAATTTCTCTCCCTATAAAGGCTACTGTTCTACCCAAATAGGATTTTGAGAGAGTCATGTCATGGGTAGGTGAGGAATAACATTGGTTATTATTAGAAAAGGGTTTGCTGTTCACATAATTCATCAAATTCTGCCCTCCAGAGGCGGTATTGACTGGCATCTAAAGTTTTAGCTAGCACTGACCAGTCCCATGGGCTTATCTGGAAGTTGTCTGCTGTGGCCTCAATTAATCCTAAATGGCTAGTGGCTCCATTTTCTCTAATGTTTTTTCTTGTCTCTCTATATGCCTGATTGTTTTGCTGATCTTGCATCATTGGGCAGGCCAAGAGCTCCCTTTCTAATGTCGCTTGCCTAAGACAGGGTCCCATAGCTGTAGTGTATCCCTTGTCTTTTTTCCAATTTATTGGGGCAGAGGGCTCAGGCAAAATCTCTGTTTCCTCCTTGATATTCTTACTTGGTAATTGTTGGGCTGAAGGAGAAGGAAGAGGCAGTAAGGTATGTGACACTTTCTCTTCCCTTCCCTTTTTGGGCTCTTCCGTGTAGAGCAGGGCCACAGCAGCCCTGACTAAGGCCCATCACCTTAGAAATGTTACTGGGACCCATTGCCCTAGGGCATGATGCTGTTTAAGATTTCTCCCTACTTGTTCCCAGAGCTCTAGGTCCAGCGTGCCTTCTGCCAGGAAGTATGGGTTATGGATAACAACAGTTTGCATTAGGTCCCTTAACTGAGCCTGTGAAACTGAGGATCTGATAGCTTTAAGCAGTTGTTTCAATACTTCTATATACTTTATATGTTTCTGTTGTGCTGATAACTGTTGTCCCATGAAAAAATCCTAGGCTGAAGAAGTCCTCAAGCTTGGAAATCCTGAAAGGGCACCAGTGACTTACTGACTGACTTACCAACTATGCAGTCAGTCTCTTCACCTTCATTTTGAGGGTTCTGTCATGATCTATTGCAGTGTTCCTCACATGGGGGCACCAGCTGCCAAGTCTGACCTTCAGACTCTGGCTGAGCAGCAGATGAAAGGAGTTCGAAGACACAGGTGTTTTTCCTGTGAAAGCAGGGCTAGGGAACCCCATGGCTTACAGACCCTGAAGAAGGAGTCCAACCGTGCAGCTCCAATATGCTGAAGACTCTCGCATTTATTTTAGAAAAGATTTAACGACAAAGGTCTGAAGCAAACACCATTTGTAGGTAATTAACATTGCCAACCCCCCAAGTAGAGAGCAGTCATGTATGTCAATGATCAAAGGTTGGTTTCTGGGGAAATAGGTAAGCAAACTTATCTAGATAAACTCCTCTACTTTCCCTTGTTATCTTCTCTTTGCTATTAGCTCAAGGTAAGAGGATTAGGCTGGCTTCAGTTATAACCCCTTACCAAAGCTTTTGCAAAACCTCCCAGCCTTCCAAGAAGGTTTGTGTCTTTCCTATAAATTTTCTCATCACCCTGACTGATCTACAACACCTCCACCTTTTTTTTTTTCCTCAAGATAGTCTCGCTCTTGTTGCCCAGACTGGAATGCAATGGAGAGATCTTGGCTCACCACAACCTCTGCCCTCTTGGGTTCAAGAGATTCTCCTGCCCCAGCCCCCCAAGTAGCTGGGATTATAGACATGCACCACCCAGCTAATTTTTGTATTTTTAGTAGAGACAGAATTTCTCCATGTTGGTCAGGCTGGTCTTAGACTCCCAACCTCATGTGATCCACCTGCCTCTGCCTCCCAAAGTGCTGGATTTACAGGTGTGAGCCACTGCACTTGGCCAGTGTCCTCTAATTTAACTAAATTCTGACACCATATACCTGGAGATAGTGTTAGATTTCACAGTTAGGGGGCTCAGACCCACAAGACTTCCCTCCCCTTCAGATGCCACCACAAGTTCAGGTGGCAATGAATTGAGGTTCCCATGACCCCTACTTTGAATTTGATTAATTTGATAGAGTGACTCACAGAACTCAGGGAAACACTTCACTTTTGTTTGCTGGCCTATTATAAAGAAGATGAACAGCCAAATGGAAGATTCAATATGTAGACATGATTGATTAAATCATTGGCCACTGGTGATCAACTTTACCTTCCGCACTTGTACCCTCCCTAGAGGTTGGGAGTGGGGCTTAAGGTCCCAATCTCCTATTTGTGCCTTGATCTTTCTGATAGCCACTAATCTTTGCATGCAAAAGACACTCATCACTGTGGAGATTACAAGGATTTTAGGAGAAAACAGACAGAGACCAAAGAGACATTTCACAATATCACCTTTGCCCAGTTGGTATTTTTGTCTTTCACAGAAAATAAATATATTATATTCTGTGCTGGATTTAAGAATTATGGAACATGTAAAACTTGAGCTGAACTCTGAAAGATGGGTAGAGAATGAGGGAAGATAAGAGCAAAATGACCACAGATATGGAGCAAAAGCAAGGTTTGGTTTATGAATAGTCTAGACTCATTGGGGTAGTAGGAATCTAAAATGTGCCTCGCTGATAGTCCTGTGTGTAAGTGGCTTAAGCAAGGATGCTCTCTCTCTCTCTCTCTCTCTATCTATCTCTCTCTCTCTCTCTCTCTCTCTCTGTGTGTGTGTGTGTGTGTGTGTGTGTTGCAATAACCATTGAAGTGTTTGGTTAACATAAATTTAATTGAAAATTCCAACAACAGAGATAGTATTGTTTTTCATAGAACTACCTCCTGCCACCAGAAGGTTCAGAGGCATATATTAACATATCTATTAGCATTACTATCATACCTGCTTGGGGTGTTTTATGATGTTTGCTTGAATTACCAGAAGTCAGGGACTCTTGGTAGGCTGGGTCAGGACATTTTAGACAGAGAAAGAGCTGTGAAAAGGGGAAGGTACATGCAGAAGGGTGATCCCATGGAAGCCCTGAGCCAGGAGGAAGCAGAATAAGGACACAGCAACTAGAGGAAGAAAGGATCCTGTAACTGAAGAGGGTGGAGAGCCACGTCTACACTCGCCAACACACATTTTCAGAACAGCATATTTTCAGGTTTACAGGGATTGGTGAATTGAAAAAAATGTTCCTATAATAAATGCAAGAGGAATGAAAAAAACCAGAGTAAGGAGTGCATAGCATTAACTATTTCAATTTCCAAAATGGGATCCACTTCCTGCGGTATTGAGAAATGTAAAATAAGGGCAGATGCCGAGGTGAAGATACATTCTACTTAGAAAACGTTCAAATCGCTCTTAGAGTTTATTCATAAAAAATGCCTAAGCCTATTAAATTAGCATCAACTCTTTAACACCTTACAGTGTTCATAAAGATGATGAATTTTGTGATTTTGCTCACTGGTATTAAAACCTTAAAAGCTAGAGGCCAATACTATTGTCTTAATTTGGGCTGCTATAAGATAAATTTTATAGGCTGAGTGACTCAAACAACAAAAATTCATTTCTCGCAGTTCTGACCACTGGGAAGTCTGAGATCAAGCTGCCAGCTCCTGCTGTGGGCCCTCTTCATGATTTGCAAAGAAATGCCTCTTTCTGTATCTTCACATAACAGAGAGAGAACTCTGATCTTTCATCTCCTTAAAAGGGCACTAATCTCATCATGGGGCTTCATCTAAATTACCTAATATAACCTTAATTTACTTCCCAAGGGTTTCATCTCCAAATACTACTTCACTGGGAATTAGGATTTCACAATATAAATTTTAAGGACATATAAACATTCATTCCATAGCAACTATGATGTTCATTTTCATTTTGAATATATTTATACATTTTTGCTAAATTTTTAAATCAATGTCTCAGGTATTTATTTATTGCTGATCTACAAATGTTCAAATTACGGCATTTTTTTTTGTTTTTTTTTTAGTTAGATTAAAACAAAATGTCATTTTAGTTGACTTTAGGTATTATAGTTACTAAAATTTGAACTCTAAATTTTATTAGCTAAATAGAGAAATTCATTACAAGGAAAGTAATTCCTGTAAATATAGTCCAACAGGGTACATTTACATAATCAAAATATTTTGAGAAAGAGCTATTGATTATTTAAATCTAGGACTTATCAAATATGGCATATTATTTGCTTTCAAATGTTTGTGTTTGCATCTAATTCACTAATTTTTAATAGGATTAACTTTCAACAAAGACTTCCAGTCAAAACTTGTACTGAATGCATTTGATATAAATGGAGTCTACCAATTTTACTAGAGATAAATTGTTCCAATATAAATAAGAAAGAAATCTATTTTAGATCATAACTAAGCCCTTTCTAATTAATGAAAGGTGTTGAGTTAACTGTTGGTAAAAAACACTACAACCACTGTAAAGCAGACACAATTTCCCAATGGCTAATGCTGAGCACAGAAGTTTTCTCCCATTTTATGTTTAATATGAAGTTGCTACTACAAATTAGTCATATTTAATATCAAACTGCTTAAGCTACTTGCGTTGTTTTAAACGCAATAACCAGTAAAGGACTTAGACAAATATCATTATTTCCAAAGCCATACAAATGTACAAATGTATGAAGAACATTGCTATAGATCATTCCACATTCTGTAGCATATTTTATGTAACTCTTCTTTTTCCAGATTTGACATTTTTCATTGACTAAATTTGTTAAGCACCACTTTTTATTTATTTTTTAGCTGTTACCTATGTAAAAAGATAAATTGGGTCACAATAAAATTATTGACTTTATATGAGCAAATAATAATTATTAAATCAGGTACCTCCAAAGCAGAAGGAGTTTCGGAGCTCTACCAAAGGAATACAAAGGGGGAGGCTTTTATAGGACAGATGCAGAAGTAAGCAAAGAAAATACATATATACCTTTTTTATTATTGCTTTTTATTGTACTTTCAGATTTATTTTTTTTATGAATTAAAGTTACTAGGTAATCCTGCATCGAGCAAGCTTATCAGCACCATTTTCTCAATATTATATGCTCACTTTGTGACTCTGTTACATTTTGATAATTATTGTACTCTTGCAAACTTTTTTCGTTACTATACCTGTTATGGAGATCTGTGATCAGTGATCAATGATTAATTACTATTGTAATTGTTTCAGGACACCATGAAACATGTCCATATAAGTCAGCAAACTTAATAAGTGTTATATGTCTTCTGACTGCTCCACCAACCAGATGTTTATTCATCTCTCTCCCTCTCCTCTGGTCTCCTTATTCCCTGAGACATAAAATATTGAATTTAGGCCAACTACAATGGCCTCTAAGTGTTCAAGTAAAAGGAAGAGTTGCACATCTCCCACTCTACATCAAAAGCTAGAAATGATTAAGCTTAGTGAAGAAGCCATGTCAAAAGCTCAGTCTCTTGCACCAGTTAGCCAATGTGTGAGTGCCATGGAAAAGTTCTTGAAGGAGACTAAAAGTTTTACTCCAGTGAACACACAAATGATAAGAAAGTGAAACAGCTTTATTGCTGATACACAGAAAGTTTGAGCACTCTGGATAGAAGATCAAACCAGCACAACATTTCCTTAAGCCAAAGCCTAATCCAGAGAAAGCCCTAACTCTCTTTTACTGAGACCAACTGAGCTGTAGAGACCCGCCACCCAGGCGAGGCTGAAGGCATTAAGAAGCAGACACCCAGATAGAACAGCAAAGTTGGACTATTCTGGGGCCAACGGCCTTCCAAGCTGAAAGCCTCAGCGGGCTGACAGCATTATGGGCTAGGGGCCTTGAGCAGGTTCTGACCCATGTATTTATTTTCTCTGAACAGTTGATTATTATTAACAAACAGGTGTTCTATGTTTTCTCATAGAACCAAGATAAGCTATGTAGGCAGCTGGTGCCTGCTTACCACTGGTCAAGGGCAAACCAGAAAGTAGTCTCCACAAGGGAACCACAGGGACAGGATCACGGATCACATATCCTGCACTTAAAGAATTGTTTTAACCAGTGTATAATATATGTATACTGTCTTGATGATTTAGAATGCCCCAAGTAGTTTTCCACTTGCGGGGATGGGGGGGGGCGCCTAGATTTTCCTTGCTATCCTTCTTAGCAAACAATATAATTTATCATACACTCGGCATTTCTCAGCAATCATACACTCAGCATTTTTCAACACTTTAATTTTATGGAGGCTGAGAGACATAAGAAAACTGCAGAGGAAAATTTGTGGAAGTTAGTAGAGATTGGTTCACGAAGTTTAAGAATGCAAACTGTCTCTATAACATAAAAGGGCAAGGTGAAACAGTCATTGCTGATGTAGAAGCTACAGCAAGTTATCCAGAAGATCTGAGATAATTGATGAGGGTATCTATAATAAACCACAGATTTTCAATGTAGTTAAAACATCCTTCTACTGGAAGAAAATGCCATCTAGGACTTTCATAACTAGAGAAGAGAACTCCATGCCTGGCTTCAAAGCTTCAAGCTTCAAGCTTCAAAGTTCATGCTGACTCTTCTGTTAGGGGCTACTGTAGCTGGTGAGTTGAAGTTGAAGCTAATGCTCAGAAAAATCCTGGGGCCCTTGAAATTATGCAAAATCTATTTGGTTTGTTGTCTCTTTGATTGGTGCAAAGTAATTATGGTTTTTGCCATTAAAAGCAATGGTAAAACCTCAATGACTTTTCACTAACCTAACACAAATAGAAGCAAAACCCTGGATGACAACAATGTTTACTGAATATTTTAAGTCCACTGTTGAGACTTACTGTTCAGAAAAACATTTCCTTTCAAAAAGCTGATGACCATAAACTTGGTCACACAAGTACTTAGATGGAGATGTCTAAGAAGATTAATGTTGTTTTTTAATGTCTGTTAATACAGCATCTATTCTGTAGCCCATGGATCAATGAGTAACTTTGAATTACAAGATTTATTATTTAAGAAATACAGTTCACTTCTTCTCTCTTTCTCTCTGCCTCTCTCTAAAAAAAATACAAAGGAAGGAAGAAAGGGGAGGGATGAAGGGAAGGAGGGAAATATATTTCATAAAGTTATAGCTTCCATAGAGAGAGATTTCCCTGATGAATCTGTGTGGAGTATGTTGAAAACCTTCTGGAAAAAAAATCATCATTCTGGGTGCCATTAAGAACATTTGTGATTCCCAGAGATCAAAATATCAACCTTAATTGGAGTTTAGAAGAAGCTGATTTCAACTCTAATGGATGGCTTTGTCAAGTTCAAGTCACTGAAGATGGGGGAAAAATACTAAGAAAACCAGAACTAGCCTGAAGATGTGACTGAATTTGCTGCAATCTCAGAATGAAACTTTAATGGATGAGTTGTTCTTTATGGATCCGCAAAAAAAAAAAAAAAAAAAAAATGGTTCCCTTAGATGGACTCTATTCCAGGTGAAGATTCTGTGAACATTGTCGAAAGACAAGAAAGGATTTAGAATAGTACATAAACTTATTTGATAATGCAGTGGGAGAGTTTGAGAAGATTGACTTTGATTTTAGAAGATGTTCTATTATGGGTAAAATACAAACACAGCATACTTAAGAAAACACTTTCATTAAAGGAACTTCATTATTGTCATATTTTAAGAATTTGACACAGCGACTCCAGCCTTCAGCAACAACCACCCTGATTAGTCATCAACATCGAGGGGAGACTCTTCATTGGCAAAAAGATTAGGACTTGCCAAAGTTTAGATGATAGTTAGAATTTTGTGAGCAATGAAGTGTTTTGTTTTGTTTTGTTTTGTTTTCTTTGAGACAGTCTCACTCTGTTGCCCAGGCTGGAGTGCAGTGGCACTGTCTTGGCTCACTACAATCTCTGCCTCCCAGGTTCAAGTGATTCTCCTGCCTCAGCCTCCTGAGTAGCTGGGATTACAGGCACGCACCACCATGCCTGGCTAATATTTTGTATTTTTAATAGAGACGGGGTTTCACCATGTTGTCCAGGCTGGCCTTGAACCCCTGACCTCCTGATCCGCCCACCTTGGCCCCTCGAAGTGCTGAGATTACAGGCGTAAGCCACTGTGCCCGGCCGCAATGAAGTGTTTTTTAGGTAAATTATGAGCCATTTTTTACACATAATGCTATTCACACAATAGATTATAGCATAGTGTAAACATAACTTTATATGCATTGGGAGACCACAAAATTCATGTGAGTCACTGTGTTGCAATATTTATTTTATTGCAGTGGTCTGGAACTAAACCTGCAATAAATCCAAGGTATGCCTGTATTTGAATGGTTACAGCTACACAGTTGCCATATTTGGTGTATCTAGTTGGAGAGTTTCTAGTTAGTTATACGCTTGTTTTGTTTTGTTTTGTTTGGCTCCTTCTCATTGGTTGAGCTTAAGTTCTCTTTTTCTTTAATATTGGCATTTAGAAGAAATTGATAAAGTTAAGTTTTGCTTATGTTGACAAATCAAGTAAGATTTAGGTCACTTTTGAGGCCTAACTTGCTTTTTCTGCTCAGAGATTCTTCAGGCTAGCTCTCCATTCTAATTTACTTTAAAAATTCCCCTCTTTTGGTCATTGTTTCAGCAAACGGAGAGTGTGACCAAATAGTGTAGCATTACTCTTAGTTATCATTATTTATGTAGTCACTGGAAAAAGGAGTCAAGGAAATGTTACCATCATCAATAGTTGCATTGCAATGTGAGGTCACCTAGTCTTTGTTTCTGAAGATTGCATAGTCATTGTGGCTTGAGTGGTCCAGTTATTGAGTTCTTCATGTTGTTGAGTTCTTCAAGTCATATAATCTTGATGGCAATCATTTGACGTGTGTGGCTGCTGAAAAGCATTTTATATCCTTGAGTGGATACTATGCAGCAGGAAAGTGAACACCATGAGTATAAGGAGAATAGTAGCCAAGGATTTAAAAAATCCTCACAGCAGAAATTTCCAGGAGTCATTATTTAGCTGACTAAATACATTAATCAAGGAGGGAACACATCTCTCATGAAAGACTTACATTTGTTTCTAAAGATAATTTGAATTTGGGGCAATAATTTCTGATTTACTGACAAACATTTTTGCCTGCATAAGTACAAACTGCTTCTTGTCATGTTGTTAAGTTATCCGTAAGTTTTATATTTTGGAATACTACTGAGGCTAAATTGTTCATTTCTGATTTTATTGCTTGATGAAAATTTAAGCAGTCATTCTATAAAAACAAAAGAAAAACAAGTTAATTGTTGGGCCACATTATGATCTTAGTTTTTGAGTTCAGAGGGTTGCTAGTCAAGATTTTCAATTTGAGTTTGCAGCATCTTTAGATGATAGAATGAGGATGGCAGTTGCAATCTGATGAGCCAGTTTGAATATCTCTGATTATATCATCAGCAATTCTGATGAACTCTTTGAGTGACCCACATTGCAAAAGGCATGAAAGTTGTTCATACATGACCTGTTTTAACTTCTTTGAAGTTTTTATCAAGTCATTTGATTTCAGCTTGCAGGTCTTGGGAAAGGAGCAATTTTAATTTTTATTGAAACTAGAAAGATTTAGGATACAATCCAATTTGTGAGTAGATAATAAACTTCTAAGATAATAAATAGAACTAGAATTTTGTAATGGGTGTGCTTAGTTTTCTAGTCAAATACACTCTTTCTTGTAATCACCCATTTTTTTTTACCAAAAATAATCACCAAATTTACCCAAAATAAGACTTTTTTTTTTAAAGCTTAGGCTCATTGAACTTGAACTTGACCTGATTATATAAGTGCAACAATAGTGATTCTATGCATATTTTAAAATATGACATTTTAGTTGTAGGTTTGGTAATAAGTGACGGGCCTTGTGGACTTCGTATAAGTCAATCTTAGTTGATTGTTTGGTTTTTTAAAATGATTTGGTAATAAGGAATCTCAAGTTAAAACTTCTAAAACCTCTCTAGGCTCAAAAGTCTAGGCAAGGACTTGTCCAATTTGATCCTGTTATAAGGAGAACAGATTCTTATTGAACTTATGGAAATACTCATATTGCCATGAAAATAAGAATATTTAGTAAGAGTTTCCAAATTATAGAGTGATCAGGTAGATAGAGAAACGTAAATGTTTCTGTTTGCAGAAGTACATTTCATACATTTTGTTAGAGACAGCTTAAGAGAACCAAGAAAAATAATTCCTTAAATCTGAAAAACAAGACATTAAAGAACAAGCAATATTTCAAACAAATGTCATAAAAGACATAATTATTCTAATCAGTTAATTTAGCCTCATATAATTAATTATAATTTTGTTTGATATTGAGTTAGCAATTTTATAAATCCATGAGTTTTCCAAATGAGTTCTGGAAATCCTTACCAGTTCAATAATACAGTCTTAAAGTTATCAGAAACCTGTACTTGTCAGAGTCTTTTTAATGTAGTCCTTGTAATTTTGTACCATAGCTACTTGTAAAAGATTTCATGAATGCATCAAAGTTAAATAAGTGTCTGTAGATGACAAAAGACTTAAAATGGCCATGATTGAAAATCTGATGAGAACTCATTATAATGCAATTGACAAGGAAATTTGGTTGTTTTTGTGAATATAACATTTTGAGATGATAACATGATAACCATCATACTAGGACATATCAGATTTCTAGAAATTTCATACACTTATTGGAACATTTACATTACTGATTTTACATCTATATATATGCATATATATAAATGTAATCTAAGAAGATTAAACATCACCTGTATTTGACAATGCTTCCCATGTAATTTAACATATCAAAATAGCCTAATTAGTTTAACATTTCTCTTATGAAGAGAGAGGACAAATCTTTTGAGATATTCTAAGGAGATTTAACAGATAAACCAAAATTATTTTTTTAAATAACCTCTTAGTAAAAACAGACTAGTAATCCAAGAAAACATTATCTTTTTAACACAGAGGAAACAAAATTTTAGCTTTTTATCAGAACATTATTGAACTCATTTTAAAAAGTAAAAATAAAATTTATCTAATCTTAGTAGTTTGACCACACATATTTTTTTTTTCACAGACTGTCTACAGCTTTCTAGATTTGTTCAGTTTTTGTCTATTTTTCTTTTCTTTTCTTTTTTTTTTTTTTTTTTTTTTTTTTTTTTTTTTTTTTTTTTTTTTTTTTTTTTTTTGAGACAGAGTCTCACTCTATCACCAGGCTGGAGGCTGGAGTGCAGTGGCATGATCTTGGCTCACAGCAACCTCCACCTTTTAGGTTTAAGCAATTCTCCTGCCTCATCCTCTAGAGTAGCTAGGACTACAGGCATGCAACACCCACCCAGCTAATTTTTGTAGTTTTAGTAGAGAGGGGATTTCACCATGTTGGCCAGGATGGTCTTGATTTCTTTTTTTTTTTTCTTTTCTGAGACGGAGTTTCCCTCCTGTTACCCAGGCTGGAGTGCAATGGCGCGATCTCGGCTCACTGCAACCTCCGCCTCCTGGGTTCAGGCAATTCTCCTGCCTCAGCCTCCTGAGCAGCTGGTATTACAGGCATGTGCCACCATGCCCAGCTAATTTTTTGTATTTTTAGTAGGGACAGGGTTTCACCATGTTGACCAGGATGGTCTCGATCTCTTGACCTCATGATACACCCACCTCGGCCTCCCAAAGTGCTGGGATGACAGGCATGAGCCACCGTGCCCAGTGTCCAGTGCCCAGCCTTGTTGTGCTCTTTCACTCCTTTTTTATTCTGTAATAGTGATTTTGCTTTAAGACAAAGTTACTCTTTTTTTCCTTTAGTGAAAACACGTGCCTTATATACTTTTTTTTAGTTAAAAACACATCCTACTTTCTTTGTACACTTTTTGCATATAGTGTTTTCATTCACCCTTAGTACTTCTAGTAGTTTTAATTACATATAGCATTTAGAGTTCTTAACCCTCAGTAACCTTAATATGTAGTGAAAGCTGGTAAATGTGTAATTTCATAATTTTTTAAATGTATACTTCCGCACACTATGTATATTTCTTATGTAACACAGGATGTGCTTACCAGCAGATGCAAATATCTCTAATTCCTCTTTAAGAAGCAGCCAAAAATAGATAAGCTCAAACTTACGTTCAGCAGTTAATGTGTAAGTAGTTTATCTTATTTGGAAATGATCTAGATATTTAATGAATATCTGTCATTTAATTTAAGTTACATGAGAGCAAATATATGAGGAATGGAACACAAAACTGAGGGCTTTTTTATAGTAGAATGGATAAAGGTAAGATTTCAGGCATACAATGAGGGACACTTGCAAGCCAAAGCACAGCAGGTAGGTCTCTAAGTGAGGAAGGGTGCTCTAGGCCAAAGCTCACTTATTTCCCAATTTTGTTTAAGGTAAATTGGAGTACTGTAAATAGAATCTGTGAGCCACTGTACTGGCTTTTTAAGAGTTTGTTTTTCTAAAACCTAAGTATTGTAATAACATTATTAAGGATCTGGTTACATAACTACTGGTTAAAGTTTGTGAGAGTTTTTCTCCTGTCTGTATATTTAGTAAAAGTAACTTGATCCCCTGAAGATCTGTAGAGACTATTCAATTCTCTGTTTTTATTTGTTATTAAAAATCTTACTTATATAACACTTTCTTGTTTATTAAATGTATTTTCTTCCTGCTGTGTTTTTAGCTCCAAATATAGTGATGATCACATATTTCTTCTACTGAAAATTTTTCCTGGTTGGTAATTGATTTATATCAGATTGTAAGAGACAGAACTCTTTGCTCTTCATCCTGAAATATTTCACTACATTAATACCTTTCAGTAAAGTGATTTTTTTTACTAATATGATCAAAGAATAACCAAATATTCTATAAGTAGTAATTTCCTAAATATTCTTTTTAGAAGAGTGACAGCTGGATAGCTGCTATTTTGTTGAAAAGTCAAAGCATAAATGTATTGGTACACTCTTCTAAAGACTCCTTCAGATATCTATTAATGTCAGATTGATTATTAGAATATTCCAGTTCCGGCAAAATTTTGGCAATAATAGTGACCACAAGGTGGTAATACATTAGAAAGAAATATATGATTTATAACTTTATAAAGACACTGATTTCTGGGCCTTCCCCCCAACAAATTAAATGAGATTCTATTGAGTTGCAGGCTGGCCATCTCTGTTTTTTAGAAACCTAACCTTCACCATGTAAAATGTTCTATCACATATAAATCTGTTAAAAAATTTATTCACAGTGGCTGACAACGATCATAAACTCTAAGTGTATGTTTCTAGAATCAAGACAGTCTTGAGCCTTGAACTTGAAAATACCTTTAATAATTAAAATAAGAGTTGGAAATAGAAAATGAATACTTCTGTGCAAAATATGAATGCAATGAATAAATTCTTATGTTTAAATTTGAAAAGTTTGAAAATCTTCTAAGAAATTAATTTGCCATTTAATAAAATAGACATTTTGGAGGTTTTGCAAGTTGAATTTCAAAAGGTGATTTATTATCAATTTTCATTTAAATTGTTAGGCTTACTTTCTCTTATCACTTTGAAATGGCTTTCAAACTCCCTGCTGTGTTCATTTGGACCATATTTTTCTTTTTTTTCACCTGCCATTCTCTTCTTACCTAATTGTTTATTTCATACTTAAATGGGAAAGTCATATTTAAAATTGATTTTGTAGTATGTCATTCCATAGAAGGTATCTTCTTTTTTCTTTTTCTTTTTTGGCTTCCTCTTTCTTTATTGGGTGTTTTGTAGATGCACGCAGGTCTAAAAGTTACACTGTTAAGTAATTATTTAAAAACTGACCAGGAAGAAGGTCCTGGTCCAGAGCTCCAAACCAGAATCAAAAAGGAATAGGGGCAGTGGGCATTCCTCCAACATCACCAAAACCCAGAAAATGAGGATCCTAAGCTCCTCCCCAGGTCAAATCCAGGTTTAGGCCCTTGGGCTAACCCTCAGGTGCCTCTGACTGCATCACACTCAGAGTAAGGTAACCAGCAAGGGGTTAGAGGGAATGGCCAGCCAAGTCCAGACATGGACAGAAGTAACTGGAAGGAGGACGGGAAACAGACAGATACTGTCCAGCTGTAGATAAGAGTGCAGCTAAGGCAGGTCGAGGGGCAGCGGAGAGGCTGGGGGAGCGGTATTGCCGCAATGCAGGAGTGTAGCCCCAGGGTCCTGTCCTGCAGCAGTTAGTTCCCAGATGGAGCTCCTGACCCGAGCCCAGGTAGAGGACTCACACGTTGTGGGTCCTCTTGGTGAGCTGGGGCTGCTCATCCACCAGCTTGGACTTGAGGTGCTCCTTGTAAGCCAGGATGTCTCCAGGCCACTTTGTGATTGTCTGCTTCTCATAGACCCAAATTTCTTGTGCGACCTGTTGAATGAGTCTGAAGTCATGGCTGACCAGCATAATACCACCCTCAAAATCCTGGATGGCATCTGCCAGGGCGTCGATGGTCTCAATATCCAGGTGATTGGTGGCCTTGTTCAGGAAGAGCATGTGGGGGTTCTGCCAGGCCAGCCAGGCCAGACACACTCAGCACTGCTGCCCGTCTGACAAGTTCCGGATTGAGCTCACCTGTTGTTTCCCAGTGAGACCATATCGCCCAATGATCTTCCTCATTTCTTCCTTCTCCTTGATCTCTGGGTAGCACTTCATCATGTACTCCAAAGGTGAAAGTCCAGCTGCTCTTGTAGGTGCTGATGGTATCGCCTTATCTTGACATGCGAGTGTTTTTGGTTCATGCCATCTGTGGGTAGTAGCTCTCCAGTCAGCAGCTCCAGAAGAGTTGACTTTCCTGCTCTATTGGGCCCTAACAGAGCCACTCGTGTGTCAAGGTCAATTCCAAATTCTAGATTATTGTAGATGCAAGGCCCATCTTTTGTATGCTTGAAGCTCACATTTTGCACCGTTAACGATGGGTGGCGGGATCTTGCCACATGGTGGGAAGTAAAATGATAGTGTCTTGTTGCTCACGACCCTCTCTGTCAGTCCTGATGCCATCATTTTCCTTGCTCTGGTCCTGCTGGGCCAACTTGGCACTGCCATGGCCAAACCTCGCAATGTAATTCTTCATGTGTGCAATCTGATCTTGCTCCCTTCCAGTGAAACCTCTTCATCTGGTTCTCCTGCAGCTCTAGCCACGTTTTCACATACTGATCATAGTTACCCGTATAATACTTCAGTCTCTTGTTGTGCATGGGAATGATGTTGGTATAGACACCATTCAGAAAATCCTAGGAATGGGAGACAAGAACCATTGCGCTTAAAAGATGCACTTAAAAGTTTTTAGTTCTTCCATCCACAAGCAAGCATCTAGGTCCAGGTGGTTGGTGGGTTCATCCAAAAGCAGCATGAAGGGCCAAATAAAGAGGGCTCTGGCAAGGCAACCCTCATCCTCCAGTCCCCACTGAAGTCTTTCAGCTTCTTGCGCTGCATGGCAGATGTGAAATCCAGTCCATACAAGATCCGCGAGGCCCTCATCTCTGCCTTGTCGGCATCCAGCTCCTCCAGGCATTCATAGAGCTCCATGAGCTTCTCATACTTCGCATCCTCATAAGCCAGCCACTCTGCCTCCCTCTCCAGCATGGCCCACTCTCTATTGACTTCCATCACACAGTAAGGGTGTCTTGTCACCAGGGGGCATCTCTCGAGTCAGGTGGTAGATGTCGATATGCTCAAGGATGGGCACTTCACGTTTCCCAATAGCAGAAAGCAACATGGACTTTCTAATTCCATTTAAGCCAATGAGACCATAAGGATGGCCTGAGTTTAATTCCCGTTTGGTGTCACTGAGCAGCTCTTGACAGTGAAAGGTGAGTGACAGGTTGATAATGTGAACATCAGTACTGTTGGGGTGAGAGGCCGGGACGCCGGTGGCAGCTCGAGCAGCAGCTTCATCTCAAAGTCCTTGAGCTCCTTGGTCAGCAAATCCACTTCTGTGGTCTCTCTGCCACTGGCCTCATTTTCCTCTGCCACCTGTGGGTCTGTGACAGCATCTCCATTTTCTTAATGTCCTTTTCTGGGCTGCTGTCGAGCTTTGGCAGCCTCCTTCTTTTTGGCTGCTTTCTTCCTGGCCAGGTCGGACGGCATGATGATGACCCACAGGGGTAGGTTCTGTTGTTTCAGGTAGCTGGGCCTCGTGGCTCGGCCTCTGTCTAGAAGGCATTTCCAATATGAAGTTCAATTAATGTAATCAAACATTTACTGAAAAAATTACATTATAGGCTCTTTACTAGCATCAGGAAGTCCAAAGGGCTTCCTTCCTTCGTGTTTTACTTTGTATGTGATAATTTACTTTGAAATGTATTACTATAAACACTGCAGCAAAGGTGTGTATTTTGAGTGGGTGTTGGAGTGTGTAAGATAAGTTTATTCTTTAAGGGCATGGATTTAGCATTTGAAATACTGTAGTCAAGATTCCAAATTCTGGAAGCATGTAAAGTATTAAAGTTGATGCCAAAGGTTTATTAACATTATGCATATTAGAAAAGAAAATTTTTGAAAAAAATGAGAGTTTAAGACATTTAATTGGACAGCCAGTTTATGCAGGTGCCACCTTTAGAATAAATAAGGTTTATAAGTCAGTCAAGTTCTAGAACTTTTGGAGGACTCTTGCCTCACTCAGATAAAAGGATGCACACTACAGAATATTTTGACACCTGCCTCACAGTGAATACTTGAAGCAAGTTGCTTGCCTGAGTATCTGAGGACAGAGTGGAATTTTCCAGACCATCTTGAACTAGACTGTATGTATTTGTGTTGTATTTTATTTCATTTCATGTTGCATACTTGCTAATACAAGTTTGTATCTCAATTTTGTTGACCCTTGCTTGCATTTACTAGTATCACTTGGGAGGCAGTTTGTGGATAAGGGCTATATGTGGCCAGAATATACGCCTTCTTATCAAAAGAGCTTGTTACTTCCTGATTGTCCAATTTGGCCTAGGTCAATTCACAACACTTTCTTGTTTTCCTTCCTGCTTTCCTCATTATATCTCTTCTTTTTTTTCCCTCTCTTTCCCTCTTCATTATTCAATATTCATTTATTGAAGTTTTACTGTCTTCCCACCATTGGCGAAAAATCAAGTTAAACTTTCCTAATTGATATTTTCTCCCAGTACAGAAAATGAGTCTTTCTTACATAGACTCAAAGTTCACCATAGTTAAGAAAGTTGCGTCCCTTTGCCATTGTTTCTTCAGCAACAAACCTGAAACCCCCATAGCTACGCTTATGACTCCCAGCCTAACATCAGGTAATTTTCTATAATTTTATTTGTGACCTTTACGTTATTACTGAAAACTAAAATTAAAAGTAATGGCAGGAGGCTGAGGTTGGTGGATCACAAGGTCAGGAATTCAAGACCAGCCTAGCCAACATGGTGAAACTCTGTCTCTACTAAAAGTACAAAAAGTAGCTGAGCTTGATGGTGTGCACCTGTAAACCCAGCTACTCAGGAGGCCAAGGCGG
The DNA here is from genome assembly GCF_001604975.1 of Cebus imitator. NCBI lineage: Eukaryota > Metazoa > Chordata > Mammalia > Primates > Cebidae > Cebus > Cebus imitator. The sequence continues at coordinate 4,431,038 of NW_016107395.1, forward strand.
GAGGATCACTTGAAGCTGGGAGGCAGAGATTGCAGCAAACTGAAATTGCACCCTTACACTCATCTGGGTAACAGAGTGAGGCTCCGTCTCAAAAAAAAAAAAAAATTAATGGCAAAAACTGTGATTACTTTTGCACCAACCTATAGCTAATCAATAGATAATGTATGCATCTAATGGTTTGAGATTTTTAGGCTGCCATCTGCCATGTTGATGTTAATTTAGAGTGGAATGATCATACTAGGATTTAAACAGCAACAGGACAACCTTTTAGAGAGGTAGCTCAATGAGTGAGGTTAATCTGGAATGAGTTGACAAGAATAATCATTGAGACAAGGTAGGCAAGCTGTAGGAACTAGCAACCATGGATTTACGATAGAAGGACCATGGGATTCCAGAGGACATAAGATGAGAAATATATGAGGTGACACTGACAAGGATTCTGGTTAATAGAGTGAGCTCTACTCAAGGGTCAGAGGTTTTTGTGGTATAAGAAGGAGTCCAAAGGCTTACCACAGAGCACTTGAGTCAACTGCTGAGTGCTAGTCTGCTCTCTCCACAGGAAGTTTCTATGCCTTTTTCTGTTCACAAGGATGATGGCTGACTGGGACTATTATTCTATAATGTGCAAAAATTACGTGCTTATTGTTTTTTACTGAACCCCAGAGATGTTCAAATGTGTTTATTTAAGGATAGCAGATAATGTGAGATAACCTCATGTTAATAAAACAGATATATCTTGTCATGTTTTCTCACTGATACAGACTTTATAAACATGTTAACTCAGGTGACTGTATGATGAACTCCCATGATCTGATTAGGTACTTTAATGAGTAACGATGTCTATGTCTTATCCCAGAAGTGAGGAGTGCTTCTTTAATTTATTTGGCTCAGTGTACTCTCTATGAAAGGGATCAGCAAAAACAAAGCAACACAGAACAAAAAATTGTGGAATTTTGTATTTGTATTTAAAATTTGGACTCCTTCTTATACCACAAAAACCTCTGATACTGATATTGTGTTAACATTAAAGGCACTATACCTCCTGTTTTCTTTTCTTTTCATATTAGTTCCTATTTGCTAAAAATCTCATCTTAGCCATGTTGTTCTCTTTTCTCTTTAAAAAATCCTTAAAAAGAAATTCATGTATATTTCATTGACTGTGAAAATATATTTCAATTTAGAAGTTATTATATATAATAATGTGAGGAGCCAGGTGCATAGCTAATTATCATAGCTGTTCCCTGTTTTGTTCCTTCAGCAAAAAATGTCAAATGCCAAAGTTGACATTCAGAAGTTTAAGAATATAATTGAACTTTTGATCTCTCTCTCTTTTTTTTTTTTTTTTTAGACAGAGTCTTGGTCTGTCACGAGACTGGAGTGCAGTGGTGCGATCTCAGCTCACTGCAACCTCTGCCTCCGGGGTTCAAGCAATTCTCCTGCCTCTGCCTCCCGAACAAGTGGGATTATAGGTGCCCACCACCACGCCTGGCTAATCATTGTATTTTTAGTAGAGACGGGGTTTCACCATGTTGGCCAGGATGGCCTTGACCTCTTGACTTCGTGATCCACCTGCCTCGATCTCCCAAAATGCTGGGATTACAGGCATGAGCCACCGCACCCAGCCTGAATTTTTAAGCTTAAGAGTCTAAGCACCTGCCTTCGATACCTCTTTCTAGTATACATATTAACATTATTACCAACGGTGCTTGAACTACACCAATTACCTCAGTGTCGGTCCTTGGGAAAAAAAAATTGTCACTCTTTACTAATTGATCTCATCATCCAGGAGCAGTTCATCAAATATAATCACAAGTTTAAACTCTTCTGCATTTGAATTAAGGCATACAGAGGGACTAGATTAAACGACGTTAGATGTCTCCTAAAGGTGGGTTTTGGGGTGGAATCAGCATGAATAAGCGCAGTATGTAATGAATAACTGAGGTGGGAAGTGATGGGAAGGAAATACAGTATGGCTTGGTGTGCAATGAGTATGAACACTGAATGATAGCTCACCATCCTCCTCCCTATATTTTAAAGGTGAAATTTCAAATGAGGAAAACTTGAGAATGATCCTTATCAGGAGAATACTAGAATCCAAAAAAGACTACAAGTATTTTGAAGTGACTATATCAAAACAGAGATAAAACATCTTGACTCAGACTTAAGGTTTGTCCAGACCAGTCTTACATCAGACATGGTTTTCTTTTCAAAAATAAAAATCTTTTCTAATATAATCACATTGACAGAAATACCCGCCAGACTGAAAGCAAGCCGATTAATTATTTCTTTATGATAATCTATTTCAGTTCTCTTTAAACTACTTATAAATGTTCCAAAATAGTTTAGACTTTCAACTGCCATTTTTCTAAAAAGTTTTCAAAGACAAATTTTAATCAGCAAAATAGGAAGTGTTTTTTGACTAAGCTACAGATGTAATTTCCAATTCCTGTAACTTTGGGCCTCCTTCTATAGGCTTGATAGCGATAAAAGAAAACCAGTTATTATTTAATTCAGTGGTTACATTCATTTAGAACATTTGAAGGTCATGAAATTAATGTTCTGCCCTTGTGAAATAAAAGCCTCAAAGCTGAGAAGTTAATTCAGCACATTTTAGTAAGAGTTGTCTGCAGGCTATATATACTGTTGGAATGTAAGTATTCAGATCTCTGTATTAAGGACGTCAGCAATTCCATTAAAAATAGCCTAGGTAAGGAGTTTAACTAGACTCACTCATTACATTGCTTCAGTTAGAGTTACTTAGGCTTAAATATTCTACTCAAATGCATATATTCTGATTATCTGATTGCTTCAACTGATGAATAAATATATTTAAATACAGAATTTAAGTCCCTCTCCTAGATATGTTTCATTTGTAATTCATCATTTCTTTAATGAAATGACTACGTTGTGTGTCTTTAGCCTTTGAAAATTTCCTTTCTTAGAAGAATTATGTCTGTGCATTTTGAGGTAGCCTAATATGAAGATCTTTTGAAAAAAGCTTAGTGCTTCTAACTTCAAACTCCCTTGGTAAAACATCCACTTTAGAAACAAAATGAAACAAAAAACTGCAGGAGATTTAACACTAGGGGGCACTAAGAACCTCTCTAAACTTTTCTGCCCCATCCTTGCTCAAATTGTGTGCTGGTTCTCATTCCCCGCTTTCTTATTTATTATCTTTAGGTGTTGGTACCCTTCTCTTGATTTGGTTAGTAGATTCGTCTGTCAAAAGGCCAAGGAGTGAATGGAGAAATTGTGTATCAGCTTGTATTTTCAGTACTGGGCAAAATGTACTGCAGGAGATCTGGCATTCTCCTACACAGAGACATCCATTTCTCTGGCATTCATATTTTAGTAAAATACATGATCCTTAAATGAGATACTTCCAGACACAATAGAATCCCCCAAAGGCAAGCTTAAATTGTTATTTTCTGTTATTCATGTGTGCAAATGTGGCTTGTTGTGATAGCCCACCCTTAACAATTATTTTATGCTATGTCTGCACAGTAATAACTAAAATTGATATAATATTTTATTAGTATCCAACACAGTACCAAACATTTCATTAGCATTTTCTCTGTTAACTTTTTAACATAGTCCTATGATGTTGAATAGGTTATTTTCTTTACTTTGTAGATGAGGAAAAAATGAGGCATTGAAAGATTAACTTGCTCAAAGATAATTAGTAATGGTGACAACATGTCCACAATCCAAGTCTCTGTGGCACCAACACTTTTAAAATTGTGATTTATTATACATTGAACATTTGGCTTGTATTCATAATTAGCTCTGATTTAAAATATGCCCTTCTCTTCTATATGTCAGACCATATGTTTTGCTCTTGTTTCAGAAAATATAATTACCATTATTTTTAAAAACTTGAAAGCTAGAAATTATTATATAATATGCAAGTAATATGTTTTATAGTTATATTATTTGAACAAAAATGTTTATGTTGCTTCAAAAAGCCCTAGTGTACCTGAAAAATATTTGTTGGATACAAATTCTCTCTATATATTTATATGGTCAAACACTGAATGTGATAGCCACCTATAATGGGTCAAATACTATGAGAAATACATGCCATAGAGTGCTATTTCCAGTGTTCTCAAGGGACAGAATGCAAAATATATGGAATATTGATCAAATAGACAATGAGTAAAGTTTATAAGGAAATACATTAGAAGTTCTGCAAGAGAGCAGTTGACTGTGTTCTGAGATGGCCAAAGAAAGAATTAGAAAACAGTGGGGTTTGGATTAGGCTCCAAAGAATGCGGAAAGGGAGAAGCCTAGAGGAAAGGAAGCGGATTTCCAGCAAGGTAACTATGTTAACTCAAAGTCATTTCTTAGAGATGGAAATGGAAAATCTTAAGATTATTGGGGAGATATAGATAACAGGATATCAACCGGAGAGAATAAAAGACAATAGGTCAAACGGAAAGATGGCCGACCAAAATTTTAGACTTTAATCTTAATTCTTTCCACAAATTGTTGTAAAGAGACTAATGGTTATGTACAGACCATGTTCATGAAGATTGATCTTGTGTGTGACTAATATATTGCAGAAGAAGAAAGGGATAGGGATTGCAGTTAGGAGACTTTTACAGAAATCCAGGCCCCTTGAAAAGTTAAAAAGCAAAGATTTAAGTACTGACAGTTAAAAAAAAAGAAATAAATCATACATTTTATTTAATATAACAGCTTTATTGAGATATAATTCACATGCTGTAAAATTCACTCCTTGAAAATGTACAATGCTATGTATATAGTATATTCTCAGAGCTATGCAACAGTTGCTACTAAATAATTTTAGAGCATCTTTATCACCCACCAAAGAAACCCCACATCCATTAGGTCGCTTCCTATCCCTCCTTTTCCCCAGGTCCTGGCAACCATGAATCTCCTTTGTGTGTTTATGGATTTGCCTATTCTGGACAATTTAGGTGATATAATCAAATAAGCCCTTTTGCAACTGACTTTTTTCACTTAGTGTGTTTTTTAGGTTCATCTGTGTATATAAACTTTTTATAAGTTTTGATTAAATAGTAGTGCCTGTTCATATAAATCTTTAGTTAATCTTAGCTACAATCTTAATTACTAAGTATGGTATGTCTATGTTATTATTTCAAGCCTCCCTTTCTTAAAAGTTCTACTATTGACTGAACAACATTAAGTATATAGGTGGCTGGTAGCACACAAGTAGACTCAGCCAAATTAGGCATAAGTGGTATTTTTAAGGTTTCTTTAAGTATAATTTTCGAGGTGAAATATTTTGTCTCAAAATTGAGTACAAAGTTGAGTCTGTCTCAGGGCTATAGCCACAACCTCAAAAGTTACTTAATATGACATAAGTGTTGAACTAGATATGATCTAAACTTCTCTCATCAACCTTTAAATTCTTTATATTCAGATAATTAGTGGAATATTTTCCCTAACCTGTATCAATTTTCAGTCTTAGCATTATTGATAAGCAATTTTTATATAGTTATTTTAAACTTATGATTCACTGTCCATCATAGAAATACAATTTCAAAACTATTTAATATTTTCTTTGTGACAAGCCGGCCAATATTTATCTGATAACATTAATATGTATTACAGATAAACAGTTTTCTTCTTTTGCTCTTTAAAATGTAGATATTTTTTTCCTTTCTCTCAAAGTACAAGTATTTTAATTAAAGTTTCCGGCCTTTGGCATTTGGACATCCCACACTGTTTAATATAAAAATATATATTGCATTTATCATTACATTTTGCTTTTTCAGAAAATGAAAACTTGTGTCACTTAGCAAATAATGTTATGAAAACAACTGTGGATGAGATTCCACACTCAATCTATCAAGAATGACAGAGTGTCATACTCAAAGATATTCTTCTTTATATATATTCATGAGAATAACGATTGGGGTCAAATTGTTTTCAGGCTGTCAATGTGAATTTTGTCTGAATGTATATAAGCTAAATGTTTTTGAGGCAGTTATTTTGTATTACAGATACCTTCATAATGTAGTGTTATTTCTACAATGAATTCATCCTGAGGCCAATTTGCATATCAGTATATATTTTTTTACACTATGAAATATCTTTAACACAAATTATGAATACTATTATTGTCTGAAACTCTTTAAAAATAGAGGGAGAGAAGTGTTTGAAAATGCTGAAGAAGAAATTAGTAATTGTCTACATAATGACCTCTTAGCCAGCACAAAACATTATTGAAAAAATATAAGGGGGAAAAACCAAGTTCAAAATACAGAAGTTGTTAAAAACAAGCTTGAAAGCACTTTTACCCCAATCCTCATTTTTACTACAACATATTATTTTATAGAGAGCAAAATGTATAGGTGATGACATAAATATTAATGAATGCAGTTAAATGTTATCTCTATGTTGTGGTAAATTGTCTAATTTTTATAAATCTCTGACTTAGAAAGATTTAATTAGAAACCAAGGCTTAGATTTAGTTACAAATTTCAATTTCTAATCAAATTCCTTATTCAATTTTTATTTTTAGAAAATAAAGTTCAGTCTATTTTATGTCTTGTTCTCCATCCTTATTTGGCTTTGTCTCTCTTTCCTTATTTGGCTTTGTCTCTTTGTATGGCACATAGCCAGTTGTTATTCTTCAGAAGATATTTGGAATAAATATTTTGCAAAAATATGTTCCCCTAATAAAGTTTCAACGGTGAAGTGAACAAATGTATCAATTATACACAGATTTTGAAGAGAAAAAGTAAACCCTCCCCCAGGTCAAAAACAGTGCCAGGCAGTTTCCTAAAAGAAAAAAAAACTCATGCTTCATGTAAGATTGTCTGAGATGATACGAAGACAATAGGTGTTCCAGCTTAAATGACATGTTTCCTTTTTAGCTTAATTATGTTATTTTTCAAAACATATTGTTAACTCTTATTTTGTAGGATGAAGAAGACTACGCAATTTCTGGACATTCAACCCTCTGGAGGCTTAGATTTCATAGTGTGAAAAATAACGTGCTATCTGTTGCATTATATTCTCTAAATAAAGTCCTGATTACCTATGCAACAAGGACCACAGAGGGCACAGAATAGAATTATGAAATCAGTTATGCAATATGCATTTACAGCAGAAGTAACCCTGCCCAAATAACCCAGGAGGAAGAAAAGGACGTCTCCTCAAGGGCAGGTATACACAAAATAATTGCAAAGCAACCAGGAACTTCAATGCACACTAAATTGGCCATCATTATTTTAATGAGCTGGCTGTAATTTTTAAAAGCATTTGCTTTTGTAGGCAGATACGTAAAATCTGTTCTAATGGGGTCATTTATTAATTTGCCTGAAGATTCTTTCTTGCGACAAAAGCCTAACGGATTTAATAGATTGCATCTTTAAGTAGCAGGGTCTAAAATTTTTGTGTGTGTGTTTGTTCGTGTGTGTGTTTAATTTCAAATCTATTGTGCATTGCACCAAAGTTTTCCTTGTTCACCATCTTTTCTTATATTCAGATTATTAGAACTCTAAATCCAATCAGGTTTTCTATGATTTTTGTTTTGGTTACCGAGAGCCTAATGTTTTTATATATTGCTTTCCATTTGACTTTCTTTAGATCTATGATTTATTCTTTCCCTCTATGAAAGACTGACTGCCTCACCTCCACATTTAAAGTCTCCAAGCTCCTTTCTCTTTCCTTTACCTATTTTATTTTTCTTCAGTGCACTTACTACTTTGTTTTCTCAGTAGGAATTAAGTTTCATAAGGGCAGAGTCATTGCTCAATGCTGTCACCCTGGAGACTAAAATAATGTGGCATATTGTAGGTGCTCAGTAAACATTTGTTAGGGGAATGAATACAAAGACAAAAGCTGGATAAACTGAATTCATTTCAATTCACATTCAAAATGCTGGTCATTTTTTAAGGATGTAATAATCAGCTTTAATGTGCTTCCATCTGAGAAGCTATCTTTTTTTAATTATTATACTTTAAGTTCTGGGGTACATGTGCAGAACGTTCAGGATTGTTACACAAGTACATATGTGCCATGGTGGTTTGCTGCACCCATCAACTTGTCATCTACATTAGGTATTTCTCCTAATGCTATCCCTCCCCTATGCCCCAACCCCCAACAGGCCCCAGTGTGTGATGTTCCCCTCCCTGTGTCCATATTTTCTCATTGTTCAGCTCCCACTTAGGAGTGAACACATGTGGTGTTTGGTTTTCTCTTCCTGTGTTAGTTTGCTGAGAATGATGGTTTCCAGCTTCATCCATGTCCCTGTAAAGGACATGAACTCATCCTTTTTATGGCTGCATAGCATTCCATGGTGTATATGCGCCACATTTTACCACATTTTCTTTATCCAGTGTATCACTGATGGAGATTTGGGTTGGTTCCAAGTCTTTGCTGTTGTCAACAATGCTGCAATAAACATACATGTGCATGTGTCTTTATAGTAGAATGATTTATAATCCTTTGGGAATATACCCAGTAATGGGATTGCTGGATCAAATGGTATTTCTACTTCTAGATCTTTGAGGAATCGCCACACTGTCTTTCACAATGGTTGAACTAATTTACACTCCCACCGACAGTGTAAAAGTGTTCCTATTTCTCCACGTCCTCTTCAGCGTCTGTTGTTTCTTGACTTTTTAATGATCGCCATTCTGACTGGTGTGAGATGGTATTTCATTGTGGTTTTAATTTGCATTTCTCTAATGACCAGTAATGAGCTTTTTCTCATATGTTTGTTGGTCACATAAATGTCTTCTTTTAGAAGTGTGTGTTCATATCCTTCACCCACTTTTTGATGGGGTTGCTTGCTTCTTTAGTGTAAATATATTTAAGTTCTTTGCAGATTCTGATTGTTAGCCCTTTGTTGGATGGATAGAGTGCAAAAACTTTCTCCCATTATTTAGGTTGCCTGTTTACTCTGATGATAGTTTCTTTTGCTGTGCAGAGCTCTTCAGCTTAATTAGATCCCATTTGTCAATTTTGGCTTTTCTTGCCATTGCTTTTGGTGTTTTAGTCATGAAGTATTTGCCCTTGCCTACGTCCTGAATTACCATTCAGGTAATTCCCTAGGTATTCTTGCAGGGTTTTTATATGTTTTAGGTCTTACATTTAAGTCTTTAATCCATATTGAGTTAATTTTTGTATAAGGTGTAAGGAAGGGGTCCAGTTTCAGTTTTCTGCATATGGCTAGCCAGTTTTCCCAAAACCATTTATTAAATAGGGAATCCTTTCCCTCTGATCTTTGCCAAATCTGAGGAGTTATCTTTATGGATGTTCTCTACAACCATTCAGCATCATCCTTGTTCAGACCTTCATTTTTTTATACTCAGATGATGAAACACCCTCTTAGTGTCTCGTTTTTGGTTTTAGACTTCTTAACTTCAGTCTGACATTACAGTATTTCTGGATTTTTAAAAACTGAATAAGGACCATGTTACCATTCCACATAACCTTCCACCAGCCCACGTCCACAAAATAGAGTATGAGACTAAATCTGGGTATTATCTGGACATGAGATGAAAGTGTAAATTCCGGTCTTTTTGGTAAGGTTTCATGTTATTTCATTAAAATGTAACTCATGCTTATGCTGTGTCTCAGCAATACCTTTTTAGAAGGTCATTTTTATTAAAGTAAATAGATACCAAAGAATGCTTGGCACAGCTTTGCTTATAACTGCAACAAATTGGAAACAATCTGAAACTAGTTGTCCGCCAAAAAGCAATGAAAAATCTATACTGTGGATCATAATGCAGGTAGCACAAAAAATGAAGTAGATCTATGTATTTTTAAATTTAATTATAATTTTTTTTTTTGAGCCAGAGTTTTGCTCTTGTCAACCAGGTTGGAGTGCAATGGTGTGATCTCAGCTAACTGCAACTTTTGCCCCCAGGTTCAAGTGATTCTTCTGCTTTATCCCCCTGAGTAGCTGGGATTACAGGCGCCTGCCACCATGCTTGGCTAATTTTTTTGTATTTTTTAGTAGACACGGAGTTTCACCATGTTGGTCATGCTCTTCTCGAACTCCTGACCTCAAGTGATCGACCTGCCTCGACCTCCCAAAGGGCTGGGATTACAGGAATGAGCCACTATGCCCTGCCATATATTTATGTGCTAAACAAAAGGAATGTCCATGCACAAGTAGTTAGAGCAAAAATTAAGTTTCAGAGTAATGTTTCTAATATCTTATTTTTTAAGGAAAGGGAGAGAGAATGAGGAAGAAGAGAGACAGAGAGGAGCAGAAAGAATGCTATAACAAAAAATTTGAACTTCTTACATAACTTCATAATTAAAATATTAAAATACGTGTATTTGGTCAATATCCTTTAAGTTAAATATACAATAAGTTTCAGAATAATGTCTCTAATATCTCATTTTTAAGAGAAGAGAGAGAAAGAGTGAAGAAGAAAGAGACAGAGACAGAGAGAGGAGGAGAAAGAATGCTACATCAACAAATTTGAACTTCAAACATTATTTCATACTTAAAATATTAAAAATATTAAAATATGTGTATTTGATCAATATCTTTTAATTTAAATGTACACTTTCTTGCTGTATGGTAACATATGTGCTTTAAAAATGTAGGAAATACAGACACTTAAATATAGAAAGAACTTAAAAGTACGAACACTTTGTGTGTTAATGAGAAAGCTGATGTTGAAAAAAGTTACTTGACAAAGGTCAGAAGTATGTTCGAGGTAAAATTAGAGATAAACTTACATCTTTTGACATTTAAACTGGTAATATTTCCAATAAGCCTTGTTACCTCTCAAGGAGAATATTTGCTTCTTGTTTAGGCTTGAGGTTGCTTAATTGCTATTGATTATAATGTCAATTATATGCAGAACCAGAGAATACTTTGTCAAGAATAAAAATGTCACCAAAATAATTAGATTTGTATTGATTTAATTTGAAGAAGGAACTATAACTTTTAAAAAACTTTGATTAAAAATTACAATTAGATAAGATAATAAATTTTAAAATACTTTAACACATTAATCACATAGAAAGCATCTCAAAGTTATTCAAGTTTACAGGGCAAAAAACAATGTACATAAGCTGAAATTTACAAATAGACTGGGTATTGTTATGACTGTCATCACAAGTAATTGAATATGCCAACTGATTTTTCTGATCAATTATCACATGGTAATATAGCTGCAACTTCAGATTCACCTACATTGCATACTGTCTAGACATGGGCTCAATTTAAAGTGTCATAAATAACATTTTTGTTTTTGTACTTAGAATATATGTGGACATGGACAAAATGAAAGCCAAATAAAATGCTTAAGAAGTTATATTTTATTCTAGACTACTCTCTGCCATGCATTAATGGCTGTATTTAAAGTAGTTTCTGATTTATTTAGAGCTTTGCAACTGCATTTTTTATTAGGTAAAATATATGACTTCTTACATATCATGAAATTTGGATAATGTGATATTGAAATACAAAGCCATTGCTTTTGCCTTGGTTAAAAATAAAAAAGAGAGAGGGTGGGCGGACAACAAACCAAACTTTCCGTAAAAACCAAAAGAAGAGTGATAAAACATCTTGTATTTTTTGATTGCCAGTTCAGCTATTTGGTAACTATAAGCTGGATCATCCTGAATAGGAGAGTGCAGTACTAGTTTCCTTAAAAAGATGAAGGAAATGTTTATGGCCCTGACTTGAATGCAGTGTGTATTCTGCATAATCTATCGGACAGTGACATTGGGAAATGCATGGACCCTGACTTTGAATTCCTTAAAACTTTCCAGATCTATAAGATACTCAAGTAATATTTTATAAAGTATATATGTATACAAACAACATATAAATATTAGCACATGCCAGTGCAGTCATTGTGCTAGTATTTATATTTTATGTGTTATTCATACACATATGTTATTCATACATATAAACATGTTATATATATATTACACATGTTATTTACATATAAATGTTATTTATACCTATAAATACTCATAAATATAAATATATACTTATAGGTATCAATAACATTTTAGGTAAAAAATGTTAAGAGAAGGGACCCCAATAGGCTTTGAAGAAGAGGAGGGTGAATCTAGCAAAGTCATTGAAAGAGACAGGTACTTACTGATGTGGAGGAAGTTAGGATCTGTTGATGAGGACAGTTAATGAGTTAGGAATTCATTGGACTTTAATGTTTTGGATCTACCAGAGGATTCTAGAAAGAAGTACGCTTTGTATTAAATAAAGATGAAAAATGAATACATTTTTATTATTTCAATGGTTGTGAAAATGAAAAGGGTGAATTAAAAAGATAGAGTAAATTTGTCAGATTAGAAGATTCTACATAAAATATTGATTTTCTTACAAAATAATGCTATTCGACTACAATAATATATATATATTTTGAGATGGAGTTTCACTCTCATTGCCCAGGCTGAAGTGCAATGGTGTGATCTTGGCTCACCGCAGCCTCCACCTCTCAGGTTCAAGTGATTTTCCTACCTCAGCCACCTGAATTGCTGGGATTGGAAGCACGCATGCACCACCAAGCCTGGTTAAGCTTGTATTTTTAGTAGAGCCGGGGTTTCTCCATGTTGGTCAGGCTGGTCTCAAACTCCTGACCTCATGATCCACCCACCTCTGCCTCCCAAAGTGCTAGGATCACAAGTGTGAGCCACCCCACCCGGCCCTAAAATAATATTTAATAAAATCAATTTAATTGAAAATATTTTAAATTGACACTAATCTATTTTTATTAAAACTTGTTTGGCTTCTGTTTCCTCCTGCTAATCATCTTTCTCCCTCCTTCCTCAATACCTCCAGTTTCAAATCTCATGCATTAATTACATTACATTAATTACAATCTACACCATACATTTTCTGTCTTTGCTGCAGTTATCTTCTGAGTCTTAACTTTCTTACCCTCTTTCCCTAAAGAGTATAGTTTCTGGTTCTTTGTTATTTCTTCCAATACAACTCTTGAGTTAATTACTGATTATTTAAAACTAGATGATTCTTCTACTACCTCAGTCTCAGGTTATCAGAAACCAATGGTCCTGTCCATGCTTTCAACATGGGAAGGAGCAAGCCCCTTTTTCCTACTCATGAACATCATTCTATCAATTCTCCTCTTTTCCTCTTGCACCATTATTTTATTTCTTACTACTGGATAATTCCAAAAATTATACAAACTCTTACTTCTATATTAACACACAAAAGCAAAAAAAAAAAAAATCAAAAATAATGAAATCTCTCTTGTTCAACATTGCCCTCAAACCCCATAACTTGATTCTCTACTCTCCATTTAAAGGAATAATCTTTGAAATAATTTTCTATTCTCAGTGCTCACAAATACTATTCTTTCTCTTTAAAACCATCTTAGTTCTACCACTTCACCATTTCTTTTTTGTATAGATCACTAATAGCTTACATGTTGGTAAATTCAATCCATTTTTAAATCTTCATATCACCTGACCCATCATCAGCATTTAACAGAAATCACTTCATTTTCCTTGACACACTTTTCCACCTGGTTTCTGGGACATCACTTTCTTAGTTTTTCTCCTACGTCACCAGGTGGCCCTTCATGGTCCCCATTGTTCAATTCCACTCATCTCCCGAATCTCTTGGATTGGAGTATACAATTTCAGCTCCAAGCTTTCTCTATCTGAACTCACTCCTCTTGCAATAGTCTCAAGTCTTATATCCTTAATTACCATTTATTTGATTATGATTCAAAAATTTTACATACAACTTAAATTTGTTCTTAAACTACAAATTTGATTATAAACTACCTATTGGATGTTTATTAGATTCACTTGGAAAGCTAATAGGCACCTCAAGTTTAACATGCCCTCAAATAAATTTCTAATCTTTTTTCCAAGTCATATTCCTCCAGAGCTGTTTCCTACCTTAGGTAATGTATTATTAACCCATTCTCACACTGCCATAAGGATACTACCTGAGACTGGGTAATTTACAAAGAAAGGAGGCTTCTTTGACTCACAGTTCCACATGGCTGGAGAAGCCTCAGGAAACCTATAATCCTGGTGGAAGGTGAAGGGAAGGCAAGGCACATCTTACGTGGTGGCAGTAAAGAGAGAGAGAGAGAGAGAGAGAGAGAGAGAGAGAGAGAGAGAAGGTACAGTGGAAACTGCCACTTTTAAACCATCAGATCTCATGAGAACTCCCTCACTACCACAAGAACAGCATGGGGAAAACCACCTCATGATCCAAGCACCTCTCACCAGTTCCCTTCTTTGATACATGGGGATTACATTTGAGACGAGATGTGGGTGGGGACAGAAAACCAAACCAAATCAGGTAAGAAATATTCTATTTTTCCAGAATATCAGACCAAAAATTCGGCATTTTCCCCTTTCTTTCACATCTCACATCCAATCTATTCAAAAAATCTTAAAGACTCAACCTTGAAACTATAAGCAGAATCTGACAACTAGTCATCACTATTATCCTGATCCAATTCATCGTTGTCAATTATCTACCAGGAGGATATAGATAGTCTTCATATCCCTATTCTTACCCAACTACAGCCTCATTTCCACTTAGCTGAAAAGTTATCATTTCATAAAATAATTTATTTAATCACTTTATGTTCAAAATCTTATAACATCATCCATTTCATTTAGAAATTCCTATCGTGGACTACAAGCTGCGTCACCTTACCTCTCTTACCTTATATCTGATCATCTCACCCCTTCACATTTGATCCAAGACACATTGGCATCTTTACTATTTCTAGAGAGTACACATGCTCTCATTTCAGGATACTTGTATTTACTATTCCCTTTGTCTAGGATATTCATCCCTAATTATCTTTATAATTTGCTTCTTTGCTATCTTTATGTTTTTGCTCAAATGTTACATTCTCAAGGAACTTGCTTTAAAATGGAGATTCTCTGTCCCAGTACTGTACTGTCTTCCCTTTTTTATTTTTTATTTTTAAAATGTACATTGCATTTCTCATCATCTAGTATGCTATATATTTTACTTACTGTCTGTCATCCCAGGTAGAGTATGAACTGTAGTATTAGTTTCCTAGGGCTAATTTAACCAATTACATACACTTTGTGGCTTAATATCAAAGAAATTTAATCTCTCATAGTTCTGGAAGCCAGAAGTCTGATCAAGGTGTTGGCAATGGCAAACATCCTCTAAAGGCTCTAGAGGAGAATCTTTCCTTCCTTCCTTCTTTCCTTCCTTCCTTTCCCTCTTTCTTTCTTTCATTTCTTTCTTTTTTTCTTTCTCTCTCTTTCTTTCCTTCCTTCCTTCCTTCTCTTTCTTTCTTCTTTCTTTCTTTCTTTCTTTCTTCCTTTCTTTCTTTCTTTCTTTCTTTTTCTTTCTTTCTTTCTTTCTTTCTTTCTTTCTTTCTTTCTTTCTTTCTTTCTTTCTTTCTTTCTTTTTCTTTCTTTCTTTCTTTCTTTCTTTCTTTCTTTCTTTCTTTCTTTCTTTCTTTCTTTCTTTTTCTTTCTTTCTCTCTCTCTTTCTTTCCTTCCTTCCTTCTTTCTTTCTCTTTCTTTCTTCTTTCTTCCTTCCTTCCTTCTTTCCTTCCTTCCTTCCTTCCTTCCTTCCTTCCTTC
>NW_016107395.1:4446822-4488533 GCF_001604975.1 Cebus imitator
GATTTCAATTTCAGCTCATTTCAACCTCTGCCTCCCAGTTTCAAGTGATTCTCCTGCCTCAGCCTCCTGGGTAGCTGGGATTTCAGGTGCCCACCACCACACCCAGCTAATTTTTTGTATCTTTAGTAGGTATGTTTCACCATGTTGGCCAAGCTGGTCTCAAACTTCTGACCTCAAGATCTGCCCACCTCGGTTTCCCAAAGTGCTGGAATTACAGGCATGAGCCACTGAGCCCTGTGGAGGGGAATTCTTTCTTGTTTCTTATAGTGCTGGTGGCTCAAGGAGGCATTCCTTGGCTTGTGTCTCCATAACTACAATCTGTATCTTCACATGGCCTTTTCCTCTTTTCTCTGTGTCTTCTCTTCCATCTCTTATAAGGATGCATGTCAGTTTAGGAGTCTGGCAATAGGCAATGGTGGAAAACTATAATTGAGGGAAGGACAGGAGGAAGTACAAGCCATAGGCTTGGTACTGTACTTAAGTAAGTCCTTGGGGACTGACCAAGCAAGGTCAACTCTCCACATAGAAATTTCAGGGATACCAAGGTATACATAGACTACAGTACTGCATGAAATATTGTACAAAATACATTCTATGAGGAACTCATACTTGAGTTTAAGATTATGTTTAAAGCTAACCAATTATTATTTTTTATAATACTGACGAAAGAGGTTATTGTAAAATTTAACCAAGAGTTGAACAGAACTCATATCACCAAATGAGTTAATAATGGTAATATACTTGGAATAGTGTCTGTCACCTAGGAAGTGTTATGTAAGGTTGTTAAATAAGTAATATGCTGAAAAGAAATCAAAATAGCTCTGAAATGAATACACACACATATATATTGCTGAATCCAAACTATATGTTTATCAAACTATTTAAATACATCTTTCATTCTAAATTTTAAGTAGTTAATTGTTGATATTACCACTATGATTTACTTTATCTGTCAATTGAAAATACATTCAAAGAGTCATCAAAGCCTTATACTTTTTAAAATAAGCAGAAAAACTTAAATTGATACATATAAACTCTCATAATGTTTAAGCCCCTTTGTTGATTTGTGATAGAGTAGCTAGTTCATATTTCATGAATGCTTACTACAGTTTCTGTTAATTTACTAAACGGGCATGCAGATATCTCTTTGTATAAATATTTAGTGGATATCTGTATTGAGCCAGTTTTATCCTGCTCCGAAACCACTAGGCTGACCACACACAGAGAGCTTTTCCTTTTTAAGGTCAGTAATGGAAACTCTATGGTCTATCTATCTATCTATCATCTATCTATCTATCATCTATCTATCTATCTATCTATCTATCTATCTATCTATCATCTATCTATATATCATTTATCTATCTAATCTGTCTATGTAACTATCATCTATCTATATATCATTTATCTATCTAATCTGTCTATGTAACTATCTATCATCTGTTTGACTATCTATCTGTCAAAATATTGGCCTGAGCTTTCTAAATTGTAGAAAAAATGTTTCCTGGTACCAAATTTTGATAAGTTTGTATATTTTTTCCATACCATCTTGGCATATTTTAGTGTAAGCATTAAATATTGCATGAATTAGATTCTAAAATTTCTTGTATCTGTTCATCTTGCCATATGTATATTAAATTATTCCAGAGAAATAAACATTTCTACTAAGTCTGAAAAGTGTGAACTGCAGTTCACTGTTTGCGGAACTATTATTTTATATTTACTCTAATATTCACAGACGCCAACCTGAAATATTAAACACAGTCTCGTCTCAATTAAAAAATACTTATTTTTAAATAATAAAAATCTATTCTTATCCAAATAATTATTATAAGTTAGTATATGCGAAACCCTCATAACTAGATCAATTTGTTTGTGATATGTAAAGAATTTATAAGCCTACAGGAAGAATGATAATTTATTCCTTCTTCATTGGCCATTCTCTTGCAAAGACGTAAAACTTTCTTAATTTGCTCCCAGAATACATGATCATTTACATGAACAAATATTTTTATAGACATGTAGGACCAGTGTTGTATTCTAAAGAAAAGGTCGTTTTCTCACTAGAATTACAAAGTAACTCAGCTCTACTAATGAAACCTGTGAGTATCAACAGAATCCAATTAATTTACAATTGAGAATAGAATAATTTTTCTCAACATTTTCTCCTAATGAAACCTGATTTCTCTACTAACTCCGCATGTGCCACTTCTTACCCATCACCTTCATGTACGAGGTAGGCTAATGCCATCCTCCATGCCCTGCGAAAGAAGGATTTGTGTCTAAGTAATACATTCTTTTTGCCACTGGGTTTTAGGTTTCTGATCTGTGCCCCTAACTCATTCTTTATTTCTCACTCTCCCTTGCCCAGCTTCTTTTACATATGTACAGTATGTACAGTGTATACATCAGTTATATTTTCTGATGCCTTTATTCATCTAAATTTACAGAAAATATCTTAAAAGGTCTGCTTATAATTATTTCTCCTTAGTATTTGGAATGAAGGATTTCAGTAATTACATAATTATAGCATAATCATTACATAAACATAGCAAGTTGAAGAAGGTTTTCTAAAATGGATTCAGGAATCTTCCTCTGAGGATGTTATTCTTTATTTTTCAATAACAGTCAAAGACTAAGGAATGAGAAATTTTGTCCTCTAAATGTGTATTATCAGTACCTCTACTGTCTTTTTCCAACCTGTCAGCTTATAAAGGGGGGAAATAAACCAAAGTTAAATAAGTTAATGGTAAGAAACTCTTTCTGTTCTGATGAGTTTAGGGGACAGGATCTGGACTGGGAAGGATCTGGATCCTGGTTCTGTAAGGTATCCTCTAAGTCAAGGTTTGATCAGGAAAACAGATACAGCTTTAACATAATTCAAGCAGGAAGGGACTTAAAAGGGGGATTAGAGACATAAAACTGTCAGAAGGCTGAGGGAATTAAGGTCAGGGAAGCCAATATCGGATTATTGCTGAATATATTTGTCAGATAAGTCAAAACAATACTGTTTAGAAAATAAAAATTATAAAACCAGCAGGGAAATATTCCAATGATTTTATCTCTCTGGAGTCCTGAAGCGGGTGATTTGTAGGAGGAGGCAGAGAAGCCCTAGCAAATCCCTTTCATGTTTGGCTGCCAAAGTTCCTGAGCCTTCCTGGGTTTTGGAACAATAATATTTCTGCTTCTCTTCCTCTGTCCAAATCTTTCCTGTGAAAATTAAACCAGAATCTTTCTAATAAGTGAGTCTGGAAAATGGGGTTTCTAGTCTTCCAGCTCCTTAAATACAGGGTCAAGCTTAGAAGGTCAGGAATATGGCAGATTAGCAACATACAATACATGTTAAATTTGCTTAAGTCATGTTGGTGGGTATTGAAGTTAAAAAGATTATTTGTAAATTATTAAAATTAATCTATAGAAGCTATTCTGTAATTTGTTTGATTTATCCAACTTGTCAAAGAGAGAGAACTAAATCTTATTCATGTCAGTACTTTCCTCGTATACTAAGATGATATTAGGATGATGTTAGATTTGTTATAAATGTAAGATGACTGTAAAAATTCATTATATTCAATATTTATATGGACAGTAGAATGTTTATTTCAAATTATTCAAAAGTCCAAGTGACCTTTAATCAATATCAGTAAAAAAAAATCTGCACTATTCTTAAAGGAATATATTTTCTGAACATATTTTGTTGTTGCTTATTGGTATGTTTTGCCCACTTTTCAGAAATAAATTTTATTGTCAACTTAAAAACTGTAAAGAACATTCATATGAAAGCTAAATAATGTATAAATGACTACAGAGTGCGAAAAGTGAATTAGGACAATCATTCGATTGAGCTTGGTGTTAGAATTTCAAAGTGAATAAGACAAGCGTGAGTTCCAACTGACTTAAATTTAATGGAGAGGTTTACAGTTTAGTGAAAGAACCAGTGGACAAATACTAAGACCATTAATCTTGACTGGCAAGGGGCCTTATTAAGAACAGTGTACAGAAAAAGAGCTTGTGGGAGTCAAATGTTAAATATCACTTCTGCGAATTAAAGATTAATCACATGCCTTACTCAGTTAGCATTTATTGCACTAATGTTGCAACTTAATACAAGTTTCAGAGCTTCTAAAAGTGCTTCATTTACAAAAAAGCAGTAGCTGCTTATGAAAATAAAGAATATGGTCCAGTTATCTTCTCAAACTGCATAACCTAAATAAGGAATTGTTAAACAAGATGGGAAATTATTAAACTGGAAAATCCTGATCATTGGCAGCTCAGGGAGCTATTAATGGTGTTACACAAGAAATGCCTTCTTATTCATAATTTCATTAGTAGGAAAACCATTTTTAGCTTGGACTCCAATTAGACAGCATAGATAGCTAACAAAAGAAGTGTAATATAACTCTCCTCACAGCCACAGACTAAGCATTTTTTGTGACATTGAGCACACATGTGGGCAGACCAGAAAGGCCCAAATCCAGTTTCTTTCTTTCTTTCTTTTTTTTTTTTAATATGCAGCAGGTAGTCTGTAGAGATACTGATGGGAACAAACCTCTCTGGGACTCAATTCAAAATGACTTGGTATAAATGAGCACATCTCTAAACACATTAGCAAAATTTAGACTAATCTGCAAGTAATGAGCCCCATACAAGTGAATCAATCCCAGAAGAAATGGAGTAAGACGTGCTGCTGATCAGCAAAAATTGGACAATATGATGAGAAGAAACTGGCAAATAACACATTTTTCTTGGCCAACATATTTAAAAGTTATCATTAGCACCTTAAAGAAGAGATAAAAGCTCATATCAGAGTGCACTGTGTTGTGCTTTGTAGTTCAGTGCTTAAATATATTCATGCTTAAATTTATTCTAGAAAGATAATATGATTACAAAATGTTGGGTCATTATCTTCATTTAACAAAGGCCAGGGATTATATATATGGACAGTTATTGAGACCCATGGTCAAAGTAGATGCCACTTCATTGCTACTGTTTCCTGTGTTTGATGACCAAAAGAGATGAACACAGAATACTGTAACAACAATGCTTCTTTCAGTTTAGGCATGCTAGAGTTTTGTAACTCAGCTTGTTTGATATGTTTTCTATTGGAGTTAGAGATAAATTTTTATTTCAAAAAATGTTAGTAGAGTAGAACTACATCTTTCAAGGTTGAAAAATGTTTTGTTTTATTATAGCAGAAAGTCTGGGATTTTCTTACTTGTTAAATTGCCTTCACATGAGGGAATCAATATATTTGAAAATATTTCATTTTTCATGGATCGATGCATGCAAAATAGCAATCGTCTGAGCAATCTTATTTTCAAATCCTCATTTGATAAATAAGAATAAATTGTTAGAATGAAATGTAAATTCTTTTATGTCATTTCTCAGAGTGAAGCAATTTATGTATGATAATACATGGATCATTTGAAAATACTCTTTAAAAAAATGAAACAAATTATATTAACTTTAGAAGCTTCTAAATTTTCTGAGTATGGAATTTTTATAGTATGTAACAGTAATTTTGATTCTAACAAAGACTGTATACGTAGATGTTACTTTTATAATTATATATATATATATATATATATATATATATATACACACACACACATATATGCATACCATATTCTATATTATAGTTGTTTAAAGAGTACTTTGTTATCTGGGACAAGGAGAAGATGTGAAAAAGAGACATTTTACAATTATTTTTTGCAACTTGAAAATGGTAAACTTCATATTCATAACATGAAGTAGTATAATATTCAACTCATAAAAAACTTTTTCCAAGGGGAATCATTCAGAGGAGGGATCTCTAGTGTGTGAAAAGATTACCATGGTCCAAAGTCAATTCCGTAGAATACTTTCTATCTATCTATCTATCTATCTATCTATCTATCTATCCATCTATCTATCTGTCATCTATGTGTGTATGTAGGTATGTATCTATGTATGTATGCATGTATGTATGTATATATCTATCTATCTATCTATCTGTCATCTATGTGTGTATGTAGGTATGTATCTATGTATGTATGCATGTATGTATGTATATATCTATCTGTCTATCATCTCTGTATCTACCTCATGCACTGTGTGTGTATACATATACATAATGAAAGTAAATAAATACACTTGTATGTGTAAAAGAAAATATGAAGGGTAGAATGTCTCAGATCATTTAATAGGCTAATCTATATTGTGAATCTCAGAGAATGAAATATCATGGGCATAATTTCCCAGATTTATTTGACTTTCCACCGCAGAGACCCCTTTCCTTGCTTTTCTCATCACAGCATCTCATGAAACTAGTGTTTGTTAAACGTATAAGTACTTAATTAGACCTTAATCAATTATGCTCTTAACAGAAGACTACTTTCCTTCACAGTGCTTAGCAAATTACTCATATTTTCTATTGATGAAGACCACAAATTCCATTTGGTTTGGTGGCATTGAGAAAGTACAGCTTCAATTTGCATGATGGATTTTTAACTATAGCAAGATTTTAAAAATGAAGATATTGACAGATTATTTAATTTTTTTCTTGATGTCTTTTGAATACATTTGGGTGGCCTAGCAACCTCCTCCTCCTCCTCCTTCTCCAATTAAGTGTAAATTGTGTAATTGCTCCTTTAGAAATTCGAAAGGCCAAATGCTGGGAGGCTAAGCCAGGTAGGTGAAATGATTCTACCTCCTAATTTTATTACCTACTTTAGTGCAGCTGCCATGAGAACACAGCCTTTAGAAAATACCTTGGGGACTAGGAGACACCCCAAAATAAATATTTTTTCTGAAAGCCCTTAGATGCAAAATAATTATCTATATCTCTTGAGTATTTTAATTATTTGAGAAAAAAATAAGAAATAAGGAATGGAATTAAAAATTTTAAATGATTTACAGAAGTATAAAGGCAAAAGAAAAATGAAAATGTTGATTCTGATATTATCATTGTACAGTTTTATAAGACTTTAAATCTTGCAAAATAGATCCTTCCTGGCAATGGAGCGCCTTAGGAAATAAATCCTGTAGCACTTTATACAGTGATAAACATTGCTAAATATCTTTCAATAATATTACAAGATTTGTGTTTCTTAACAGATTAAATGATGCCCTTTCAAAGAAGCAAAACCCACAAGAAAGAAAAAAAGAGGAAAATAGTCCTTTGTTTTAAATCTGCTCTGTTCTTTCAAGGGAAAAATATTCTGAAAAACAAGATATATTTTTTCAGAAGTAGTGGTTTGATCCCTTCCACCCATTTTTAACAGGCCAGGTTATTTCAACCTCAGAAAAAATTTCAATCTTAAAAGCTGTTCAGTCTTTGATTCTGGCAAGCTGCTGTCACCTTGNGGAGGAGTCAGGCACATTTTATGTTAAATTCTACTTTTCCACTGAGGTATAGGAATAATGGTAGAGGAAGAATTCAGGATGCTGGCTCCCCAATCCTGGCTATTATTATTTTGCTTTTTATCTTTTCAGCTTGTGTTTGACTGAATTGAAGAAATCATACTTAAATATAATATAAATGAAGGATTCAGCATTAATATTATCTAGAAGACTCTGAATAATATTCTATGAACAGCAAACTGATTAGAAGTCATTGTCCTTAAAATGCTACTGGTGAAACTAAAGGATGTTAACGCCCACACCCAAGTCAGCATTTAATTTAGAAGTCTTTCTTTTCTGTGGCATGTGTGTGTTAGAACATTCACTCTGACTTTTTCCAAAGACTTCATCTCATTTTTGAAATGGAATGACACATTAAATAAGAATAAAAATATATAAACCTCATGAATGGCTAAAAGCTGGATATATATGAATGTTATATTAACAGTATATTTGGAAGTCACAAATACAAAAATGAAACTAAATAGGAAAAGATTCTGCTGTTAAATGGCTTAAAATGAGCCTTCGTTTTGCACTTTGAACATTTTATAGAGAAACCTTTGTAAGGATGTTTGTTCTTAACACTTTCCACTTAAACCTGTTTTAAAATATCAGTTTGTTCTTACTGATATTTAAAAACAGGTTTAAGTGGAAAGTGTTCAGTGTTTCTATTTTTTTCCCTTTGAATTCCCTAAAATAGCATACAACCCTCTCCTTATTTCCCCAGCTCTTTGGGGACATTCTGTATGGGAAGACCTTACATTGACAGGTGCTATCATCACCTTACATTGACAGGTGCCTAGATGTTGTAACTTTATCTGATTTTAGTGGTTTCTGCGTAATGGGTCTCAACTTTCTTTAAAAAAAATGTGGAGCAATGTGACTATGAATACAACAGTCACACTGTGAACTAAGGATTTTACAGGTAATGCACGAATATGTTGTGTGTCCACTGTGCTCCCAACACTCTAGGAATATCATATAGTTGAGTCTGTGCTATACTATAGTGGACTACAGACTTTTCTGATTAATAGTAAAAAAAAACTTTCAAAGACTATACACCCAGTACCCCGTATATTTATGCATCTTTTACAAATTATATACTTTTAACGTATGCTATACATGTTAACTATATAACCTTGGTTTCTTGCTTATATGTATAAAACCAAGAAAATACATTTAAAAAGAAAACCAAGATCAGGCACAGTGGCTCACACCTGTTATACAGGCACTTTGGGAGGCTGAGCAGGGGCATCACTTGAGCCCAGGAATTTAAGAGCAGCCTGGGCAACATAGCAAGACCCTATCTCTACTAAAAATAAAAAAAGGTAATAAAAATAAATTAGCTGGGCACGGTGGTATGTGTCTGTAGTCCGAGCTACTCAGGAGGCTGAAATGGGAGGATCACTTGAAGCCTGGGAAATCAAGGCTGCAGTGAGTCATGACTGCACTACTGCACTCCAGCTTTGCTGACAGAGTGAGAGCATGTCTCAAAGTGAAAATAAAGATATAAGGAATATAAATTAAATAATATTTTAAAATATTCTTTTAATCATTAATCAGAAATACACAGTGACAATAGTATGACTTTAAAAATATATTTTCAAAATTTTAGTTTAATACTTTGTTGTAAGGTGATTGGAAGTCCTGTCCTAAGTTCTGTTTACTTCTGTACTTTATTTCAATAGCTAACATAACTGAAAAAGTTACTTCTTAAAAATACAAAGGTCTGAAAGTCTCTACACCATTGGTAGGATTTATTAAAGTAGTACACATATTTTCTTCTTTTAACTTTTAAGTTCAGGGGTACATGTGCAGGATGTGCAAGTTTGTTATAAAGATAAACATGGGATACATATATTTTAATTACAAAAAACATACAAGTATTTTTTTAAATTTTGACTGCAGGTTTTTAACTTTCCTGCTTTCAAACTGTTTTTCTTATAAGTTTATTGGAATGCTAATGATTTTTCATATTTTTAAATAATGCTTTCAAAACCCACTAAAACTCTATTTAAAAACTTTAAAAATTCTATTTTCAGATTCTTTAAGAAATAGAAATGACTCACTTTCATTATTCAAAGTAACTAAAAATGATTTTAAAATATTTTAGGATAGTCTCTACGGCAAAAGTCTTTTTTTTTTTTTTTTTTTTTTTTTTTTTTTTAAAAATTTTTTTTTATAGGGAAAATTATTTTTTTTTTGCTCATTCTTGTTAAAAATTATCTTTGAAAGGCAAGATTAAGTTTCTTATTATAATTTATCTTGTAAAGTGAAAGAAACTAGAACAAAAAAGCTACATATTGTATAATTCCATCTATATGACATTCAGGAAAAGGCAAACTATACAAGAGAACATAGATCAGGGACTGCAAGGGGTAGGGACATAGAGAAAGGATTAGCTACAAAGGGACCACATTTGAAAAATGTTCAGACGATACATAGAATCGTTTGGTATGATTCTTTAGTTGAGGATACATAACCCTGCCTTTGGCAAAACCACAATGAGTGAAACTATGCAAATTAAATAATTAACCAGAATGTCAAAAATCTCTGGAAAGAGGACCAGCTGCAACAAACACGTGACACAACCTCATTGAAAAGGTGGAGAAAAAAGAGCTGACCTAAGTAACCTTGGAAATGTTATGTCTGGCATTTATAATGCTAAAGACAACAAAGACCTGTATGTAAATACTATACTCTATTTTCCAATTCATTTCTCACTGGGGTTTGCTTTAGCAATCCTGAAACTATTATACATGTGTAGAGAGATTGAACCAGCAAATAAATAAATTTAGATAATGGCAGCCAAGTTTCTCACTGCCAGAGCAAGCAACTTATAAATAAGCAGGGAGGGATTAAAATGAACCCCATACTGCTGGACTAGAGTAACAGATAACCATATGAACTCATGTTTATTTAACAGATGTATCAGATAATAGATACAGAAATATAGATATGTATATATGTAGGATAGTACATACATATATATCTTAGCACTATCCATTGAGACAGCCTAGAAGCAGTGGAACCTCAGTAACAATGAACATGCCCAACTAGTAATCTTATTTATTTTCACGTTTTTGAGATGGAGTTTTGTTGGTTTTGCCCAGGCTGGAATACAATGGTGCAATTTCGGCTCACTGCAAACTCCGCCTCCTGGGTTCAAGTGATTCTCCCACCTCAGCCTCCTGAGTAGCTGGGATTACAGGCATATATCATCATGTCCAAATAATTTTGTATTTTTAGTAGAGAAAGGGTTTCCAGTGTTGGCCGGGCTGGTCTTGAATCACTGACCTCAGGTGATCCACCTACCTGACCTCCCAAAGTGCTTGGGTTAAAAGCATGAGCCACCGCACCCAGCCAGTAATCTTATTTTTAAAAGACCACTTGCTCCAATAACAGGAAGCAGTGTTTCTTGGAGAAATAGCTGATTCTACTGTTGGGACAGGAAAAATGCGAGGTGAGACTGGTGCACCTCTAAGTGAAGCAGGAGCCAATCTGAAAATTTGCCAATGGCCAAAGCTGGAATGATTTGACCAATGAAATAAATACTGATAATTCTGGGTTATAACTCAAAGAGTAAAATAAATATCCATTAATAAGCATGATCTAAATTAATGGCTGTATAAATACATAAATTAGGAAAAAATATGTTTTTCTTCAGGAGAATTCTAAATAATGAATGGAGAAGGAATGAGAAAAATAGAAAAACACAGAATATCACAGTAACAAATGGTGCTCTATTGCAAGATCCATAGATGAATTATAAAATTAATGGATGAATCTTTGCATGACCATAAAATATCTATCCCTGAATACTTATTAATTGGCATGGTGATTTTTATATATATCCACAAATTCTCTAATACTCCTCCCTCCAGGAGGTGGAGCTTAATTTCTCTCCCTTAAGCGTGTGCTGGACCTAATGACTCATTTCTAATGAATACCATTAAGAAAACAGAAAAATAGTAGCTTTGTAATGGAGAAATCTGGCAGACACCACAGTAACCAAATAATCAAGGTTAACATTACTGGTAATAAATCATGTTGATCAAGTTACCATCTGATATAATTTGAAGAGAAGGGTAGTTTACCAAAATCTGTAACCCTTGTCTAATCATGAGAAAATATCAGACAAACTCAAATTGAGAGACATTCTGTAACTACCTAATTGGAACACTTCCAAAGTGTCAAGGTCTTAAAGAACAAAGAAGGACAAAAATAGGTGTATAAAAAATTATGCTGGGCATGGAAGCTCATGCCTATAATCTCAGCACCTTGGGAGGCTGAAGCAAGAGGATTACTTGAGCCCTAGAATTTGAAATCAGCTTGGGTGGCATGCTGAGACCCCGTCTCTACAAAAAAGAAAAAGAAAAAAAATGCAAAACTTAGCCAGAGGTGGTGGCATTTGCCTGTAATCCCAGCTGCTCAGGAGGCTGAGGTGGGAGGATCATGTGAAACCTAGAGGTTGAGGCTGCAGTGAGCTGTGACAGCACCGCTGTACTTCATCCTGGGTGACAGAGCAAGATCCTGTCTCAAACAAAAGAACAAGCAAACAAACAAAACAAAGTTACTAATGATCAGGTAAATGCAAATCACAGCCATAATGACATCACCTCACCCAAATTAGAATGCTATTTTCAAAAAAAAACCAAAAAAATAATAATTGTTGAAGAAATGATAACACTTACGCAGTGTTGGTAAAAATGCAAATTAGTGCAGCCATTGTGTAACACAGTATATAGGTCCCTCAAAAAGTTAAAAATAGAATTACCATATGATCCAGCAATCCTACTACTAGTATTTATCCAAAGAAAATTAAATCAGTGTGTTGAAGAGATACCTGCACTCACATGTTTATTGAAACACTATTCACAATAGCCATGATAGTGTCTATCAATCAATGAATGAAGAAAATGTGATAAATTTGGAATGGAAAACTATTCCACTATAAAAAAGAATATAATTGTGTTATATGCAGCAACATGGGTGAACCTGGAGGATAGTATGTTACATGCAATAAATCAGAAACAGAAAGAAAAATACTGCATGATCTCACTCATTTGCAGAAGTTTAAAAAGCTGATCTCATATAAGTACTGAGTAGAATTCCTACAGAATAAGGGAGATAGGGGTGAGAGGAGGGGAACGTATTGGTCGATGGATGCAAAATGACAGGTAGAAAGGAGGGATAAGTTCTGGTGTTCTATTGTACAGTAGGATGTCTGTAGTTAACAGTATGGCATTGTGTATTTCAACATAGCTAGAAGAGGGGATTTTGAATGTCCTCACCAGAAAAAATGATAAATATTTGAGGTGGTGGATAAGCTAATTACCTTGATTTGATCATTACACTTTGTATACACATATCAAAACATCACGATGTACCCCATGAATATGTAAAATTATTATGTGTCAATTAAAAAAACATAAAACTTAAAAAATGGCTGAGAAACTGTCACAGATTGGAAGATTAGAGGAGATGAAAGAGACACAATGACTAATGGCAATGTGCTATCCTGGATTAATCACAACAACAGAAAAAGGTCAGGTCAGTCCTGGCAAAAATTTGTAAAATCCCAATGAAGTCTGTAGTTTAGTTAACATTGTTGTGGCAATGTTAATTTCTTACTTTTGAAAAATGTGCCATAACTGTGTAAGTTGTCAACATTAGGGAATTTGAAATCTTCTATAAGTGTAAAATTACTTTTAAAGCAAGAAGTTTTAAAAATACATCACCTCATCATCTTGTAATGATCATAAATAATTTAATACATATAAAAATCTTAGGCAGTATACACACTATTCAATAAATATCAGTTGTTATTTTTATTTTTTATTCGACAAAATAGGAAAGCTAAAAATTGCTTTTATTGAATAGGTCAAGAATTTTAATAACTTTTTTATGATATTAAATCGAGATATTTTGTTAAGTGCTGAAAGGTGTAAAGAGAAAAGTAAAAATAACTTTAATGACACAACCCGACTATATCCACTGTTAACTCTGCTCTATTTTCTGCCAGTATTTTCTGATATAAATATGTATGTATTTCTGCAAAAAATATGATCAGGATTTTTTTTTACCAAGCCCTGTAATAAAGGTTTCTTCTTCTGAAGGGGATAACAATACCAATTAACAAATACGCACCATGCCATGCACTTTTGAAAATATTTTATTGGCAGGGCATGGTGGCTCACACCTGTAATCTCAGCACTTTGTGAGGCCGAGGCGAGCGGATCATGACGTCAGGAGTACAAGACCAGCCTGACCAACACGGTGAAACCCCGTCTCTACTAAAAATACAAAAATTAGCTGGGTGTGGTGGCATGTGCCTGTAATCTCCTGCTCAGGAGGCTGAGGCAGGAGAATTGCTTGAACCCAGGAGGTGGAGGTTGCAGTGAGCAGAGATTGGGCCACTGCACTCCCGCTTGGGCAACAGAGCAAGACTCCATCTCAAAAAAAATAAATAAATAAAATAAAATATTTTATTTGTGTAATTTTATATAATCATTACAATAGTGTCATGATGAAAGTACTTTTAATGTGAATCTCACTTTACAGAAGAAAGTAAAGAACACAGAGGTGAAGGGAAGTTATCCTCATTACTAAGAAGTGGTGGTGCCTTGGCTTCTGCACTAGAGACTGGTCCTGGATTCCATGTTGTTAGCTGCTGGGCTATATTGCTTTAATACATTTGCTTTTACAAGGTATCCCAGGCACCCCACATTTGAAAACTTTAAGTCACTGTTTGAATTTTGTGGGCCCCTGGATCACAGGAAGTGGTGCTACGAATTCCCATGAGTACTGGCTGGTATTTTACAATGTCTCAGTCTGTCCTGTTCAGCTCAATGCCAAGGAAAGGTTTCCTGCAAGAACCTTGGAAGAGAGACGGACTTAGTTCTGGTCTGACTTACCTTTCCTGTGGGTGTGATCCTTAAAGTCACAGCTTAGTGCAAGAGGGGTTCTTAGTTGATGCTCCACCTTGGGTAAGCTCTGGACTTGGAAGCTTGCCGAGGCTTTTATGCTCCCACTCCTGAGGATAAATATTTGTAAAGTGTTGAAGCAATGAATGAAAATACCATAGACTATTTGAGTCTTTTCTTTAGGGGAACAAAAATGGTCCAAAGAAAGTAAACTTCAAATTTTTATAAAGACACATATTTATATGCTTTCGAAAGGTAACAAAGAAACTAAGTGATATCAGCTGCATTGGGAATATACTCTGAAACAGGGAGTAAATACCAATCCATGATTAATCAGTTCAATGGTTCTGTTTCATTATTTCCAAAGGACCATAACTGCCATGTACTTAAAATAGGATTTACGTATTTGTGATGTGAAGTGGTGGCTGTAGATAAGAGGTTAATTGCCTCCCGGATCATTCAGAAACTGTTCTTGGCTTAAAATATCAGGGAATAGGAATAGAGGGTGACCAACTTCAGGAAAAATTATTTTCCTATTTATTGGTAAAATTAGCACATGTTGACTGGCATTTGTCTGAGTAGCTTATTCCTGATAAATAGCGTCATGTGTTAAATTAAGTTTGAGTCCTCATGGATGATTGGACTAAATTTGTTTTTAAGCTTGAAAGCTTTCTAATTGTCTGTATAACCATATAGTATAATTGATGCTGTATATTAAAAATAACCAGCTTGAACACATTGAGTGATTTTTCCTCTAGTAACATAAAGTCATCTATTTATGGAAATAAATCTGAATAGCTATATGTATAATTATTAAGAAGATAGTATCTATGTTTTTAGGCACAAGTGGTTTAGTTATTTCATTGGTTCCAAGTAGTTGCATGTCTATTATAATACTTGAAGTAATATAATTTTATGATTCACATGCAAATTCTTAAGTTTTGATTGCATCCTTTTCATATTATCATCGTGAAAAGCAAAAATCTGCTAATTCATAAACACCAACCTCTATTCAAAGAGTTTCCTAGCTAGAACTAATTTTTATTCTGAGCTACTTAAAGACCTATTGTGGTACCACTCAAATGACACAGCCTATATATTGCTTTATATCATGGCTATATATGTAGTCATGTCCCATTGTTTGTTCTCGTCAGATGAAGTACACTTTTATCACAACAATAGTTGTTATAATTATTAGAAATTATAATTAGAATTCAAATAATAATTATGTTTAGATTATGAAAAACCATGTTTTAAATATCTTTGCATTCTTTATATGTCCCAGTGCCCTGTCGATAGGACATGCTTGCTAAGAGTCTGTTTAATAGGCAAGTTAATGAATTTGTACCCCTTTATTAATAGACTTTATCCTAGGATAACAGAGGTATAATGTAATTCTCTGAACCAGCTGATCTGATGGTTTTCCTTCAGGATGCTGAACCAACCCACTTATTTAGACAGCTTACAAATTCAACATAAAATGAAACATGTGGAAATAATAATTCTGTATATAGATGAGTATTAAATTTACTAAATACCTCTTTAGTAACTTGTCACTTAATGAATACTGGATAACAGGATGGTTCCACCTCTTTACCTCTTTAGATTTGCAATTGCAAAATCTAATTGTACAAGTAAGTCATGTTCTATGTCCTGTGTTATCTTTATTCATATGCTGTAAATCAAGAAACACATTCAACTTTGTTATTTGTAAGACATAATATCCAAATGATATAACTATAAAATAATTTTAATAGCTTTTAATTTTATTTTAGGAAAATTTTGGAGAGCACGTTGCTCTAGTATTAAAAATTTATGGCCATACATCTTTAAATTATTCTCATTATCGGGAAATAATGGGATCACCTTGGAAGAGGTCAACAGAACTCTTCAACTGTGCTTGTCATCCATTGGCTTCAGTTAACTGTAGGCTGCAAGACTGGATATGTAAAACTACACAAAGGTACTTACATGGTCCACTGCCAGTACAAACTTTCCATTCAAAAGGTTTCTTGTATTTTAAAATACACTGTTATACAGCCCATTGATTCATTGGTGGTTTATGGAGCATTCAAAACAAGGAGGAATATGAAACTCGTGAATGTTAAGGAAGGCCACGAGCAAGAAAGAAGGTTAAGCAGGTAACCCAAAATGCAGACAGTACCAATATCAACTAGACAGATGCTCATTTTTCAAATTTGAAGGCAACTGAAGGGCAAATTTGAATTTCTGTGATCTTTCTGTATTCCAAACATAGTAAGCTTTATTAGAAGTCATGGCAGGATAGCAGGAGAATTTTAGAATGTTGTGACTCATTCAGAAGGTTTTTTTTTTTTTTTTTTTTTTTTTTTTTTTTGAAAACATTTGTTTGAAATGGTACTTCCTCCAGTACACAGTGGACTGATGTAAAACAAAACAATAGTGCTAAATTTAAAAGATTTCATCTAATTTATTCTACATTTTTTAATGGCTTACTTCTTTATATTTTTTATATAAAAATAACAAATTTAAATTTATATACCCTTTTTGGCTAAATGTTTGAAAGGCCAAACATTTTCTTCTTTCCAAAGATGGAATCAGTTCTCATCATTTTTGTGTCAAGACTGAACCATCAAATTAAAAGTTCAGATTCCCTCAATTTGCATTATTCAGGATTTTGGATGAACTAATTATTTTCTTATATCTAGACACAATTTATATTGTATCTCCATGTTGTGACAAATGAATCCTTTCAAAACACAAATGATTAAATGAAAAAGTAATGAAACTGTCCTAAGTTGTAAGTTTTAAGACAAAAATAAAATAAAAATAGACTGCTATGTGGATTGGAATTAGTAAAAACTGAATCTATTTGGGAGGGCAGGTGTGGATGTAATTCTCCAGGAATATAAGTGTGGCTTAAAGTCTTGCCAAAATCTTTTTTAGAAGCCATTCCACAATTATTTGTACCATGTACATAAAGTGACAGGACACAGAGAGCTAAAAGCAGGTATTTTCAGAATTCTGTTATTATCAATGCATCACTATGTTAGATAAGTACCCACTAGAACTGGCACTGTGAGGCATAGATTTTCTTTCCATGCCTGCAGAAATGGGACAACCTTGGTTTTCATCACCTTTTTCTTCAAGTAGGCTTTACATATGGAATTTCTGCGACCTTTCTGTGTTCAAAACATAGTAAGCTTTATTAGATGTCATGGCAGGATAGCAGAAAAATTTTAGAATGTTGTGACTCATTCAGAAAGCTTTTTTTTTTTTTTTGCGTTATGAAAAACAAAGCTGTAGTCTTTGTGTGGTTGCTTTCAGGCCTAGTTCTATAACTTTGATTTCCATTAAGCTCAACAACCCATGGAGGATTCTCTCAGTGAAGGGTATAGCAAATAACTCATGTCCTTACTCAGGACAATCAGGTTTTTGCTGTACCCATGCTTGGGTTTGCAAAAAGGGCTGAAAAGTTTATGTTAGGATATTCAGCCTAGAAAGTTATTACTGTCAGCTGTTTGCAAATCCAATACTCCAGTGTGATAAGTATTCATAAGGGGAACTGTTTATTACTTCCATTCTGCATAGACTCAATGATGTTATTTGCTAAAGATTACAGCACAAATTGGTAACAATAAAAGATGATTTCATCTTCGTAATCAACAGTTTTCAGTGTTCACTAACAACTTCACAAACGGTGTAAGGCTTAAAACTGTAGGGCCATCTGTAAAAACCTAATAAAAGGAAATAGTTGCTAGGGATTGATAATATGTTTCTTTGGTTGTTTTCGCCTATGTAGTGATACTGATAGTGGTAGGAAAAGGAGCAGCAGCAGCAGTAGTAGGAACTGGAGGTAAAGGAGGAAGCAGAGTATGACTATTTAATAGGTACTGCAATAATGTACTAAGTACTTTAAGTGCATTATCACACGTAATGTTCAGTAGATTTTGTATTTTTAGTACTAGGAGGAATTCCAAGATATGAAGAGACTTGAGTCTGAAAGCCTCCAAAATATAATGTTTAACTTACTTGCCATAGTTCTGAACCAACTGAAGAAATAAGAAAGAAGAGTAAGTCAGATGATAGCCAAATATTTTCTTTTTATTCATAAATCTGACATAGAAAATCATATTTCTGACAGGTGGGTTTCCCAGTGATCTGCTAAATTAGACACATTGACTTACCCTGGGGGAATAGAGTGTATGTCCCTTAAGATTACTCACTCCCAAGGAGAGGAAAACATGGCAGACTTGGGCTATGTGTGCTGAGCTTCTTTCACTCACCAGTCAGGTTGGGGGTTCCATGCTCCTGGAGCAGAGAGAATGTGGCCAGCAGGGTAGCACTAGGCCAGCAGGGTAGCACTAATGTGAGGCGAAAGTGAAGAAAGCTCATCTGTATTCCTCAATCTCAGACTGTTGTTTTCGGTGCTGTTGTTTGCTTGCTTGCTTAATCCACCAGGCTTAACTCTTAGGTCGATATTCAAGATGTGGTGATAGTTCTCTTAAAATGTGACCAGCAGTCTATCAGAGCAAAGACTCCTGCTCCATTCGCAATAAGATTATTCCCTAAATGAAAATCTAAAAGGCTTGGAGTATGTCCTTCAGAGCACCAGTTAACAGTAGAAATTTTTCCCTCAGAGAACAGTAAGCTCTTGTCTTTTCTCAGAAGATGCACTATACCACATGATACATTATAAGAAAAAAAAAAAAAGCATATTTCATTATATTATATTATCATGGCATTATATTTCTCCACAGAGGCGAGGTTTATATTAGATTTTCCATTAGGCCTTGAATCCTAGTCTATTTCCAGCCATCATGCCGAGTATTTCTGGAGCAATTCTTTCTATGTACGAATCAGATAATGAAAAGAGAGAATGTATTTGAGGATACAAGAGAATCAGCTATGTAGTGGCTAAGGGCACGTTGTTGAAGGGATAAATTGGTAAAAAAAATATTTGAAACTGGTGGTTGGTAGTAGCAGATCTTTAGCTGTAGAAGAGTGAATAGAAGAACTGCCCAGATCAAATGTAACATCAGTTCTAAACTTTAATAGTCTTTAAAGGATAAGATTAGTTTTGTCATTAAAGTGTACAAAGGTTTGAGTGCAATCACTCTTTAATCTGTTCCTTTATTTTGAAAAGTGGCAATTTGGTTCTTTTTCAAGACCACATTTTGTTTGTGTGCCTTTCCTCCAAGATCTAGCAAGTAACTCATCATGCAATTCAAATTTAATTTAATCTTTGCTTGGCTTCTTTAATTAAAATAGAGAGAGGATGAGGTCTCTTACATTGTCTATAAATACATCTTTCATAAATAGAACATTTATAAATGTGCTGAGTATGAGTGACGAAGTCTATTCAAAATTGAAATCAGAAGATGTTCATCCATTGACTCATATGAGGTAATAGCTTCAATGTCTATTGAATTCTAAAATAACAAACTATTCTTATGAAACAATCTTATAGCAGGTTTAATTTTTCCTAAAGATATATACAAAACATTATTTTCTGAGTTTGGAGTATGGATCTTTTCTTTACATGTTTTTTTGCAAGTCCTTCCCTCCTTACTACTATAATGTTATCAATGATGGTTCATTCAGTGGGTCATCTTATACTTGGTAGTCAAGGAGAGATCCCAAAATACCAATTTAAAATTTCATTTGTCTTTTTCTTTTGAGGGCAGAATGTAAGGCATCAAGATTTGAAACTTTTCTTAACACTAAAAATTTCTAAGAAAGGTAGAAAGATTAATTATTAAAATAGTACTTAATGCTTGCACCCAGAACCTCCTAATAAAAATTAAGTTTACACTAAGGAAATGACACAATATTCCAGAGTAGTTGTAAATATGTGATATGTCTAAATAATATTTTAGGCAACTATTTGTAAATATGTCTAAATAATATTTTAGGCAAATATTTTAAGAAAAAATGAAAATGTGTGTAAACAAGTAAGAACTAGGAATTAGGGGGTCTAATATTTAAAAGTAGAATAAATGAATGTTGGAATGTTACTGTAATTATTGGTATGGGGTATTTACAGCTTATTTATGTCATTAAGTGAGTTTAAAAAATAAAAAGAAAGATCTTGAGTAAAACTGAGTTAGTTTCTGAACACTGAGTTTGGACATCATGCTGCTTGGACATCATTGTGTAGATTCCTGGTAAGCAGTTGCAAACCTGGATCCCATGCTTGGTAGTGACATCCCAGCTACACATAGAGATTTGAGATATATTAACTTTCTTGTGATAATTGAAACATAACTAGAAGAGCTACCCTCTTATTGTTGGTATATCATCCATAGAGTAAGCAAGAGTAAGATAAGTTGGTAAGTACAGAAAAAGATAAAAGAAGGATAAAGATTTTGGAGGCAGTAGTCTTCAAAGAATTCTGAGGAAAGACTATCAGAGCAACTGTAGGAACCAACGTTCCAGACAAACTTCAAACTACAGTATAGGTGACATATAATATCAAACATATTTCTGTTAGTATTATAAAGTTTTTTATTGCTATTCTGATACTAAAAGGAAATAAGAAACAGCTATATGGATCTATGTTACTGAGCATATGAATGGTGACCTGGGCAGTATACGTAACATCTCGAAGTGACAGTTTAAAAATTCTTCCCTCATTGGTCCCTGTAAAGACATTCTTCTGCCTTACTCGGGTTATACTTGGGAAACTCTGATTATTGTTAGTCAACAGCAGGATGCAAACAGCTGCCTTTGAGTCAATTTGCCATCGATATTAGGAGTTTTGTCTCTTGTTCATAGATTTATTTTATTCAGAAGGCTCATGATGAGTTCCTTTGTTTCTTTTCAATATCCTACTCACTTTCAGTCAGAAATCAACCTGTAAGGTCCCAACTGACAACTAGGTCAGTATTGGACAAGCCTGAGTACTGTAAATTTGGAGTGAATTAAGTATCTTCCTTTTTATCAGAGATAGGAACCCAGTCTCAATGTAATAGAAGTTGGTTCTGTTAGAAAAAAATATATTTTTACTTTTATACATCAAACATGTCTATCTACTTATAAATAAAAAAATAACCAACACTATTATTGCCCAATCTCTGTGAATCTACCTATTCTAAAATTGAAGTTAAATTTTATGATGCTATTAAACACATTACTTTTTTTCCCCAATGCATGCATAAAATGTTATTTGCTTAAGGATTCAAGTAAAAATCATTTCTGCAGAGTTCAAAAATTTGGAGGAGGTTATATATATTGTTTGTGTGTGTCAGTGCATGTGTACTTGAACACATTTAAGTTAACCACTTTAATTTAGTCAAGTTTGCTAACAACTTTATTCATATGGAAAGGGAAAATATCTCATATTACAGATAAGAAAATTGAGGCTTGAAGAGTTAATAAGCTCCGATTACATAGTAAGTTCCCTAATTTGACTTTGTATTATACTCAAAACAGTCCCTGGCCAATCAGAAAACCCAATAGGAAGTTTGTGACTATTTAAATGAGTGACTATACATAATCACACTGACTTGCATAGTTAAAAACTGTGCTCCAAAAATGGTCCATCAGCTGTCAATATTTCTGGAATTTAATGCATACGTATGCTTTGATTCTGATAATGCAAAACGTGGGAGTTTTTAAAAATGTCATTTAAAAAATCTTTATAAGTTATGATGTAATATTCTCATAAGAGATGAAGATATTTAAATATAAAATTTTATCTCGAGCAGCTAGAAATACTATATATACATAATAAATTTCCAAATTGGTATCAAGAATTTTCATCTTTATTTGAAAAGAGGTATAAACCACCATAAAGGTCAATTCTTTTAGGTGGTCAAAAAAATATAAAAGCTGGATTATTTCAGTTATGAAATCAAACAGTAAAATAATAGCTTGTTGAAGGAAACAGCTGGATACCTGAATCCCGGGCAGCATGAATTTTCACCAACATTTTAGATTTTCATTGACACAATGGATTTCACTAAACTCATCTATTCTTTCAGCAAAATGAAGGTTCTCAAAAGCCTATTGTTCATTGGTCAATAACAAAAAAATTATTCAGTTCCTGACTTTATTATGAGAACAGAATACACTTTTGTGCTTTCCCTGTCAACAGCATACTTTGGTATTTTGACAATGGAAAGAAAATGAATTGCATTATATTGCAACCAACATCATTTTAATAATTTTATTCTTTTGTCATATGCAAATTTTCCCTGGAATATAAAGAGTTCTCCTTGATGTAAATACATAGTTGGAACTAAATTAGGATTACTGAGCCAATGCCTAAGAAACCAATAGTGGAATCCCAGTTTACACAAGTGTCAGCCAAACAGAATTCTTCGTAGTGTGTAGACATAGCTATAAACGTTCAATGATAAATTTTCTAGCATTAACCAGTAAATACAGCCCACTTCATTTGTATAACTCAAGTAACTTTTGGGTATCCTCATTCATTTTGAACCTCTTATAATTTTTGTGCTTCTCAAACTTTTGAGGCATATGTTGATATCATGGACTATCCTGAAACAAGAGAAACTTGGTAAATCTCCTAGGATTTCTTATTTGACCCAAATATTTACATAGAAATTCAGTTTTATATTTTAAAAATGATAACTTTTAGATAGAAAAATTCAAGTATCATATAATTTTTGAAGAAATTTTAAAAAGGAATCTTACAATGAAATTCCACCACTGCTCACCTGCTTAGATCCAGTTCCACTCAACCCCCAAAGTGGGACCTCCTGCTCCAGGCCTGCCAGAGGACATCTCATTACCTAAATATGCCTTATTTCTCATAAATCTAAGCCTTTGCCCTGAAATGGCTCGGCACAGAATATCATTCTCTTGCATCTATTCCTGGCCAACTCGTACTTCTGTAAGACTGTATTTTGTTTGTTTTCACACTGCTGATAAAGACATACTCAAGACTGGGTAATTTATAAAAAATAAGAGGTTTAATGGACTCAGGTCCACGTAGCTGAGGAGGCGTCACAATGATGGTGGAAAGCAAAAGGCACTTCTTACATGGGACAGGCATGAAAGAATGAGAACCAAGCAAAAGGAGTTTCCCCTTATAAAACTATCAGGTCTCATGAGACTTATTTACCACCATTAGAACACTATGGGGAAAACCATTCCCATGATTCAATGATCTCCCACTGGGTCCCTTTCACAGGTAATAGGAACTACAATTCAAGATAAGATTTGGGTGGGGACACAGACAAATCACATCAAAGACTCACTGTCAACTGCCTCTCTTCTCAAACACCTTCCCTACCTGCTTTTGTGGAGCCATTCCTGTACTCTAGATTACCACAACCTCCCATACATAGTTCCTTTAAGGCTTTTCTTATGCTCTATTGTTCAGCTATCCACCACTTTTACTAGACCATGTCCTTCTTGAAGACAAAAGCAGTATATTTTATCTTTCCATGTCTACCTTTTAATCAATTTATACTTTCTTTCTCATCCCTCTATAGCCCTTAGTAAGATATTTAATACCCATATGCAATCTGGCTGAGGTTCAGACTTAGTAAAATCACTCTATCATAACATCTTATAAATATTAAATGTTAAGATATTTATAATTTATGTCATACCTTTTTTTAAAAGTAATGAGACAGCTTTAAAATGTACCTGAGCAAATATACATTACAAACCCAAGACTAGGTAACTAAATTTTATGAATCTCATTTAGTTGTCACTAACTTTGTCAGCTTTGAATGTGTGAAATTATTAATTGGACATGAAATCTTAATGTGAAATTATTTGAAAGTTACCTTTTATCTTATATTAGACAGGAGAGAGAGTGTGTTATCAGTATTTTGTAATTAGCATAACAGTATCATGTAACAAATGTATTGAGACCAATTGAATAACATTACAGCGTCATTCCGGGAAGTAATTATTGTCACAAATATTTCCAGAGGTAATTCTTTATTTAGTTATTTTGCCAGCAGATGTGTCAAGTTCCATATAAATGAATGTTGGTTCCCCTATGGAAAGAGGAAATTAGCAAGTAAGAGGAGACTTTAAAGCTGCATAATCTGTTAAAAGTGACCCATTTGTATATAATCCTACATGAAAGAATATCGCTGGAAACCCTAATTTATTATGAAGAGACCAATCCATAGTATTTTTGATTTCTAAAAATTCTATAATTATTTAAAAGAGGAAAAAATTGAGGTTAATGTATTTCGTAACACATGAAGATTATTAACATAAGGATAGTGGTAGAGTAAATGAAAAGAGAAAATATAGGATTTTTTTTTTCTCTAGCTTGGAAGAATCTCTTCATGTGCCCATGCCAAAAAAAGGTTTCAATTTTTTTTCAGTTTTCAAATCATGTACAGTTATATTGTTAAATATAATATGTAAAGTATTGACTAGTATAATGGCTAATATTTAAATGGTGCTGTTTAACAAACATCTATCTGGATGACATCTCCTATAGTAAAAACATAACATTTTTATCATTTCAACCATAATAGTATTTTCCCTTTTATGGCCTATATAAATTATTATCTACATCACACACTTTCAGTACTTATACCATAGGTTCTTTTGTCTATCTCTCTGACTGTCTATACAATAACGACAAAAACAACAAAACTGAGACTTATAACAGGGATGCTTCCCAATGCTAGAGCTGGGTTCAAGGCTGTAATAATACTCATTGACTCTTCTGGCAACAATTCTGGGTTCCAGGCATCCTCAAACATCGTGTTTGCTGGTCTGGGCTACTTGCCTGATAGGGAAATCACTGAGGGGTCTGAGAACCTGGTTACCATGCCCTTGATGATTGCTAATATTGTCTTTTCATGGTTTTTACCAGGCATGCAAACACCAAGAGGTGCCTGGTGGCTTCCTTGAATTCCAAACATTCCTCCTACCACCATTATATAGAGACCTCTCTATCTACTTCTGAGCAACAGTTAATTACCACTGATAGTGTAATAATTCCCCTTTAAACTCGAGACCTACTGGCATAAAGAACCCTGAGTGACTGGGTGACATCCATAGCATTAGGCTAGGTGAACTCTGAGTGTGTCACCTGATAGAGGATCCTCCCTACTTGGAAGCAGGATCTTTAATCCAGCAGATTCTAAAGTTGAGCAAACAATCAACATAAATTCCCCAAGTGAGCAAATGTGAGTGAGAACGAGAGGGTGTGACAGGTGGAGTTGATACCCTATCATATCCTCCTCACCCTCAATGCCCCAATACTTTGCATGACTTCTGGCTGCTAGCATCTGCATATCTTTGCTGGAATTCTAGAGAATTAAAGCCTCCAGGAGCAGTTCTCAACAAGTTACTGGCTGAGGTTGGAATATGAATATCCCAGATCCCTCACTTCTTGGTGGTGTAACTCTGAGCCATGTGTTTTACATGGACTCACAGTTACCCTATGAGATACAAACGTGTTATCCATAGTGGAAACAGCATGATAGAGCAGCATTTATTGTACCCTTTCCTTCCCTGTCTCACTTTTTCACACCCCCCTTGGTGTGCCCTTCACTTCTCCAATACGTAGCTTGCATTTGGATCCTCGTCTTAGTTTTACCATTTGGAGGAAGCACCATTGATTCCAAGATGCCATTTGTAATTCTAGCCCTTGGTTACTGGATCCAAGCGTTCCAGCTTAAGGATCATGGCACCACATAATTGTTACTAGGTCAAAGTATACATCACACCTTGAAAGACAGCGTCCTGAACCTACAGTGTCACTCTTCCCAAACCATTCCACATTCTGTCATGCCAATTGCTTCAGGATGAGGGAGTCTACTCAGAGAGCTAGTAGATTCTGCAGTTGCTTATCATTGCACATTCTTCACTATAAAGTGGGTCCCTTGGTCAGGGCAATGTTATGTGGGATAATGAGAAATAAAACTCTCTGTGAGCCCTCACATACTGTTGCTGCCTGAGGGACTGTAAAATGGGACAACAAAACCATACATGGAGTATTATCGGTCTCAACAAAGATGAACTGCTGTCCCCTTCCCCACTTTGGTGGAAGAGTGGAATATAATCAACAAGCCACTCAGGAGCTGGCTGGCTTGTTTTCTCAAGGAATGGTATCTAACCAAGACATGATGTGAATCTCCGTTGCTGCTGACAGGCCATACATTTAATAGTGGCAGCTAAATCAGCCTTGGTGAGAGGTAGCTCATGCTGTTGAGAGCCATGAATGCTCTTAATCCCTCCTACCATGACCATTCCATTCATGGGCACGTTGTGTAAGCACTTGAGTGGCATATTGTAGAGGCTACGTAGCATCCAATGGACTAGTCACCCTTTCTATCTAATTGTTGAGAGCCCCTTCTTCAGACTTTGCTGGTCATTGAAAGCTCTCAGGCAAAGAGTTGTAGATGCTTGCAGTTGGATGTCGTTGGGTCAATATATACATAAATGCCTAGTGCCAAGTAAATGTAGATAGAGCAATAAATGTGTGTACTACAATCCTGGACATCAAACAATACATTTTTCTTTTAACCATCCTAATAACCTCCCTGAGAATTAACTACTATTCTTTCTTTAATCCAATTAGTTAACTTTATATTAATTGATTCATAGAGTCTAAACAACTTTCCTATAAAACTTCAGTATTTTGATTCAAAAGCCATGCTACTTTCACTAGGTCCAGCAACATTTAGAGCTCTCCAACAGCAGATTTCCTTGATAAATTTATGTCTTTGGTTTCAGAACCGTGAATAGAATATTGATCATAGCTGAACCTTGATCCTTCCCAGAATATGCAATTTAGATATTATGAAGACATTAAGAATGTGTTATAAGAAATGTCAGAGCTTCCAATAAATCTCCAGAAAGCAGAACAGAAGCCATAATGTTTCCTGTTCGGGCTGAAGGAAATTACATTCTGGTTAAGAATCAGGAAAACAAAAAAAGAAAGAAAGAGAAAAACCACACACACCTAAAAGTCATTCTTTCAGAGAAAAAACTGGTACTAACAAGTTAGAAAGTCGCAGGCACAATGCATGTCCAGACACACATTTGCAAAATGACAATTTAGTGTCAACCTGCTATGTGGATTGCATTGTGGACAGTTTTGGTTGACATTCCCATTCCTTCTTTCAATAGCTATTTCAGACGCAGACCATGAGAATGGGAAAAAATGAATCAACCTACCCAAAAACAGAACATGGAAGGCTGAAGCGAGTCTCAGAAACAAGCATATGGATCCTCATACTGTGAAGAAACCTACTGTCCTTACTACCTGGCTCTTTCTGTTGATTTACAGTTGGGTTAGAGCCTGGTGTAAGTCTCAGAATTGGTACTTCATTACCAGAAATATAATCTGCCTGAGGAGCTGTGGAACTCACATACTCCATCATGTTTGCAATGGTAATTCAAATAAATAATATTCTCCCCCCAGAAAAACATTTTCAATTTTTGTTTATCTCCTATAATTAAAAAGCAAGACATCTTAAAATTTTCATTTCTGATTTCGGACATGCTCAACATAGTCCCTTCAAACTCTCTTGAAACTGTCTCTCTTTGCCACTTTTCCATGCAAATTTTAAGACATCCTACCTCTGTATTTTTGAACTCCTTGATTCCAGCCCTTTCTCCACCTTCTTGTTTTGTTTTTGAGACAAGATTCTTGCTCTGTGGTTCAGACTGGAGTGCGGTGGTATGATCTTGGCTCATTGCAACCTCTGCCTCCCAGGTTCAAGAGATTCTTCAGCTGGGACTACAGGCGTGGGCCACGATGCTCGGCTAATTTTTGTATTTTTAGTAGACTTGGGG
Source organism: Cebus imitator (assembly GCF_001604975.1). NCBI lineage: Eukaryota > Metazoa > Chordata > Mammalia > Primates > Cebidae > Cebus > Cebus imitator. Next base: position 4,474,857 of record NW_016107395.1, read on the forward strand.
TTGCACCATATTGACCGGGCTGGTTTTGAACTCCTGGCTTCAAGTGATCTGCCTGCTTCCGCCTCCCAAAGTGCTGGAACCACAGCCGTGACCTATCCTGCCTGGCCTCTCCACCTCCTTTGTGCTCTTGTTTTTGTCTTGTGAATAATTTTTCTTGTTTCAACAAGTAAGCAAAATTTCTAAAATTCAGAGAGAGCGTATTATTGATTCTTGACATACATACTTTGTTAAATTGTCTTCTCATACATTTTATTTTCCCATATTTTTACCAAATTTTAATTTGTTGTCACACATTAATATTTGTCCTCCTGTCCTTGTAATACATTAATATTTGTCCTCAACCGTTGTCCAAAATCAGAGTGAAGACCTCATGCCTGCTAGCATCCAATGTGATCAGAAATAATAAATGCTTGTGTGTGTGTGTGTGTGTGTGTGTAATCACTTACCAGTTAGGAAAAACTGAGGCTGTGTAAATTTATGCAAATTGGCCAACAGGTGGCTAGAAAGAAGCACAGCCAGAATTTGAAACCATGGAGTTAAGTCCTAGAATCTGCACTGTTAATAACCATCTGGACTGCCTCTTTCAGAAGAGCACTGAGTGTCATGGATGCTTGAGTTCTGTAAAGAGGTGGCCACGTCAAGACAGCAGGAGCATGTTATAAGATGATGAGGTTTGAGTCAGAAAAGTGCCCTTATTTTTATATAGTCCAGAATAGGACTATTTACTTTCAATTACGGTACATAAACTCTACCCCTATTAATTGGTAGTCAGTTTGCAAATTATAAAATTGATGCCATCCAATAAAATATTATCTTATGATATGACATGATTTCTTCCTATCTCTGGGAGGGTGAGGTGGTTGAACAGTCAAGGTGTTACACTCACTTAGAATCTGCCTTATGGAGGTGTTTATGTAAAAAAGTAAAATATTTTATTTACACTCCTAAAATTCTTAAACTAATAGTGGCTAACTTAAGAATTAACATTAATTGATTTTTATTTTTTATTATATGTATAATACTTAATCCTTAGAAAAATCTTTGGGGAATAAAGATAGGCAAAATGGAAACATAAAATGACCTACTGTATATTATTTTCTTCCTTTTATATGCACACAAATATTTGTAATCTTATAAAAGTCAAATTGTATCTTATACCATGCTCTATACTCCTTTCCTTTCTGAACATATAATACATCTCCAGATCAATAAACTTAATTCTGTAATGATATAGTATCTACTTAATGTTATGTTCTATTATTTTAATAAATATTGAGCATCTGTTAAATAGACATAATACCATTGGTATTGTTTTAGTAATTAGGATTTTTAAAAAAATTCCTCTCCTCATAGAGCTTACATTCTAAGGGTAAGAGGCTACAATAAGTAATCCAGTGAGTAAATCATGCCAGGTGCAGATAAGTACTGTGTTGAAAACTATTAAAAACTAGCCAAGAAATATGTGAGTGTCAATTTTAATTAGTCTTCTTAGAGAAAGCTTCAAGAAGCAGTTAATAGTTGAGCAAAGATTTGATTTGATTAGTCTCCAGTAGTGGACACTGAGGCTGTAGTTATCATAAACAATGAAACAACAACCTTATGTCTAATTTGGCATACCTGCTCATTTATTCTCAGGCCAAAAGAAAAAAGAAAACTTTACGTAATTCAGAAAAGAGAGTGTTATTGATTCTTGACTTACTTTGTCGAATTGTCTTCCCATACATTTTATTTTGTCATATTATTACTAAATTTCAATACTGTCATTTACTCCTTTTTAAAAACTTCTTTAATGTGATGGGGGAGAAACGTGTCTCTGTCTTTCATCTACTAAGAGATTATTATTAATTTTAAGCATTGTATATTTAATTAACATTATTGCACATTAGTCCTGTATGAAAATTTATTTTTATAAAAAAGTTATTTTTAAAGGAATATTTGATTTATTCTGTTTATAATCAGATGTGTGAAATATAAACATGATTCAAACCATCGTATTGTATGAGTTTGTTTTCTTTCACATTCAGTAGCTGATAGCCGCTTATAGGTAGTAATCTCACTAATGTGAGTTATAAAATGGCAGGTTAACATATTTTCTGTGTTCTTCTTTCTCTACTACACCCATGTGCCAGCATTCTTTACTCATAGCCTGTTTATCATTGCCTAGAACACCATCCCTATTTTCACTTCATCCTCCTCTTCTTCTTCTTTTTCTTCTTTTTTCTGGGGGGGTGGAGTCTTGCTCTGTCACCCAGGCTGGAGAGCAATGGTGTGAGGTTTACTGCCTCCCAAATTCAAGAGATTCTCCTGCCTCAGCTTCCCGACTAGCTGGGATTAGAGGCACATGCCACCACACCCGACTAATTTTTATATTTTTAGTAGAGACGGGATTTCACCATGTTGCCCAGGCTGGTCTCAAAATCCTGACCTCAGGTGATCGCCCACCTCGGCCTCCCAAAGTGCTGGGATTACAGGCATGAGCCACCGCGCCAGCCCCATTCTCCTATTTTTATTGGGCTGCTATACCTTAATAATAGTTCATATTTTATCTTAAATGTTATCCACCTCAAAAGTTCTTTCTAGACATCAGAAAAGTGAGCTATCTTATTTATGTTGATATGCATTTTGAAATGATTAGCACAATCAAGCTAGTAAATGTATTCATCACTTCTACGGCATCAAACTAAAATGGTAACTATATATATATACCAATAGTTTTATATATATAGTTACCATTTTAGTTTGAGGTGATAACACTTAAGATCTACCCTCTTAGCAAATTTCAAGTATATAATAGAGCATTGATAACCATAGTTACCATACCATACAGTAGGTCTGCAGAACTTACTCATGTTATAACTGAAAGTTTGTGCCCTTTGACTGAAATCCCTGCCTTCCCCCATATCCCAGCCCCTGGAAATCACTGTTCTGTTCTCTTGTTTTATAAGTTCAACTTCTTTGCTCCACGTGTAAGTGAGATTATACAGTATTTGTCTTTCTGGGTCTGCCTTATCTCACTTAGCATACATAAGGTCCTCTAGGTTCATATGCGTTGTCACAAATGGAGATGCCTTCCTTGTTAAGGCTGAGTAATATCACTTTTTATAGACACTTAGGTTGTTTCCATAGCTTGGTTATTGTGAATAATGCAATAAACATGGGAGTGCTGATTTCTCTTCTAGATAATGATTTTATTTCCTCTGGATATATACCCAGAAGTAGGATTGCTGAATCATGTGGTAGTTGTATTTTTAGTTTTCTGAGAAGCCTCCTTACTGTTTTCCATAACAGCTGTACTAATTTACAATCCCACCAACAGTGTACACGGGTTCCCTTTTTACCACATGCTTGCCAACATTTTTTTTTTTGATGATAACCATCCTAACAGGTGTGAGGTAATAGCTCATTGTGGTTTTGATTTGCCTTTCCATGATAATTATTTTCACATACCAGTTGTCCATTTGAATGTCTTCTTTGGAAAAACGTCTGTTCAGGTCCTTTATATATTTCTCAACTGGGTTAATTGGTTTTGTTTTGTTCTTTTACTATTGAGTTGTATGTGTTTCTTATATTTTGAGTATTATTCCTCTATTAAATATATGGTTTGCAAATATTATTTTCCTATTTGGTAGGTTGACTTCATTTTGTTGGTTGTTTCCTTTGCTGGGCAGAAATCTTTTTGTTTGAGGTAGTCGCAACATTTTTTTTCTATATCCAAAGCAGTTTATTTTAAATTCAGCCAATGATAAATCACCAGGTATCTGAAAGCTGTCAGCCATTTCTTTCTTTTTTTAAAAAAAAAAAGTTACTATAAGTTCTGGGATACATGTGCAGAACATGCAAGATCGTTACATAGGTATACATGTGCCATGGTGATTTCCTACACCAATCAACCTGTCATCTACATTAGGTATTTCTCCTAATGCTATCCCTCCCCTATCCTACCTGCAACAGGCCTCGGTGTTTGATGTTCCCCTCCCTGTGTCCACGTGTTCTCATTGTTCAACTCCCATTTATGAGTGAGAACATGTGGTGTTTGGTTTTCTGATCCTGTGTTAGTTTGCTGAGAATAATGGTTTCCGGCTTCATCCATGTCCCTGCAAAGGACATAAACCCATTCTTTTTTATGGCTGCATAGTATTCCATGGTGTATATGTGTCACATTTTCTTTATCCAGACTATCATCGATGGGCATTTGGGTTGGTTCCAAGTCTTTGCTATTGTGAACAGTGCTGCAGTAAATGTGTGTGCATGTCTTTATAGTAGAATGATTTATAATTCTTTGAGCATATACCCAGTAATGGGAATGTTGGGTCAAATGATATTTTTGTTAAATCATCCTACTATAAAGGATATACCCAAATGATTTTTTTTTTTTTTGAGGCAGAGTCTCATTCTGTCACCTAAGCTGGAGTACAGTGGTGTGAGTGATCTCAGCTCACTGCAACTTCTACCTCCTGTGTTCAAGCAATTCTCCTGCCTCAGCCTCCTGAGAAGCTGAGGTTACAGGTACCTGTCACCATACCCAGCTAATTTTTGTTTTTTTAGTACAGACGAGCTTTGCCATGTTGTCCAGACTGGTCTCGAACTCCTGACCTCAAGTAATTCACCCACTTTGGTCTAACAAAGTCCTGGGATTACAGGCTTGAACCACCCTGCCCAATCCAACTTATTTATTTTAGTTTTTGTGGCCTGTGTTTTGGGCTGACATTGAAAAATTATCACAAACACTGATGTCAAGGAGTTTTCCCTATTTTTCTTTGGGGGTTTTTATGTTATAGAGTCTTATGTTTACATTTTTAATTCACTTTGAGTTGATTTTTATGTATGGTGTAATATAAGGGGCCAATGTCATTCTTTTTCATATGGATGTCCAGTTTTTTTAGCGTCATTTATTCAAGAGATCCTTTCTCCATTGTGTAGTATACCATATATGTATAGATTTATTTCTGGGCTTTACAAACCGTTCCATTGGTCTATGCATCTATTTTTAATTCTGGTACTATACTGTTTTGATTTCTATAACTTTATAATATACTTTGAAATCAGGTAGTGTGATGCCTCTTGTTTTGTTCTTTCTAAAGATTGCTTTGGTTGTTCAGGGTCTCTTGTGGTTGCATCTTAAAAATAGGATTCATATCTTATGAACAAAATAAAGGATAAAAATATATGATCATCTTAAAGCATACAGAAAAAAATGAAAAAATTCAACATCCTTTTATGATAAAAATGGTCAACAAATTTTATATAGAAGGTATATACTACAACATAATAAAGGCCATATACGAGAAGCCTGCAGCTAACATCATACTCAATGGTGAAAAACTTAAATTATTTTCCTCTAAGATTAGGAATAAGACAATAATGCCATACAACCCAATATTTAGTCCCACCCAGAGTAATTAGGCAAGTAAAAGAAATAAAAGGCATTCATATTGAAAAGGAAGAAGTAAAATGGTCTCTGTTTCTATATACAAGATCACATGATCTTATATACAGAAATCCCAGAACACCCCCCCAAAAACTCTGAAAACTAATAAATTCAAATTCAATAAAATTGCAGGAAGCAAAATCAACATACAAATATCAATTGCGTTTCTATATCCTAACAACAAACTGTCTGAAAAAGAAATTGAGAAAACAGTTTCATTAACAATAGCATCAAAAAGAATAAAATACTTAGAAATAAATCTAACCAAGGAGATGAATGATCTGTACACTGAAACCTGTAAGACATCAATGAAAAAAAAGGAAGAAAACACCAATAAATACAAAGATACTTGTGTTCATGGATTGGAATAATTATTATTGTTAAAATGCCCATACTACCCAAAGAAATCCACAGATTCAGTGAAACCCTATCAAAATTCCAGTGACATTTTTTCGGAGAATTAGAACAAACATTTCTATGCTATTTAATTTTAAAGAGCCTTGAATATCTTTGTTATTGCCATTTTCACAACTATGGTTATAGAGATGTTTTTTCTAAATATTTACCAGTGCCTCTACCCACCATTAAACTGTAAGTTCCAATGAAACATGTTCACATTAATTATTTTTTTATCCCCTACTGAAAATACTTCCCAGTGTCTCTGGTGTAATGAGTTCCTGCTTCATAATAGTCAGTAATTCAATACATTAAGTAAAAATGACGGTGTTAATGATGAAAATATCATTATATATGCTCTCACTCTCATATTTATTATAAAGTCTTAAATCTGTATTTTAATAATCGTATCCCAATAATCTTATGTACCATATAGTACTGTTACCATGGTTTCACTCTTTGTGTTGTCCATAATCAAGAAATACGTTCTCCTACAATTTAGCTTCAGCTTACCTCTTCATCTTTTTTCCCACCATTCTTTTGCCAGTACCCTAAGATCTTAATTATCCTGAGCTTACCAGTCACTAATATCAAGTAACTGTCCAAAACCATGACTGTAAGGACTCTTTTCTCTACCAAGAATGCCATCTTTCTATTTTTCTCAGTATAAATTCCTGCTCAAATTTATATTATCAACTTCTCTCTTTCTGACTCCCCAAGCAGTATCACTATCCTTCTTCTCTAATTAGTACTTGTTATATTATATTGCGTTTTCTACTAAATTGTATGTTACCAAGCTGCAGTGTATTGTTGTGACTAAATAGTGCTTGCCAGTGAGTATATGATGTACATGTATATATGTATATGGGAAAATAATAAATAGACCTTTAGCAACCTCAGTATTTACATGTTAACATTTGCCATGATCTTATAACTCTTTGATACCAGTGATTAATATAACATAGGCAACTATTTATCTTCTATTCTTAGAACCACTAGAAAAACTTCCTAAACAACAAGTTTCTAAATATAAGGTAAAATAAGGTTTGTTATTCTTACCATGTGTCAGAAAATGAAATTGGAAATGTTAAAACTATTTTTAGATGACTTAATATTTATTGCAATATGTATGTAATTTGTTTTCAAACTATAGTTTTGATTTTTCATTATAGCAATGGTATTCATTTTGTAAATTTTGTAATTCACTATTATTTAGAGGATATTGAAAAGCAAACTCTTCAATTGTGGAATTTAGATAGAAGAGGAATTTTAGATACTATCATTTGGTTTCATAATTGCAACTGGAATTTATGTATGTATTTACTTATTGGCATGAGAATGTTACAGCTGTAACATTATAATTACTTCCTTCCTATGATAAGAACTTCACTTTCCTGTTAAATTCTAAGGAGTATAATTAGAATGACGTTTATAAGTTATCTTTATTATATTAGCCACAGTTTATATTAGATTATTGTTAAAGGGGTTTATAATGTAAATACAATTTTTAATTTTTTAATATACGATTAAGTAACTAATTTCTAGAAAATTACAACAAAATATCCCCTTTATGTATAGTTTATTTCAGAGTAAGTTTAACAGAAAATAAATTCAGTGTTTTCCGATTATGGATTTATAAGAAAGATAATCTTGAGAAACTGTTTTATCTTTAACAAAGTCATTATTGTTTATTTAACTCTGTGGACTAAAAAATAAGGAATAAGTAAACAAATCCATAAGAGAAATGTCTTAGTAATTAAACTTCGAAATAAAAAAATCCCTCAAAATCAGCTTTGAAAAACACCGTTCTTTGCATACATTAACTACACTATATGAGTTGTATTATAAGTTATTTTTATGGATCTCCAAATTATTATTTTGTGCAATGCCTATATTAATAGGCAGATTAGCACATATTTTCTTCAGACGGAATTCAACTTGTATATGTAAGTATTCACAAGTTAAAAACTAAAAATGAAATTTATAAATATTCAAGCTGAATATCACCATTAAGAACCAATTTTCAGACGAGTTAATGAATAACTAAAACAGTAACAAATTAGTGCTGAATATTAAGTTGTATGTATTAAATCTTTGAACTTGACTAGAACCTATTCACTTTCCATTTGACCCTTGAGCTTCTCCTTACACATAGGTCAAATCTTACCTGGGCCCCAGGGTGAGCAAATGCAATGTGAATAACTCCAGAATAACATATGTGTTCCATTGTTTCTGTGGCCATCTTCACACCATTCTCCCTACTTCTACATATGTCCTTTGTGTGACAAGGACTGGAAGCCTGGAAGTAAATGTCACTGACTTTCTTGCCATTGCCAGCTCAGGTTTCAACAGTAAGGGGAACCTGTGGTTTAGAAGGAGGAAGAAAGACTCGCATCATTATTCCTTCAACAATGGTGGATACCTGCTTGAATTTCAGTTGAGAACAAATAGATGATTTGTTAGCAGATTCCAGGTGTTCTGCAGATTACCTGTTTAATTGCTATAGGCACTAAGTTCATGAGTAGCTGTTTCTTGAAGCTCCTGCAATTGCCTGAGTTCTTCAAAGCTGAAAATATGTTTTTCTGACCTCTGATCATCCAGTCGTTTGCAAACAATAGATTCTCACGTTAGATACCATTCTATTTGGTACAGACGGGGTTTTCCATTTAACCAAATATATCACTTACATACTTTGAGTCAAATGTCATCAACTACGTGTCTCTCATATTCGTTAATAAAGAAAATATGACCTATAAAGACAACATGAAAATAAATAAATAAGAAGCTTTGTTTCCACATGGCTGATTCTTTTCCATAAAACTTATGCCTATAGAAAAATACATATGCAATATTAAGCTGAAGTGACAGATATAACATCTCGAAGTATGTCAAATTACAGTGTTTTTCTTTGTAAGTCTAAGAGAAAAGTAAAAACTCCTGTTTTTTAAATACCTGGTAATCGTCAGTTATAGTTAATGACATCATTTTAGAAAGTTTTTAGATTTTGGCTCTTTTATCTACCCAGGCACAAGCCATTTCTTTCCCTTCACTTTTTTGAGGTACACAAGAGGAAGGAGAAACTGTCAGAAGACAATAAAGCTGCAATCTTGTCTCAGCACATTAAAGAACCGTTTATCAGCACTATTTAACCCTTAACAGTTCTCCCCAGAGAACAGAGTTCGCTTCTACACTTTAAATTTTTTAAAAATTTCTAACTATTACAGATACATAATACTTGTACATATTTATGGCATACATGTGATATTTTGATACAGCATACAATGTGTAATGATCAAATCAGAACAATTGAGTTATTCATCACCTCAGGCACTTATCATTTCTTTTTGTTAGGGACATTTCAAATCCATTCTTTTAGTCATTTTGAAATACACAAGAAATTATTGTTAACTGTACTCACTCTATTGTGCTACCAAATACTAGATCTCATTGCTTTACCCTAACTGTGTATTCTTGTATCCATTAGTCATCTCATCTTTAGCCTTTCCTCCCCAGTACCTTCCAGTATCGGGTAACTATCATTGCCATCTCTTGAAAATCTCCTTGAATTCAATTTTTTAGCTCCCACATGTTGGTGAGAACATGCAATATTTGTCTTACTGAGCCTGGCTTATTTCACTTAACATGATGACCTCCAGTTTCATCCACCATGCTGCAAATAACAGGATTTCATTCTTTTTCTGCTTTTTCAAAGTAGGCCATGTCATGTATCCACTTTAAATTTTCAGCGTCTTTCCTCCATTCCTAGAATGTATTGAATCTCTACAGCATACCTCACAAGGCTTCCTGCTTTCTGAGTTACTGCTGCTTGCCTGACTTCACTCCCCACTCCTTCTCCACTTATCTGACACTCCATCTACGGAAAACCATTGCTACTTCCTTTACCAGCAATAATATCTCTGGCCTCCGAGCATCTCCTCACACTACACCTCACCCAGAAGTCTACTGAGCTAAAAAGGGATCTTGTCGTCAATGACCTCAATGATCCAACATTATGATTTAACACATGATAAATATTTCCAGGATAGTCAGATATTAAATAAACAGAGGATTTTAGTGTGTTTTTCTTTTAAAGAAAAGATAAACATAAACATGAAAATGGGGTTATATCCAATAGGAAGTAGACCCAGAAATTAAGACTTGGTGGGATTATTTAGTTTTTCCTAGCTTTTTCTATATGGGCTTACCATTGCATTCTTGACACATTTTACTATCATTGTACATGCCCTCCAGAGTGACTATCAATAGTGATAAGAAGAATAAACCTATATAGAAATATTCTCACAGTTTTACTACCTAAAGAAGTTTTTTTTTTTTTTTTTTCATAATATAAGGGATCAAATGAGCTGTCTGCTATCTTTAAAAAATGTTTCATGGATTTATCTTCTTCACATAGACAACAAGATTTTTTTCATTAGTATTCAAAATATACCAAAATGTGGAATTCCAAAGGCAGATCATCATATATCAGATTTACTAAGAACATACTAATAAGATGATTTCCGGAAGGATTCTTGAATTCATTTACCTATTCAAAGAATATGAAATAGCCAAGGTAAAGAAGATTTAAAAATTGTGAAGAGATTTCCTTAAAGGAATTTTGTTATTGTTGTTATGAAAGATCCATATTTTGTAACGAGTGGCTATATTTGGACTGGCCTGACAACCGATTTTGAAATGGTTACAATAATGTGAGCTTGTGTAATAAGAGCTGCCAGGGGCCAACCCAGTGAATGAAACACATCACTTGATATATACAAAGAAAAGGGCTCAGTAGGGTTCCCCAGAGGACAGAGGAAGCATGTACGAGAGAGTCAGCTTTCACCATCTGCCAAAACTATGAAGCCAAGTGAAACAGTTCTCTCTCCTGCACCTGCCCACTCTCTGACTCAGGCACAGGCATCAACAATAGTATTGTGTGGAAAAAAGATGATGTGACAGAGGAAAACAAAAAACTGACTGTACTACTTTCCGCTAAGGCAGACAATCTCACCTGATAGGCCCTAGCACACACAGAAGGAGGGTAAGGGAGGAGCTTCGTCTATAATTGAAAGTGGAAGCACTGAATGATACCTATGACTGGATGTGTTCTAGTTACAAAATTGTGAATTAAATATAGGAAAGTCTAGATTTCACATAGGATCTGCAAAATATTCTGGTCAGAGAGCTACAGCAATTTATGCCCAATCAAATAATGTTTAGTGGTAGGAACAGTTGGAAATAATTGGATCGTATCTCATATTCTATATATTATGTGGTCAACATATGCTACACATACAATTTTAGATATCTGTTGCTGACATTCAGAAAAAATAAGCATATTTACATATTTATAAATAAATTTAAAAATTCAGTTTTGGAAATATATATTTACTTATACATTCTGATAGAAAATTATATATTAATTATATATATACGTGTGTGTGTAGATACACACACACACACACACACACACACACACACACATATATATATATAAAACAATAGTTTGGCAAAAATCAGAAAGGCTAAAAGATATACTTTTAATCCTATGTTCCAAACAGGCACACATCTTAATAGGCAGTGAGGAGTTTTAAATGTATGTCAACATCAGCTAATAGGAGAACATGTGAGTTGAATGAACAATGTTAACTTCAAAGGATAAGGAAGAAGAGCAAAATAATTCTGGGTCCCAAAGCAAAATGGACTGGATGCAAGAGTACAATGCTATGAATATTCTTTCATAGGATTAACAAATGTTACTCCTGAATCTGGAGAGGAAAGTTACTTGTTGTATTTGGAAAGCTCTGATAAGTTTTTGTTTTTTGTAAAATATAGACGAGAATGTTGTATTTATTTTGAAGAATTGATTTTAAAGGTTTTGATGAGCTCATCTGGAGATAAGGGTGGAAGGAGGGATAACAGAGAAAATTAAAATTGGAAAAATTAGCAATAAGAACCACCTTGAAAGGGGAAGGAAAGTACAAAATACAAATTTAAAGAGAAGAGTGCTGGTGATGTTTACAGTAGTGAAGAAGGCTCTGGATCATGGTTATTGGACAATGATTTTTCTTCAAATAGTTGCATCAATAAAGAATGGCAGCATTAAAATAATTCTATCATTTTGTTTTGTGGAACATACTTCACAATTGTAGAAAAAAAAGTTTAAGATTTTTTTTTTCACTTTGAATTTTTCTTTAGCTCAGAGCATTTTGCAAAACAGGTCTCACTGTTTGGAATAGCTTTATTTTTATTTTCTATTATTTTATTATAAATAAAATAAAAATATTTTATTTTTATTAAGATACAAATAAACATTATTCTGCCTATTTTTATTTTAATGTTGCTTCTGTGTCTTTTCTTCCATTGAGTTTTTCATTCAGGCAGTCATCAGACTATTTTGTCTTAATGGTATCTGTCTAGATATATACTTACAATCTACAGAAAATGTATGATTTTGAAGTCAAATAGAGACGTGTCACTTGGAAAAGTGATTTACCATTTCTAAGTTTATTAGTTCTTATCCATAATGTGAGGGAAATTATTCATTTGTTTATCATTGACCATATTAAGTGAGATTATGTTTGTGAGCATGTTTACATAGCCGCAGACATAGAGTAGCTGCACTGGAAGTGCATGCTCCCACTTGTCTGCTTAATCCCAAATAAAAATGAACTCACCCTCTGTTTCAAAGTAGAATACGCCATTCATTTGTGCAAGGGTACTAATTCATGAAATGCTTCCCAGACAAGGCTGCCCTAGCCCTATAGCCCACAGAAACATTCGGCTACTTCCCAATAGATTTTCAACTGAGATAGACTATTTTCACATAACTATTGAGAAGGCCTCAATGTAGATGAGCATAGACCTAAGCTATCATGATTGATTAAAAATTAGTTTGAATATTATGGAGGTAGCCCAACAGCTATAGAAGAGGGAGAGCAGGGTAAGACGCTTAAGAGCTCTGGAAGCAGGAAAAGGAGTAAGACTCTTAAGAGCAACACTAGTAACTGACATTCTTTACTCTGTAACAGGCTCTATGATAAACACTACATGGATTATTGTCTTCAGCCTTCTTTTACAAACAGGGAAAGTGTGTGGAGTTTGGATTTGAACCCACCATCTTATTCCTGGATAACACCTACATAACCAATAAACAGGAAGAGGCCACGAGGGAGCAACTTGGATCAGATAGGTAAAAATCAGAGTTTTTGATGACCTTAGTTCTGAAATGGGAGCAAAGAGAATGGGACAACTGCCAGGCAAAATGTTACTAATGTTTATGAAATTCACTCTGTTCTCTGGATTTCTTCAGTTCAGTTCCCACACTAAATTAGATTTTGTGTTCCCTCTCTGAACCCTTCTGAAAATCATTTCTTCTTCTTTATCCTGAGACTGTCCAGGGTTCTTTATGAAATGGTCCTATGAAGTCAAAGTTCCTCAAAACATTGATTTTCTACCTCAAATCAAGATCCACAGGTAAATTCATATAACCTAATGAATCCACAGGTAAATTCATATAAGCTAATTATTCAATAGCTTTTGAGCACCTGCCCTGGAGCCACATTGCTGATTTTCAATCCTGCCTCCATCTCTGTGTACCTAATCTTGTTTATCTACACATTTTGGATTTTAAAATTCTCTACTGGTAAAATTAGATTAAATCACTTAATCCACATACTGAATTTAGAACAATTCCTGCCACATTGTAAATTCTCATAGAATGTTCAGGCACAAATTATTCATTAACATAGCGATATTCTAACAAAAGTATGACACAATTCTTGTGAAATTCCCATTAATAATTTCAAAATGACAAAAACTGGAGTCTAAGGAGAAATCTAAAATTTCCTTTT
>NW_016107395.1:4488588-4508859 GCF_001604975.1 Cebus imitator
GATGACTGTACCTAAACTTTTACACATTTGGAAAAAACAAGTGAAGCACTAATATTTAATGCTTCCAGTTCTGGCATGAGGTAGTCACACTAACTGGTGCTAACAAACCTCTGTTGTCTTTCACCTTGAGGAACATGTCTTCCCTCCCAGCTAGTAAGAGTTGCCTCCTTTCTTACTTCCTGTCTCTCCTATGTCAGCTGTTTCCTTGTTCCATCTTTTCAGAAACTTGAACTACCATTGCACAATATAATAACTAGAGGGGGAAGAGTATCATTGAGCTGTATAAATGGGAATAAAAATCAGTAGCTTCAGTTCCATTCAGAGCCAAAAACAAAATACTCTTTTCTGTACTAATATTTTCAAATCATTTCAAATCTCAAAATTTTAAACTTCAGGTATCTTAAATAAGAACTTCAAACTTTGAATTTGGAAGTTTCTCTGAAGTCAGAAAATTCAATAACCCAACCAGAGGCTTCACTTTCACTTAGCTCTGGGCACATATAAATAGCGCATATGTACTAAGCTCAAAACTAAGCCCAGTTTGTTTAAAACCATGACCTCTGGTCACTATTCTTCTTAAGATAATCTAAATATGTCCAGTGATACTGCATTCAAAATTCTAGCTTCTTAAATTATAATTGGGTCAGGATTGCACTCTAATACAGCCAGCATACTGACAATAAAGAAGAAACAACCAAACCTTTTGTATCCACAGCACACTCGATTTAGATAATAATGCCTTTTAAAAATCCAGAAGCTAGTGGGCTCAATGGCTCACACCTGTAATCCCACCACTTTGGGAGGCTGAGGCGGGCGGATCACCTGAAGTTGGAAGTTGGAGACCAGCCTGATCATCATAGAGAAAAAATTTTTGCAACCTACCCATCTGACAAAGGGCTAATATACAGAATTTACAAAGAATTTAAACAAATTTACAAGAAAAAAATGAACAACCCCATTAAAAATTGGGTGAAGGATATAAACAGACATTTTTCAAAACAAGACATTTATGCAGCCAACAAACATGTTAAAAAAAAGCTCATCATCACTGATAATTAGAGAAATGCAAATCAAAACCACATTGAGATACCATCTCACTCCACTTAGAACGGCAATCATTAAAAAATCTGGAGACAACAGATGCTGGAGAGGATGTGGAGAAATAGGAACTCTTTTACACTGTTGGTGGGAGTGTAAATTAGTTCAACCATTGTGGAAAACAGTGTGGCGATTCCTCAAGGATCTAGAACTAGAAATACCATTTGACCCAGCAATCCCATTACTGGGTATATACCCAAAGGATTATAAATCGTTCTACTATAAAGACACATGTACACATTTATTGCACCACTGTTTACAGTACAAAGACTTGGAACAACCCAAATGCCCATAGATGATAGGCTGAATAAAGAAAATTTTTATGCCTGCATAGCATTCCACTGTATATGTATTCCACACATAAACCATGGAATACTATGCAGCCATGAAAAGGATGAGTTCGTGTCCTTTGAAGGGACATGGATGAAGTTGGAAACCATCGTTCTCAGCAAACTGACACAAGAACAGAAAACCAAACACTGCACTTTCTCAATCATATGTGGGTGTTGAACAGTGAGAACATATGGACACCAGGAGGAGAACATCACACACTGGGCCTGTTGAGGGATGGGGGGACTAGGGGAGAAATAGCAGGGGGTGGGAGGATTAGGAAGGGATAACATTAGGAGAAATACCTAATGTAGATGATGGGGGGATGGATGCAGCAAACCACTATAGCATGTGTATACTGATGTAACAATCCCGCATGATCTGCACATGTACCCCAGAACTTAAAGTAGAAAAAAAATAAAAAAGACTTAGTAGGCTGGGCACAGTGGCTCACACCTGTAATCCCAGCACTTTGGGAGACTGAGGTGGGTGGATCATCTGACATCAGGAGTTCAAGACCAGCTTGGCCAACATGGTGAAACCCCATCTCTACTAAAAATAAAAAATTCGCCATTTATGGTGGCATGTGCCTGTAGTCCCTGCTACTCGGAAGGCTGAGGCAGGAGAATCTCTTGAACCCGGGAGGCAGAGTTTGCAGTGAGCCGAGATCGCACCATTGCACTCCTGCCTGGGTGACAGAGTGAGACTCTGTCTCAGAAAATAAACAAAAGACTCAGTAATGAGCCTCACAGGTATGAAAGGTTAGAGCTAAAAAGAGATTATACTGTTTAGTAACATTGCGCCATCTAGTCCTCAAATACACACATACACACACACACACACACACACACACACACACACAGACTTTACAGCTGAGAAAACAATTCAAAATATGTTAAGCACCTTATCCATTAATAGCAGGTTACTGACTCAAATCTCCTACACTCTACTCAGGGATCTAGTATTACATCAAAACATAACTACTGAATAGTTTTTTCCAAGAGGTATTTACATCAGTGTTGCACTTATATGTCAAACGTAATATTTATGTATTCAAAAGCCTTTCCAACTTTTGTTTTCTCATAGTCATTACTGACTAGCAGTAAGGTAAAGTGAGAAAGAGCATATGGCGTGTATTTTTTACATTTTTGTATTTTCAGAAAATTATTGTTTTAGGGCTATTAATTTCTTATCTTTCATAAGTTGAGATTGGTATAAGCATCATAAAAAAGGATGACATTCTTATAAATATCTCTTATCTGCTTATGAATATTAATTACTTTTTAAAATATTAATTTGTAAATATAAATGCGTAAGATAATCAGATCCAAACCTTTTAAGATAGCTAAATTTTAGGGCTTCAGAAAATATTATAAGAGGAATGATGTGAATTATAAAGACAATAAAGACAAAAAAAGGAGGAAATAGGTAATGTTAACATGTTTTGTCAGGTTTAAAGGGAAAGCCATTAACCACAAACTGATTGTAATTAGAGAATATTCTTTTCTTTGTAAAGCTTTTTTAAAAAAAGGATAGCATTTCAGCACTGAGTAAAATATTTATGACTTGAACTTGTGTATACGTCACAATTTAATAATGATCTTTTATATGAAAAGTGGTAGTCCCTTAAAAAAAGCTCTAGATAAAATTAAACATAAATTATTGTCCAGGACTTCAGTATAAAAACATTTTTCCCTCTTCTAAAAGTTTTAAATATAGATATTGCTTATTTTTGAAAACAGTTTCAATTTGTCACATATCTTTATCCTGCAAGGCTATAAAGCTTAATGCATTGTTTCTACAATGTGTTGAATGACAATCATTTAGTTGACGACTGATACCATATATGTTGGTGGTCCCATAAGATTACAATGGAGCTGAAAAATTCCTATCACCTGGTGACATCATCCTAGCAAACATAATGTATAGCACAACACATTACTCACCTGTTTGTTGTGATGTTGGTGTAAACAAACCTACTGTGCTGTCAGCCATGTAAAAGTATGGCACATTCAATTATGTACAGTAAATAATACATGATAATCATAAATGACGATGCTATTCGTTCATGTGTTTACTACTCTATACATTTTGGCCTTATTTTAGAGTATAATTCTTCTGCTTATTAAAAAAATACTTAACTGTAAAGCAGACTCAGGCAGGTCTTTCAACAGATAGTTCAGAAGAAGACATAGTTAACACAGGAGATGACAGCTCCGCGTATGTTATTGTCCCGGAATACCTTCCAGGGGAAAAAGACATAGAGGAGGAAGACAATGATACTGATGATCCTGACCCTGTGGAGGCATAGGCTAGTGTGTGTGTTTGTGTCTAGTTTGTAACAGAAAAGTTTAAAAGTGAAGAACTAAAAAATAAAAATAAAAATTTAGGCCAGGCACGTTGACTTGTGCCTGTAATCCCAGCACTTTGGGAGGCTAAAGTGGGCAAATCATGTGGTCAGGAGTTCGAGATCAGCCTGGCCATCTTGGTGAAACCCCATCTCTACTAAAAATACAAAAATTAGCTGCATGGTGACAGGTGCCTGTAATCCCAGCTACTCGGGAAGCTGAGGCAGGAGAATTGCTTGAACCCCGAACTTGGAGGCTATAGTGAGCTGAGATCATGCCACTCTACTCCAGCCTAGGCGACAAGAGCGAAAGACTCTGTCTCAAAAGAAAAAAAAAATAAATTAGGAAAAAAGCTCATAGAATAAAAACATAAAGAAAGAAAAATATTTTTGTATCACTGTACAATGTGTTTGTGTCTTAAAGTGTTATTACTAAAAAGTCAAAAATTAAGAAGTTTATAAAGTAAAAAGTTACAGCATTTTTTTTTTTACAAATTGAGTGTGACCTACATTTACAGTGTTGATAAAGTCTGCAGTAGTGCACAGCAATGTCCTAGGACTTCACATTCACTCACCACTCACATCCACAACTTCTAGCCCTGTAAGCTCCATCATGGTAAGTAGGTACCATTTTTAATCTTTTATACTGTATTTTTACTTACCTTTTCTATGTTTAAATATATTTAGATATGCAAATACTTACCATTGTTTTACAATTACCTACATTATTCAGTACAGTAATATATAGATTTATAGTCTAGGAGCAATAGGCTACACTCTGTACCCTTAGGTGTCTGGTAGGCTGTTCCATCTAGGTTTATGTAAGTGCACTCTATAATGTTTGCAAACCAATGATACCACCTAATGACACATTTCTCAGAAAGTATCCCTAATGTTACGGATACATAACTATATAATTTGTGCATATAAATTTAAAAACATAACTTAATCAGTCCAATCAATAGACCTTGAGGCACTAGTTGAAATAATTAGTTCAAACTTCTCCCAAAAATAATTTATAGTATTTAATAATCATGGGGGAATAATAAAGCATGACCATAAAATGTATTAACTGATAATTTTCCTTCTTCCAATTTTGCAGCATTCAGTAATTAACGTATGTTGAGAGATCAGAGCGGAACATGTGCTTTCCTCTCTTTCTTCCCAGGCAGCCTGTGAAATTACACAGCTTAAGGAAATCACTACTTCTCTGTGCAGTTGATTAGGGCGAAGCATGGCTGGGAAGAAACAGAAGACAGTAAGTACAGCAGCCACTTATACCCAACTGGTATCCAGGCCTGGAAGCACATTCTAACTTTCAGGGGAGGAGCTTGACCTCTTAGTTGAAAGTTTGAGTAGAGGGAAACGTACGACCACTTCCACCAGCTTGCTGTCTGGGTTAGAGAATTAAACGCAGTAAACTAACATATGGAGCTTTTCAATTTTTTTAAATTAATTCTTTAACTTTTTTTTTCTATTGCACAACACTTAATTTTTAATTTTATTCCCAAGGCAGGAAAACAGAAGTCCAAAACCACCTCTCATTTCTCTCTCTGTTTTTGTCTATGTCCTGAATGGTATTGCCCAGGTTTTCTTCTAGGATTTTCACGGTTCCAGCTTTTACATATGAGTCTTTAATCCATCTTGAATTATTTTTGTATAAGGTGTAAGGAAGGGGTCCAGTATCTGTTTTCTGCATATGGCTAGCCAGTTTTTCCAGCACCATTTATTAATTAGGGAATCCTTTCTCCATTGCTTTTGTCAGCTTTCTCAAAGGTCAGATGGTTGTAGATGCCCGGTGTTATTTCTGCGGCCTCTGTTCTGTTCCATTTTTCCATGTATCTGTTTCGTTACCAGCATCATGCTGTTTTGGTTATTGTAGCCTTGAAGAAGTAGTGTGACGCCTCCAGCCTTGTTCTTTTTGTGTAGCAATGTCTGGCTATGCTGGCTCTTTAAGGGTTCCATATGAAATTTAAAGTAGTTTTTTTCTAATTCTGCAAAGAAAGTAACTGGTAACTTGATGGGAATGGCACTGAATCTATAAATTACTTGGACAGTATGGCCATTTTCACAATATTGATTCTTCCTATCCATGAGCATGGAATTTTTTCCCATTTGTTTGTGTCCTCTCTTATTTCCTTAAGCAGTGATTTGTAGCTTTCCTTGAAGAGGCCCTTGTAAGTTGTATTCCTGGGTATTTTATTATTTTTGTAGGGATTGTGAATGGGAGTTTACTCATGATTTGGCTCTCTGTTTGTCTATTTTGGTGTATAGGAATGCTTATGATTTTTGCACATTGATTTTGTGTTCTGAGACTTTGCTGAGGTGGTTTATCAGCTTAAGGAGATTTTTCTGGGCTGAGATGATGGAGTTTTCTAAATATACAGTCATGTCACCTGCAAACAGAGATAATATGACTTTCTCTCTTCCTATCTGAATAAATGTTTTCAAAATATACGTAGGTGGGATAACCTTAAAATGTTCATGATGCAAAGTCCATGTTGGTATTGCAATTATTATTATTATTTTTTTTTGAGATGGAGTTTCACTCTTATTGCCCATGCTAGAGTGCAATGACGTGGTCTCATCTCACCCCAACCTCCGCCTCCCTGGTTCAAGCTATTCTCTTGCCTCAGTCTCCTGAGTAGCTGGGATTACAGGTATGCGCCACCATGTCTGGCTAATTTTGTATTTTTAGCTGAGATAGGATTTCTCCATTTTGATCAGACTGGTGTTGAACTCCTGACCTCAGGTGATCTGCCCGCCTAAGCCTCCCAAAGTGCTGGGATTACAGGTGTGAGAAACTGGACCTGGCTTGGTATCAGAATTCTAAACTTCTAACTAATAAAATCATTTGTGGCACTGCAAGGGTCATCACATTGTGTGCTCACAAGTTCTTTGCAATGTTATCTCTGCCTGACTTAATGAAACATGTATGAGCTGTTTTGACATAGGCTTTAGTATTGTGAAAGACAACTGAGTGATGGTTTGCTAGCTGAAGACCCAGGCAGTGATGCCTTTTCTTGCAAGCAAACTTTATTTTGAACTGGACATAAAATATCCTAGTCATTAGAAATTTGAAATTCTAACAAATTACAATGTCGAGCAAGAAAATTACTTCTAATGGAATCTTTATCTCATAGGGTAAGATAGATTAGTCCATTGTTTGGATTGAAAAGAATCTTTCTAATATGTGTAAATTCCATCAGAGAAAAAGAAAATAAACTTATTTAAAAAATTATACGCCCTAAATTTAACATACTTTTAAATCTTTAAACTTATGGTAATAAAAATTTCATTAAAAAAAATAGTTCCCTTTGAAGTCAGTAGCAAGGCATACATGAATACTACCATTGCTATTATCTAGCATTTTTCCGGAAGTTCTCTTCAACTTAATTTGATAAGAGAAATGCACAAGAGATATACCAATTGGAAAACAGGAGACAAAAATTGTCACTATTTTTAGATATGATGATACTTAGAAAATTGAGTTTAAAATATTAGAAACTATAAGATACTTTGGTGAGGTTATAAAATCTATTAAAAATAAGATTAACAAAAAGATAAAATACTTAGAAATCAAATTCATTTGTAAAGTTGAAGAGCTACAGAAAGAAAAATAATGGAATCAACATAATCTATTGGCTAAAATTATACACTCTGAAACCAAAAGACATTTATTTGAAACTTGGCTCTAAGCTCTAAACATGGCCCTCACATAGATTAAAAACCGGATATAACCTTCAGAGATATTATATCCTAGTTAGAGAGCAAAGACAAAATAAAGAGAACATGATCATATAGCCTACTTCATGATCATTGCAGGAGAGATTTGATGACCAGAAAGACACATGCTAACTATGATGTCTCCTTTCAAAGCCGTAATTAATTTTGGTTTGTTTTGGCTTTTAGTTTTGCTTGAACTGAGGATAAAAAGACGCAGTTTAGAAATAAATGGGAAATAATGAAACAGAAAAAGATGATAGAATCACCAGCATA
Source organism: Cebus imitator (assembly GCF_001604975.1). Classification (NCBI taxonomy): domain Eukaryota; kingdom Metazoa; phylum Chordata; class Mammalia; order Primates; family Cebidae; genus Cebus; species Cebus imitator. The sequence continues at coordinate 4,496,363 of NW_016107395.1, forward strand.
CGAAACAGAAGATTTAGAATTCTAAGTAATCGAAAGGTTTATGGGGTCAACATACTCTCCCAAGTATGTTGAGATTCTCAGGATAGATCTCTGTTTAGCTGATCTAGAAGGGTGGAGCAGAAACAATTGAGCTCAATGATAGCTGAAAATTCAAGGGGGATGTGAGGTGCAGCTAGGCTGTGTTGTAGGTGCACCAGAAGTAAGTCACTATAGTGAGAACCAGGAACGTGTCCATCTGCAATTTATGACCATCAAGCAGCAAAAATGTGCCAAGGCTACACTACATGATCAGAACACACTTATGTGAAACATGGCGCTAATATTTTCTGAGTATGTAGCTTTCAACATCTTGACAATTACAATTTCACTCTAACCAATACAAATGTCTATCAAGAAGAGATTTAATCAATACAATACTGATGAGCACTGATGCCATAGACACTGATAGGAACCTACCTGACATTTAAAGCATGAGGCATAGACTTATGTGTAATACATTCTGCCATTTATGTTAAAAGAAAAACAATGTGTAGGTATATCTGGTTAATTTGCTCAAATATGCCTAGTAAATTCAGCAGAAGATACAAAAAGAGTATTTGCCTCTAGGGATGAAGACTATCGCTACTGAATACAGAAGTTTCGTAGAGTTTGAAATACATTATGATATATATACATCATATTTAATATAAAAAGCTGAACAAAATAATGCAATATACATCTATATCTTTATGTATTTTTAGACTATGGTTATATACATATGTAAAATAAGAAACCTACCAAAAGTTTTATAAAAATTTTAATAGTAGCCATCTCTGGTAGTATATTTACAAAATTTTTGTCCGTTTTCTAAATATTTGTTAACATATGTTAATATGAGAGTCAGCAAAAAATAATTTTTATATTAACAGACATAAAAAGTTAATCAACTTTTACATTTTAACCTTCTGAATGAATTTTAAATGGCATAACCACTTAAAGTACTCCAAAGTAACAATCTTCCCTATTCTCTTTTGATCCTCAGAGGAATCTGTACTGAGGCAAGGTGGAACAGTGTCTTCATCTCTAAAGTAGTCAAAATAAAACACAAACAAGATCAACTTCATTTAGGTTTCAGTTGGTGATGAAGTCTAAAATTTAAAAATATATAGAGTACATAGCTCAGTACCTGGCATATGGTTAAATTCAGCAGATGTTATTCCCTTCCTCTTCTTCTTCAGGATCCTTTTGTTTCAGGAACAGAAAGAGGGAAAGGGGCCCTATTATCTCTGGAGATGCTGGGAATGACCCCAGCTTGCTTTGCTCTTTTATTGACCAGGTGAAATAAAGAACTAAAATGACCATCCAATAAGCTCAATTCCTAAAACTCTGCTAAATCAAAGGTGATGAATGTGAACAAATGCTTATTAGACAGCATATGAAGAGAAACTAAAATGAAAAGCCCATGCTGGGAAAGCCCAGTGAAAGTGATTTAACTTTTATATTCTAGCGTGGATGCCTGGGTAGTTTTGAATCAAATCTGCTCATGCTTATGAATCTTGCTGATATAGAAGCTTTGCCATTTGCTACTGTAGGGATTATCCCCAAGTGGAGAAATTGACAAAAGCCTGTTTTCTGGGATGGAGCTGGAAGTTGTTCCTAACTTTTGCAGTGTTAAAGCAGCAGGGGATGAGGAGAAATTCTTGAAAATGTTGTCACATTTTCAAGTTGAAAATGTGAAATGCAATTCCTGAGAGGTGGACTTCTCAGGACAACTCACTTAGTATAGATTCCAAGATTATGAAACAATTTTGAAATACTTTCAACAATCTATATTATAGGAGGGAATAATTTTATTTCATTTACTACCTTCTCACAAGAAGTAAAAGCACATTTTTTAGTAGTAGTATTTTTTTGAGATGGAGTCTCACTCTCTTGCTCAGGCTGGAGTGCTGTAGTGCCCTCTCAGCTCACCACAACTTCTGCCTCCTAGGTTCAAGCGATTCTACTGCCTCAGCCTCTCAAGTAGCTAGGTTTACAGGTGCACTCCACTGCATATGGCTAATTTTGTATTTTTAGTAGATGCAGTTTCACTATGTTGGCCAGGCTGGTCTCGAACTCCTGACCTCAAGTAACCTGCTCACTTCCCAGAGTGCTGGGATTATAGGCATAAGCCACCATGCCCCACAAAAGCACATTTTAAAAAGTGTATTATGGAGCCAACAAATATATGAAAAAAAGCTCCTCATCACTTGTCGTTGGAGAAATGTAAACAAAACCACACTGAGATACCATCTTATTCCAGTTAGAATGGTGATCATTAAAAAATCTGGTGACAACATATGCTGGAGAGGATGTGGAGAAATAGGAACACTTTTACTCTGTTGATGGGAGTGCAAATTAGTTCAACCATTGCGGAAGACAATGTGGCAATTCCTCAAGGATCTAGAAATCGAAATACCATTTGACCCAGCAATCTGATTACTGGGTACACTATAAACCCAAAGGATTATAAATCTTTCTATTATAAAGAACACATGCACACATATGTTTATTGCGGCACTGTTTATAATAGCAAAGACTTGGAATCAACCCAAATGCCCATCAATGATAGACTGGGTAAAGAAAATGTGGCACACATACACCATGAAATACTATGCAGCCATGAAAAAGGATGAGTTCATGTCCTTTGCAGGGATATGGATGAAGTTGGAAACCATCATTCTCAGCAAACTGACACAAGAACAGAAAAACAAACACTACGTGGTCTCACTCATAAGTGGGTGCTGAACAATGACAACACATGGACATTGGGGGGGAACATCACACCCCAGGGCCTGTTGGGGGATGCGGAGTAGGGGAGGGATATTAGGGGGTGGAGGGATTGCAGAGGGATAACATTAGGAGAAATACCTAATGTAGATGATAGGGCGATGGATGCAGCAAACCACTATGGCACTTGTATGCCTATGTAACACACCTGCATGTTCTGCACATGTACCCCAGAATTTAAAGTAGAATAAATAATTTTTTTAAAAAAATGTGAATTAAGGCCAGGTGTAGTGGCTCACGCCTGTAATCCCAGTACTTTGGGAGACCGAGATTGGTGGATCACAAGGTCAGGAGATCGAGACCATCCTGGCTAACATGGTGAAACCCTATCTCTACTTTAAAAAAAAAAAAAAAATTAGCCAGGCATGGTGGCGCGTGCCTGTAATCCCAGCTACTCAGGAGGCTGAGGCAGGAGAATTGCTTGAACCCAGAAGGCAGAGGTTTCAGTGAGCCAAGATCGTGTCACTGCATCCAACCAGGGTAACAGAGCAAGACTCCATCTCAAAGAAAAGTGTATTAAATAGTTAGTCAAGAGAAGGAAAACAAAATTGAGCAAGTGCTCCCTCCCTGCATATCAGTCATCATGTAAGGTATTTTCCATGTGTTTTCACAAACACTCTGAATGCACAGATGAGGCAATAGATAATTCAGAGGTCAAGTGCACTCACCAAGGTCGACTCCGCCTGGAAAGATCAGGGCCTATGTGCCAGTTTTCCTACACCTGAAAGAAAACCCTGTCCTCTTCATTATAGCATCCATCTCAATACTTTGAACTCCCATAGCTTTCTCATGAGGATGCTTTTGAAGAATGTAATAATAGAATTTTAGTTCTGCACTCTTAAGCCACCAGTAAATTGTTCATCACCCATAAGAAGAATCAGCTCCCTACAAACCTCTCCCATACATTCCTAGCCATCAATATAGAGATGATCACTTACAGAGTAATTTTGTAAAAAGGGTAGTCACTACATTTCTTTAAGTCTGAAATTTTACAGAAAATTCTGGCATCTTTATTTTCAGGATTTCCCCTAAAGATGATAATAACTGGCGCAAACGAAAGGGACCCAGTAGTTAGATCTGTATTGCAATATGTTGGCAGTGGAGAAATGCAATTCTGTAGGCTAGATAGGGGAAGCAATGATTTGTGTACCATTTTTGTCTTTGTCTCTGACAGCCAATATCTCTAAAAGAATAAGTTAAATGATGTGTTTTGGGTGGAGATTTCAAGGTACAGAATGCCATTAGCTCTTTGAGAAGATGAAGTACAGAAACACGAGATTCGCCTTCTATTGTGTGAAATATATATTACACATGTGCACATTTTGAGGCAGAGCATATAGTTTAGAAAGAACCAGTTTTGCTTTGGACAAGAAAAAAGCTTACAAATTATGACTGAATGTTAATATGGCATCTCATCTTTTATCTATTATTGATGAAATGTTATAGTCTGGGTGAACATAGAAGCTAGAATTTATGAAGTATTTCTTCCATGAAATGACCCACAAAAGTCGACATATTCTACAAGTGACTTAGCTGTTTTGCTGTACACCAAACATTCACCAGGAATTATCATCGTGGCCCAAATGGCACACCATTAAAAATCCAAGAACACTTAGATTTGACTGAGGGCGTACTTTCAGAAACAGGCAATTACACTTTTGATTTTACGGCAAAGGAACCACAGTACTTCAGGTTAGCATTTTAATTGCCTAGCAACAGAGGTAACTGACAAGCGAAGATAGTTTTTATTTATGCTTCATCAAGTTCTTTTCTCACAGAATACTTTTTTTATACCTAGAGTTTCCTTATTTTAAAGTTTAATTTTATATATATTTTAAATCTTGCTGCTGAGAATTGCTTTCTTCCAAGCCTGCGTAAGGAGTATATTTAGTGAAAAAAGAAGACTACTGCCTCACACATTATACAAGAGAAAAGCAGGTCTTTCCACAAAAGGAACATAGAATGTTCCTCTGATCCTACTTGACTTGCCTTAAACCAAATTGCTAGATCCCACAAACCACTTGGAAATAAATAGAGCTCAAGGGTTTGAAATCACCTTACATTTTTACAAAGCATTTTATTTTTTCATGTTACTGGTCACTCTCCTTTATTTTTCCTTTACTATTCCTAAGACTATATTAAATAACATATTTAGCAAACATTTACTGATTCATTACATCCAAATCTAAATTATTACAGTTACTATAGAAGAACCCCCTTTACTTAGAGAACATTGTAGGAATGCAAAAGATAAAGAGTATCTTTTTACTCTAATATTCAAGAGTTTAAAATTACAGAGATGTAAAGACAAGTATTGGAATAGCTTCTCTAAGGCAGATTCTGATCATGGAGATAAAAAGAGACAAAATGAATGTGCTTGAGAGAGGAAAACGATCTTGGGAGAAAAGATCATTTATAATTGAGGGGGCAGGATAAAATTGCACGAAGCAAAGTATCTTTAAACCAGACTTTAACGACAGGTGGGCGATAGTTAGGGAAGAATTGATAGACGATGTCATCACCAAAACAGATGCAAAAATCAGAAAACAATGAAATGACATTGAAATAAGATGTTTTTCTGGACCACAAACTGCTTAAAATGTAATAGATAATGAGATTGGTTTTACATTGGTTTTAGCTTACAAATTATGTGACTGATCAAAAAAATTATTGTATACCGGTACAGAACTAGTAATAATCAGTCACTGGAGATGGGCTGTCTCAGGAAGGGGCATCACCTTCAGTAAGGTGTTTGAGCAGCAGGGGCAAGCTTGGAGGGACGATTGTTGACAGTTTCTGCTGACCATACCCCCACAGCTAGGTGCAAGTCCTTTACAAATGCGAACTCTTAGCAGTACCCTCCTCATCCGCCACAGTTCTCCTCTGCCTCTCACATCATCTTTGTTCATAGACATTCTGGGAGCAGTTCCTGCAGGACTCCATCAAATCTTTCTCTCAGAGGAAAACCCAGAAGCCAAGGAAGATTAGTGGGACAAACTGCAACTCCCTCCACAGCCTCTTCAGCTGTTCTTGAGACCAAAACTGGTCAGCTCTTCTACCACTATTCATTCAAGATATCCGTCACCATCAGCTGGTCTCTAGTTTGGTCTTGGCATCTTAGGTGGTAAAATGACACAGGCTCTTATCCTAAAGGAGTCCAAGCTGTTGACCTCTATGCCCTTCTAAGGCCAAGTTTGTAGTGTGTGCCTGTTTGCCACTTATGTTGGACACAGCAATACAACAAGATGTTCAAATGAATGGGCTGGGCACTAAACGTAGTCCTCTAGTTTAGCAATGCTGGATGACATGGGAGAAATGAACTCAATGAAACCACAATCCAATTAACAACAGTTACTAAGAAAAGCCCCTTCTACAGAACTTTAGAACTATCTGCCACATTGCCTGAGTATGTAAACATTTAATCAGGATCAGTTCATGAAAGCTATAAGAATCAAGCTGATTTTGTAAGTCAAAACCACCATTTTGCACCTAACTTCAATTCTTATGCAAGCACGCGTTTGAAAACATTAGCATTATAGAAAACACTATATGCCTATGGAAAATGTTTCCATGCTTTTACAGGTTTTGAGAATATGGACATGTCATGTGAGTCAAAGATTAGGTAATACATGATATTTTTCAAAAGAGTAAAAGGAGCAACTTATTACTTTGAACCTGATTTCAAGAGATATGATAAAAGTGAAACTCAAGTTTTTCTGGGCTACATTTATAAAATTACTCTGATAAGCTGTTTATAAAAGGATGCTATAATTGTAACAAAATTATTTTATAGAAGTGATGAAAACTGATTGTCATAACAATCAATGTAATCATATGATAGGACACATATACTAAGAAGTTATCTTAGTGGTTTAGTAGTATCAAGATTCATATTCTTCAGGAGAAAAAAGTAGCAAACTCCAATATGTATAATTATCAAAGAATAATATCCAAAGTCTGCATGTGGAGATGGATGATACAAATATGCATATTTATACACTCTAATCATTACAGCAAATAACTTGTGGCAGAGTCATTGAGATCTCCTGCGGAAAAGCCTAGTTTTTAGTTTACAGACTTCGTGTGAAAATCTTCTCTGCCACCTTATGTCATGTAGAGAAGTCATATGAACTTACTCTGCCTCAGTTTTCTCACCTGCACAATATGGTTGAAAAGATCAAATGGAAGACTGCATATGAAGGACTCTGGCCTTGCTTGTCACAGAGATTGCTCAGAAATTGCTGATTCTCCTCCTTGTTGCTGAAAGTACAGAAAAATAAGGCTTATTTCTTATTGAGTATCAATTGTTTTCTCTCAATTTCAGTAGTTCCAGTACACTAAAAAATATGTTGTTCAGTATCATTAGGGGTTAGAGAACACAATTAGTGCCAGAAGTAGAAATCTTGAAATGCTGGAAACATCAGCTATTAAATTAAAATGGAGTAGAAATTAGTTAGGTTCAGGTTCTCACTCTTAAAACAGTATTTGCTGAGTGCATTAAGTTGTGAGGGGTATATACTATTATATACTACGCAGGCAGTGGTTATCTTGTGATATGGTTTGGCTCTGTGCCCCACCCGTATCTCGTCTTGAATTGTACTCCCATAATTCCCCTTTGTTGTGAGAAGGACGAATGTGAGATAATTTGAATCATGGAAGCAGTTTCCCCCATACTGTTTTCAGGTAGTGAATAAGGCTCAGGAGATCTGGTTTTATCAGGGTTTTCTACTTTTGTCAGACATTTGCCTAGTCTTAGAATTGATGCCTAAGGATGTGCTACTGTACAGAGCTGAGACCTACACTCTCAGTACTCTCTGTACATCTTGAACTTAACACAGACAAAGATGATAACAGAACTTTCCAGAGTTCTCACAGCCAGTTTCGGGATGAATTGCCAGAGTTATAGCTCTCTCACCTTTAACATCAAAGAACAAAGTAAAAGCCCCTAACAATGAGCTCATGCTGAGCCTCCAGTCCACTGGCCTCAAAGGAAAGCTCAGCAGATTTCTGCTTCCCTGGGAGAGAGATCAGAGGTGGGACCTGAGATTGCACACCTAACTGCAGGCATCTGGGCAGATGTACATTTGGCATGCAGAACAAGGGCTGCAGAAATCATTACAAGACAATCCAGCACTGTCTGAAGGTAAGATACAAAAAGCACACCTTCAGTACCCCAGGGATGCAGCGGAAAGGGAGGATATATCAGCTCACCTAACTATGCAGGATGTATAACATCCCTGTCATTTGAGCTTTGCAAGCTGTGTGTCTGGGCTTTAATTTTTAGAAGTGAAAGCCACTGTCAAATTAGGAATGGGTATCATTAGATTTTCACCACTGAGATCACAATAAACCCATAAATGATTCTTTAACTGAGGACTTTAGATTGACGCAACTCCCAATGGTAGAGGATAACTGTATCTGCACTAAGAAATAAACTACACAAAGATTACTAAAAAGTTAACTAATTGCCTAGATGGCTATATGAAATCTAAATATAAGTAGGTCATCTTGTTCTTGCCTTCAGATTCTTCTTAACATCGTGCCGTATTAAGCTAAACCGCCAAACCCTAAACAGTAATCCAAGTCTTTTTTGAAAGTCTTTTCAGAGTACTAAGGGTACTGTAAACTGAGGGTAAAGTTTACAGAAACTTTGTAAACTTTCTCACATCTTTGGGGAATTTCTTTTTCCTCATTTATCCCTGCTTTTGCTTAAGTTAGTCATTTCCTCTTTTATTTTCTCCTTTCTTCTCTCTCTCTCTGAAGCTACTCTGGGTAGCTGTGTCCTTTCTCTTGCAGATCTAACTGCTTTACTCATTTGCAATCCTATGTATCACTGCTCCAGAAAGCAAAAAAACATAGTCCTCAGGACTCATGTTGGAAGCTGAAAATAAGGGATTTTTTTTGGGGGGGGGGGAAGCAGGGAATTCTAAACATACTTTCATTTTTATGTTCCACATAAAAGGTTCTATACACACTATGTAGAATATTCTGGTAGTTACTTTGAAGTTTTCTTCATTAGAGGAAAACAAACTTATTGGCCTCATGAAGCTAAAGGAGTTTGCAAATTTCTGCTCTGAATCCTGTTCTTGGTTTAGCATTGTGCATTACATTTAGTGTTACCAACCTGATCTAGCAACACAAATAAACAGCTGTTCTTAGGTCTTGTGGAATCTTCCCAGAAAGTCCAAATAGAACCACTGGGTCTAAGAACAATCCATTAAAATATAAAAAGCAATCAATTCTCTAGATATCTCTTTCTGGTCTCTCACTGGTCAAAGTTCACCCCTTAGGATCTCAATTCTCCTGCAATCTTTGGTCATAAGACCCTGTCTGACATCTCCAGGTAGCCAGTGAAGAAAAAAAGAGCCTCTGTAGATCACATTGCTCATTCTTTGCACATTCATCTTTTTGATGAAGTTTCTGTGCCTCTCAGCAGCAGCAATAAAGACTATGTTAGAGCCCAGCCCTCATCCCCAGGGATGCTGAGATAGTCAGTAGCACTCAGAGATAAGGGAAGAGGAGATGATGGAGGTATCTGGGCAGGAATGGTGGGATTCATCAAGAAGCCACCAAATTCAGGAAGCAGAACAAGCAGATGGGATTAGGTGGGCAAGTGGGACCAAGAATTTCTAAAAGCTGCAGAAACTGGGATTTGCACAAAGTATGTATAGGATTATACATAATTATCTCCATAAATAGAAAATACACATTATATATATATATACACACATTTATATATATATACATATACACATATATATATATGTCGATCTACCAATCAGTTGTGTGAGCTAGATATAAAATTTTCAGAATAATTCTTTGTTTTGATAATTTAAATTTACAAATGTAAAATGTAAATTCTACCTATTCTACTTACATAACATTTTGGGCAGCAAAAGCAAATATATATTTAGCTTTATTATCTAGATAATTAATGTACACCACTTTGCATTATGTCACATAATAAAATTAAGAATAATAAAATCTACCTCCCATAAAGCAACCCCAACATCGTATTGCAGAGACTTAATAAATATAGATTAAAAATAGTGTCAAGCATTGAAAGATGAGAATGTTTAATTCATGAAATTAAAATGTCTAGGAGCCACAGAGTCTATGGTTTTGCTCATGGTTATTTTTTTTTGTCCTCACTGAATTTCACCTCCTCATGCATGGTATGTACACTCTAATATATAGGGGTTATCGGTGACTCTATTGTAAACAACTCCCATTAATAATTATAGACTGAGGCCGGGCGCGGTGGCTCAAGCCTGCAATCCCAGCACTTTGGGAGGCCGAGGCGGGTGGATCACGAGGTCAAGAGATCAAGACCATCCTGGTCAACATGGTGAAACCCCGTCTCTACTAAAAATACAAAAAATTAGCTGGGCATGGTGGCACGTGCCTGTAATCCCAGCGACTCAGGAGGCTGAGGCAGGAGAATTGCTTGAACCCAGCAGGCAGAGGTTGCGGTGAGCCGAGATCGTGCCATTGCACTCCAGCCTGGGTAACAAGAGTGAAACTCCGTCTCAAAAAAAAAAATAATAATAATTATAGACTGGTTTCTGTATGACAGTAAAGAATGGACTTCCTAAGGCCCATCCAGAATAAAACAAGTTGCCCAAATAGCTATGAATCCGTTCTGTTCCCTCTGCCCAAAGAAAGTGCTCTGCAATGATAATAAGGATTGAGATGAGTGGATGGAAATGTAATTTGTTTTTAAGAATTGAGGCCACAAACTTAGCCATCAAGTTAAGTATGGCTAAAAGAAAAACAAAATTAAAGTACGGGGTGGGAGGTAGGGAGGGAGAATACCAATGATGAGATGTGTGAAAAATAATGAATCATGTTATAGTTTAGGATTAAAGTTCAGAAATAGAAGATTGCCTATCTGTATATATTTGGGTCTTTACGGACATACCTAAAAAAAAATACCTTCTACCTAAAAAGTAAAAGTATATGCACACACACACACACACACACACAGTCTCTGTATATATTCATATCTCTTTATATTTATGTGTATACATATAACATATATGTGTATATATGTGCCTGTGTTTATGTATGTATAAAAGAGTGAATGTACAGTATAAAGAAAAAAATGAAGTATTAAATTCAAATATAGGTTCTTCCTTTTACCAGCTTGTGATTTTGGACAAGTGGCTTAAAATCCTTTCACATGTATTAGGTTGAATCATATGAAATTCCCAATATCTATAAGTCAAAAATTGCTGGACAGTAGCAACTATCCTATCTTCCAACATCATAAAATGAAGGGAAAAGGAGCAAATAAAGCTTCACAGAGATGTGGAAAAGGTTTAACAATACACATAAATTACATAGGATAGCTCAGGGCACATACTAAGTATATCCATTTTTTAATTAAACATGTAGTTTTCAATGTTACCACAATATCCAATTTTGAATAATATGTCAAGTGCAAATGAATTTTTGTTGGTTTTTTTATAGCCTTAAGTTCTGTTCTATAAAATAAGTGACAGAGTTGTTGATAATGGAATATCTACACAAACATGACAATAACAACAAATAAGCAAAAATGGCCTCACAAACTAGTTATTTTTCCCTATAAAAATTATTCCCTCCCACATGAGACTTGATACTTGAATGTATGGAGAACCATGCTATTTAGGTAATATGAATGAAATTCCATTATACACTAAAAAGAAAGAGCCCCATTCTCTCTTCCTTTCCTTGCCTGAAAAACAGAGTTATTACCTGAATCAAAGTTCATTTCAAATCGCCTCATCGAATAGAACCAGACAGATTGGTATTTGAATTTCCACTTAAACTGATGGAGTCATAGAAATGATTCATGTCAGTAGGAATTAAAGACCATGCTTTCTTTGGGAGGTCAGTTACATCAAAATGATACAATAAAAGAAAAACGCAGAGACATTTCTCAATACAAAACCATAAAATGACTAAGCTGTTGAATCTTCTACCCCAGAAATCCTGAGTCCTCCATACCAGCCTTGGGCTCTGATTTATCAAGCTGACTCATACCTTACGTAAGAACTAAAGGACAGAGCTCTTCTATGTGAGCTATTTCCAGCTAACAGAATGTGAGAGGAAGTGGAGTCCACTACAGCACTACCTCCAGGCGGAGGTCACAGTAACTTCCCACTCTGATCCTGCCTGATTTCCCTTGATGCAGGGATGATGAAGATGAACTTAGTGACTTTGGCAGCCATGGGTTAAAAATAACTTGGAATGACTTCTTCCATTTACTTGCAGAAGAGCTGTCCACTGACTAGGAATGCATATTCTGAAATCCACATTAGGAAGAAACAAACTTCTCTTGTGTTAAACCAGTGAAATCACTAACTGCCTTTAGTTTAATTTTTTTTCTGGCTAATTTTTTATTTTATTTATTTTATTTTATTTTATTTTATTTCTCCATTTATTTATTTTATTGCATTTTAGGTTTTTGGGTACATGTGAAGAACATGCAAGATTGTTGCATAGGTACACACGTGGTAGTGTGATTTGCTGCCTTCCTCCCCATCACCTACATCTGGCATCTCTCCCCTTGCTATCTCTCCCCAGCTCCCCACCCCCCACCGTCCCTCCCCTATTTCCCCCCAACTGACCCCAGTGTGTGGTGCTCCCCTCCCTGTGTCCATGTGTTCTCATTGTTCAACACCTGCCTATGAGTGAGAACATGC
>NW_016107395.1:4511219-4513073 GCF_001604975.1 Cebus imitator
TCTGTTCAGGGTTTCGGCTTCTTCCTGGTTTAGCCTTGGCAGGAGGCAAGTGTCCAGGAATTTATCCATTTCTTCCAGGTTTATTAGTTTGTGTGCATAGAGTTGTTTGCAATAATCTCTGATGATGGTTTGAATTTCTGTGGAATCTGTGGTGATATCCCCTTTATCATTTTCTATTGCATCAATTTGGTTATTCTCTCTTTTCTTTTTTATTAATCTGGCTAGTGGTCTATCTATTTTGTTGATCTTTTCAAAAAACCAGCTCCTGGATTTACCGATTTTTTGAAGGGTTTCTTCTATCTCTATCTCCTTCAGTTCTGCTCTGATCTTAGCTATTTATTGTCTTCTGCTAGGCTTTGAGTTTTTTTGATCTTGCTCCTCTAGCTCTTTCAATTTTGACGATAGGGTGTCAATTTTTGATCTCTCTTTGCTTCTCATGTGGGCACTTATTGCTATATATTTTCCTCTAGAGACTGCTTTAAATGTGTCCCAGAGATTCTGGTATGTTGTGTCTTCATTCTGGTTGGTTTCGAAGAACATCTTTATTTCTGTCTTCATTTCATTGTTTATCCAGTCAACATTCAAGAGCAAGTTGGTCAGTTTCCATGAAGCTATGCGGTTCTGGGTTAGTTTTTGAATTCGGAGTTCTAACTTGATTGCACTGTGGTCTGAGAGGCTGTTTGTTATGATTTCCGTTCTTTTGCATTTGCTGCGGAGTGATTTACTCCCAATTATGTGGTCAGTTTTAGAGTAGGTGTGATATGGTGCTGAGAAGAATGTATATTCTGTGGATTTGGGGTGGAGAGTTCTGTAAATGTCTATTGGGTTTGCTTGGTTCAGGTCTGAGTTGAAGTCCTGAATATCCTTGTTAATTTTCTGTCTGGTTGATCTGTCTAATATTGACAATGGGGTGTTTAAGTCTCCCACTATAATTGTGTGGGAGTCTAAGTCTCTTTGTAAGTCATTAAGAACTTGCCTTATGTATCTGGGTGCTCCTGTATTGCGTGCGTATATATTTAGGATCGTTAGCTCTTATTGTTGCATCGATCCTTTTACGATTATGTAATGTCCTTCTTTATCTCTTTTGATCTTTGTTGCTTTAAAGTCTAATTTATCAGAGATGAGAATTACAACTCCTGCTTTTTTTTGCTCTCCATTTGCTTGGTAAATCTTCCTCCATCCCTTTATTTTGAGCCTTTGTGTATCCTTGCCTGTGAGATGCGTTTCCTGGATACAGCACACCGATGGGTTTTGGCTTTTTGTCCAATTTGTCAGTCTGTGTCTTTCGATTGGGGCGTTTAGACCATTTACATTTAGGGTTAATATTGCTATGTGTGAATTTTATACTGCCATTTTGGTGCTAGCTGGCTGTTTTTGCCCATTAGTTGATGCAGATTCTTCATTGTATTGATTCTCTTTACCATTTGGCATGTTTTTGGATTGGCTGGTACTGTTTGTTCCTTTATATGTGTAGAGCCTCTTTCAGGATCTCTTATAAAGCAGCCTGGTGGTGACAATATCTCTGAGTACTTGCATGTTCACAAAGGATTTTATTTTTCCTTCACTTATGAAGCTTAGTTTGGCTGGATAGGAGATTCTGGGTTGAAAGTTCTTTTCTTTAAGGATGTTGAATATTGGCTGCCGCTCTCTTCTGGCTTGTAGGGTTTCTGCCGAGAGATATGCTGTGAGTCTGATGGGCTCCCCTTTGTGGGTAACCCGACCTTTCTCTCTGGCTGCCCTTAGTATTTTCTCCTTCATTTCAACCCTGGTGAATCTGACGATTATGTGCCTTGTGGTTGCCCTTCTTGACGAATATCTTTGTGGTGTTCTCTGTATTTCCTGGACTTGAATATT
>NW_016107395.1:4513648-4521833 GCF_001604975.1 Cebus imitator
AGTTGCGATCCCTTTTAGGAGGAGAGGTGTTCTGGTTTTGGGTGTTTTCATCCTTTTTGTGCTGGTTTCTTCCCATCTTTATGGATTTATCCACCTGTCATCTTTGTAGCTGCTGGCTTTCAGATTGGGTCTTTGAGTGGACATTCTGTTTGTTGATGATGAGGTTATTTCTGTTTTTTAGTTTTCCTTCTAACAGCCTGGCCCCTCTGCTGTAGGTCTGCTGAGGTTCACTCCAGGCCCTGCTTGCCTGGGGATCACCTGCAGCAGCTGCTGAACAATAAGGGTTGCTACCACTTTTCTTCTTCTGCTATCTTTGTGCCAGAAAGATACCCGCCAAGTGTCAGTCTGATCTCTCCTTTATGAGGTGGCTCTTTGGATATACAGGGGTCAGGGAGCTGCTTGAGGAGACAGTCTGTTTTTTATGGGAGCTCAAATGCTGAGCTGTGAGCTCCATTGTTCATTCAGAGCTGCTGGGCAGGTACGTTTAGGTCTGCTGCAGCAGAACTCATAAACTGCTTTTTGTTCCCAGATGCTCTGTCCCAGGGATTTAGGGCTTTATTTATGAGTTTCCACTGTACTGCTGCCTTCTTTTTTTTTCCTTCAGAGCTGCCTTGCCCAGCAAGGAGGCAGCCTAGTCACTGTCTGCCTGTAGAGGCTTTGCTGAGCTGCTGTGGGCTCCACCCAGCTGCTGAGTGAACTTCCCTGCAGTCCTGTTTATATGGGTGTAGTTAGAACTGCCTTGGCAATGGTGACCCACCTCTGTATTGGCAGACTCTCTCTGTAATGGCGGGTTGCCTCTGCAACGGTGGGCTGCCTCAGCAATGGCAGGTTGCCTTGGCAATGGCAGGCTGCCTCAGCATTGGCTGACTACCTCCGTAGTGTTGACATGCCTCGGTAATGGCAGACGCCCCTCCCTCACAGAGCTGGACCTTCCCGGATTCAGCTGCGCTTGCTGTGAAACTCTCAGTCCAGAGAGTTTCTTATTACTGTTCTTTTGTGGAGGTGAGACCAGCCAAGCCTGATCTCCTGGTTCCCTGCCTCAGAGTCTTTTTTTTTTTTTTAGTTGGTGTTCCAGTCGCCTGTTGAAGAAGCGCCGGGATCTGTGTGTTTTCTCATGTGGCGACTCACTGCGCTGGCTTAAACAGTGGCACTGAGATTCGTGGCCCTTTTTTTTTGCCCTGGAATCTACTGTCCTGGTCCCCTGTTCAGTCCCCTTTTTAAACAGATGAATGGACGACTTCCTGTGGCTCCAATGGCCAGCCAAAAGGGCACCCAGACCAGTGTATTTTGTACAGAGAATGGCTGTGCTGGGGTGCTGACAAAGCAGCCGAGTCGCCAACACAGCTGCGCTGGCCGAAACAGCCGCACTGGCGACCCGTGGGGCTCCTCCACCTGGGAATTTCCTAGTCTGTGGCCAATAAAAATGCAGCGTCCACTCACCCTCTGCGCTTTCACTGGGAGCTGCAATCCTGAACTGTTCCTCAACGGCCACCTTGGATCGATCCCAACTGCCTTTATCATATGTCCGAATGGAATTGTCACAAGCACATATAATTCAAGGTATCTAAAATAAAACTACTCCCTCATTTTTCTCCCTAAATCTTTTCTTCCTCTCCCCAAGATTTGTGGTTTCAGTAATGGCATCATTGTCTTTCCAATTATTCAAGCTGTAAACTTTGGTTTACTATTAACTACCCCAATTCCCTCAAGAAAATATCAGAAACCAAGCCTTCTACTGTGAACTATAAAAGGTCACTTAAAATAATTCTTAACTTTTCACAGCACTATTATCTACTAAATTTAAACTCTGGGTCTCTAACCTGTTTTATTTCCTTATCTTCCCACCTGGTCTCCTGTGTCTTGCCTTCAGACTAATTTATCCCTGAAACTGCCACTGGAGCAATATAGCTGAAACACAAATCCTCTCAATTCCATCCATAACATATTAATAATCCTTTACTGACCACAAGACGGAAATCTAACGTTCTTTTAATGTCTTTATATTCTGGATTCAATCACCTGTATTGCTCCCTTCTCTCACTACTCTCCCAGAAACATCTACTCTGTATTAAGGTCTTATGAAGCTCTGCACCTTTTCATGGGCTGGTTCCTCATCTTGGAATTTGCCTCTCCTGAGCCCCTGTAGTGTAGACAACCTGAGAATATAAAAATCATAGGATATTGAATGTGATGGTTAATACTGAGTGTCAACTTGATTGGATTGAAGGATGCAAAGCATTGATCCTGGGTATGTCTGTGAGAGTGTTGCCAAAGGAGATTAACATTGGAGTCAGTAGGCTGGGAAAGGCAGACCCACCCTTAACCTGGGTGGGTGCAATGTAAGAGCTGCCAGAGTCGCTAGAATATAAGCAGGCAGAAAAATGTGAAAAGAGAGACTGGCCTAGCCTCCCAGCCTACAACATCTTTTTCCTATGCTGAATGCTCCCTGCCCTCAAATGCTGGACTCCAAGTTCTTCAGTTTTGGACTTGGACTGTCTCTTCTTGCTCCTCAGCCTGCAGATGACCTATTTAGGACTTTGTGATCATGTGAGTTTGTGAGTTAATACTTAATAAACTCATATATACATACATACATATATATATATGTATGTATGTGGTTCTGTCCCTCTAGAGAACCTTGACTAATACACCGAGCATGCTCAAATAAAGCACATGGACCTTTATGCTCAATGAATGCTTTAGAAAAAAATCTTAATTTCCTTGATCCTGAGGAAATATTAATTCTAACCTGTCATTCTTTAACATCTGACTGTGCAATAAAACACTTTATTTTGTTTTATGTTTCCTGATGCCTTTTCTGAACTTCTCTATATTTTAAACTTCCCCAGTGCTAAGTGAAGCTAGAGATTGGCAGAAAAGTGAAAGTGTTTATATATATATATATATATATATATATATAAATTTATAATACATGTATATTTTTAATGAGAAATGAAAGAAAAAGGTAGCAAACAAAAAAGTTCCCTTCAGACAGTGAAGTCAGGCTAGAATTCCCACCTTCACCTCATTGCAGCCTGCCTGCTGCTCCTGCTCAAAGAAGTAATAAAATAAGTGTGTTTCTTACCCTTGCTTTCTAATTTTCTTATGTTCACAGCAAACACTTAGGTGTATTCTTAGCATATCTCAGGTGTGTCTTCAGTTTAGAGATTTTTTTACCTCTACGATTTAATAAAGAGAGTTCTGGCCTTGTAAAGTCAAGTGCAGCAATTCTACCAGCCTTCAGCCAACTTAGAACCACTAGTTCCTGGACAGCCAGGTAGCAGACTTTGGGAGCATCTTTTGCTCCCAGAGTTTAACTTAAGAGTCTGAGGGCATTTTCCCTTTAATATAGTACCCAATATGTCCTTCATTAGAGTTCAGGCCAACAGTGTTTGTGGAACAGAGTATATTCTCCATGATCTATCATAGTATGGAATGTGCGTTTTCCCACTAGAATGGGTGTGTTTTTTCTGTTAATGTCTATGCTTTTTTTTTTTCCCCCTTGAGACAAAGTCTCACTCTGTCTCCCAGGCTGGAGTGCACGGGAGCGAAGCTCCTCCTGGGTTCAAGCAATTCTCGTGCCTCAGCCTCCTGAGTAGCTGGGACTACAGATGTGTGCCACCACACCCAGCTAATTTTTGGATTTTTAGTGGAGATGAAGTTTCACCATGTTGACCAGGATGGTTTTGATCTCCTGACCTTGTGATTTGCCCACTTCGGCCTCTCAAAGTGCTGGTATTACAGGCATGTGCCACCGCTGGTATTACAGGCATGCACCACCGCACCCAGCCTAATGTCTATTTTAACTGTTTATGCTGTTTATTGGTTTTAAAATTTAGCTATTGATATATTTTGTTGCAGTTGCCCCTGAATATTTTTTTAAAGAAGAAATATTTAATGAAGTCCTACATATTCCTCAAGATTCAGGTCAGCTGTTATTCTCTTTATTAAGTTTTTCTCATTCTGCTTGTTTCAAAAAACTAATAATCTTGCCCATAGTTGTTGCCTTAGAAGGTAGACTGTAGTTTTATCATAAATTTGTTTCTTTCCCTCTGCTACATATTATTTTAGTTCTTCATAATTGTAATTGTATATCCCTTTACCAGCCTTGCAATCTTAAGAGGAACCATGTTCATCTTTATATTCCTCTAGCATTAGCAAGTGACCAAATTCACATATACACCTGCTTTATTTATACTTTACCTATAGAATAAGTGACCTATAGAACGGTTTTAAAAATATTTTCTCATTTAAATTGAACTGTCTCCTCAAATGTTAAGTTTATTTCCCTACACAACTTGATGCTGACATGTAAGTAGTTGTAAGTATGGAAGTGAGAATTCATTATATGCTGGGCAGGAATAGAAAAATCGTATTTCTAATGAATGCCAACAAATCTCCTACAAATATTATCTTTTAGCATTCTGGCCAACTATGCCCCAGTTAAATGAAGAGGCAAATTTTCTGCAATTTTTTTTGTTTTATTTTTTTCTGCAAAGTATTATTTATAGTGTACTACCAAAATGGGCATAACCCAGTTCAAACAAGCCTAATTACAGTTTGCTATTTACTTACTGACTAAGAATGTGAGAATTTTAAAGGATTTTCATAAGTTTTGCTCACAAACATGGTCCTAAATAGCAATCTTTCTCCAATTGACATGGTTTCATTTTGGTCCTCTGTAGACAACAGTGGCTGTAGATCATTTGCAAGATATGATGTAGTCAAAGAGCAGACAAAAAGTCACTGATAGTCAGTCTTTAGCACATGTGCCAAAGGAAGCACTAGAATCACTATTTTGGCTCACACATAAATGCACCAGTGGAAGAACTAACCGGAATTTCCAAATACTTTTTTCTCCTTGTGATTGAAAAAGAAATCAGAAATGTCAGTAGAATATACCTTGCTCAATTCTATGGTGTTATTAAAACCACTGAATGGTATTATATATGCATTTGATTAACTTTTCTGTATTAATATCACTTTTCTCCATCTCAAAAAATGTGAATCTAGTTCCTAGTTGATAACTTGGAATTAACTAGTGTATATTAGAGCAACAGTTCTAAATTTGGGGAAACTGATACTCCTAAGGTGTCTAAGAAATGTTTTAGATTTTATCTTTAGCAAAAGGTATATAACAAAAGTACATAAATTTTCATAAAATTTTCATGAATCCTTTTCTAGAAGAACAGTTGACCCCAGGTTAAAAAAGGCGTTTTATGAAGATTTGAATCCTTAATTGCTAGTAATTATGCATACTTCAAACTCAACTAGAGCTGGAAATCTAAATCTTTAGCAAGATGAGTACCTCATGATAATATATTTTCTATTTACTTTTATAAAAGCAAATATTACTATAAAGTTGATTGCAATAAAATGAGGAAGAAAATAGCAAAAGTAGAAGATATGTAATTAAATAGGTTTGTGACCTTTGGCCTTACTGCAGAATATTACATCTATGTATGAATGACCTTATCTATCCTAGGAAAGCTGACTGGCACAGTAGAAATGACATCTTTTCAAGTACATATTTGATATAAACAGAAAGCAAAACCATATAATTTTAAGAATATGTTAAATTCTGATGAAAATAGCTACAGAATAATTTTCTGCCATTTCTTCATTCAAAATGATCTCATTTTTTTCATTTTTTATTTTAAAATATTTGACAAAGATGAAATATATTCAAGGTGTACAACATAATGATGCCATATACATATGCATTGTGTAATGAGAACTTATGGAGCTCTTTGTACTTAACACCGTAGAGGGACATGAATAAAAATAGCACATGCTCAATATATTTAGGGAATTTTAAAATCTTTTTGAGATGCTTGCAATTTCCTTTTGGCAGTTGAAAATGAAAAGGTCACCAAATTTATCTACTGCACTCTCCCCATCAAGGTTATTTTTTTTCTGATAGAACCATTGTAGACATCACATTAAAACTTTTTGCCTATTTGAAGAATCTACAAATCATGCTATGCCTTATATTCTGAAGAAGTGAATTGAGAATGTGCTACTTTTTTTTAAACCTGTGTTACTGGGGCAAAGAGATTCAGAATATCCTTTATGATACAGTGAATAAAGTCTAATTTTATCTCAATGTAAAATTGTTAATGTCATCATTAACTCAAGGGGACAAAGTGGCATTTGGAACATCACATCTAATAATCTGGATTTGTTTAGCATATTTGATTGTCACATTTTTTTGATTCTCCTGAAAAAACAAAAAAGCTATTAAGTGAGGTTAAGATTAATAGCAGAGGTTTTGGGTAAACCCTTCCAGTTTGAAAGGAAATTTGGTCTGACCTCTAAGTTGAAGAGGGTTGAAGAAAAAATATATTGGTGTTGAGAATACTTTTTCTGAGAAAACACCAAAGGGCACAAACATGTTTTTTTCTCCTCCATGCTTTAATTCTGTTAAACATCAGAAATCGCAGAGAGAAATATTACAGATCAGTTTGGATGACAGCAATGGCTAAATTACAGTTATGTTTTTTTTATTTGACCGACTGCACATTATGAATCAAAAATTCTAACAAAGTCTTTTGAAAAGTATTGCAATCTACTTATTGGTGTCCACATTTTTGACAGTTTAGTTATATATTTTAAATAGGCAAGTGTATGGGAGCAAAGTGTAAAATCATTCCAGATCATTTGGAATATTAATTTCTTGGAAACTACTTTGAGTGAATCTAGATTAGTAGTGAAGCCCTAAGCACTAGAAATGGTCAAGCTGGTTTATAGTTTAAGTCAGAGAAAAAAGCATGAAAGCAATGCTGCAATTAAATGACCCCATTCCTTCCAGAAAAGTTGTTGTATTATATATCGAAACAAATCTTCAAAAACAAAAAAAAAGCTATTAATTTGCCTGTAGTGTTCATAAACATAAACCTAGATGTTTCATTTATGTAAGATACTGGTATTTATCTGTGATGTTCACTGTCCAAAACAATTCCCTATCTTCAGAGTCCCTTTAAAAAGCTTCAAGGGCTGCAGTGTCCTTGTAGTGATGAAGGACTTATTTGCGATGTTAAACCTCTAGTTGTACAAAATTTTGAAAACTTTTTATTGACGAAGTATTTCTAGTGCTTGGCAACACATTGAGTTTTATTGTGTTCTATATTGCCATGCATTAGCATTAAAACACAGCCAAAATATCTGAAAGAAATGTTGTCAACTGTCATGAGATTTATCAAATTCATCAGCACCAGGGACTTAAATCACTTCCTCTTTAAATAGTACTGTCAAAAATCAATGCAGAATATGAAGCCCTTTCCCACCACCAATAAGTTCACTGTACTCTCAAGGAGAAGTCTTAAAGGGCAAGATCAAACTGAAGACATAATTTTCATGTTTTTTGAAGCCTTCTATTAAAATAATTTCAAATAGAGACTTTGGCAAACAGTTTTCTTCATTTGAATACAATGACTCTTTAGATCAAAGCCTTGCAGCCACCATAATGAATACTGTAGAAAAACTGGAGGCCTTTGCCCCAGCTGCCAAGATGAAAGAGGATATTGGAGGTGGGCACTTTGAATGTATTCTTCCCAGGAGTTTCCAATGCAGGAGCAGTTCTTGCTCGAGTGAGAATCCACTGTTACAAAGGCTTTCCATTTCCAAACACCTAAGAATCCCCAGACACCAAAGAAAATCTCTTTGATTTTATTTCCATTGAGGAATTAACACAGAAATATAAATTTTTAATTTCAAACCTGTATTATTAGTCTGCTTGGGCTGCCATAACAAAATACCACAGATTGGGTGGCTTAAACAACAGAAATTTATTTCCTTACAGTTCTTGAAGCTGAAAGTCCGTGATCCAGATGCTAGCAGGGTTGGTTTCTTCTCAGGCCCCTTTCCCTTGCTTACGCACTACCAACTTCTTGCTCTGTCCTCTCATGGCCTTACTTCTGTTGAGTGCACTCTAGGTGTCTCTAATTCAAGCACATCAACTGTAGTGGATTAGTGCCCTGCCCTTTTGACCTCATTTAATCTGAATTACCAACTTAAAGGCTCTACCTCCAAATAAAGAACTAAATTTCCACCTGTGCACTTTGGGGAGCTAACATTCAGTCCATGACACAAAATTGCTCAAAGAGAGATGCATTTCCAAAGACACAACTTTAATTCATTTTTAAATCTTCAAGAAAACCTTTTTTTTTTTTTTTTTTTTTTTTTT